>NW_027671698.1:0-467000 GCF_964165515.1 Mesoplodon bidens | reverse complement strand
AGAAATAGAGACACAGAGGTAGAGAACAAACGTATGGACACCAAGTGTGGGAAGCCATGGGGTGGTGGTGGTGGGACGAGTTGGGAGATTGAGATTGACCTGTATACATGTATATGCATAAAATACATAACTAATAATAACCCGCTGTATAAAAAAGTAAATAAAATTAAATTTCAAAATGTTAAAATATAAAATTTAAAAATAAAACAGAAAAAAGCTCTTCCCTTCACACAGATGTATTTATAGGAATAAATTATTTCCATGCTTATATCTATAAATACATAAAAGAGGAATAAAAGCTAACTTGAACCATAAACGAAGAAAAACCTGAACCGACCAGTTATACAGAGAAAAACACTATCAGGGCACTTGCTCCAACGGTAAACAATATTGAAATTGTTCAGAGGTGGGGAATCATCTCCCGTACAGCCAGCAACCCACACCCCACACAAGGAGCTTCCTCATTGCAAAGCGGGGGGACCGAGCCGAGGCATCTCTGAACAAAGGTGAGCTGAGCCCCAGGCCAGCTGTTGCTGAACTGTTCCCACCCTTCCCAGGTAAAACACCTGAATATGTACAAGGGCTTGAAAGACTAGAGGAAGGGCCGTGGAGCCACAACAGCGAGAGAACGCAGGCCAACTTGGTGCCTCCAGGCCAGCCAGGGTGGTCCTGGCCCAGGGCACTCTTCCGGAAGCTTTCCATTGTCCTGCCAGAGATACCCCACCTGTCCCGGCCCCCACTGATTTTTTCCTTCCTCACCTCTGTCCGGAGAGAAATTCCAGCGGGAGGTATGGGTGACACATCCTCTTCTTTACAGGTGGCAGCTTGGCAACTCCTGCAGAAAGGCCAGCAGAACTCCACTCACACCGGGCCACCAACAAAGCTGTGGCCCCTCACTCCCTCCCACCAGCACAGCCCCGAGACTGCTCACGGGGCAAAGAATATGGAGGCAGGCACAGCTTCAGGGGCTATTGCTGCCTGGAGCGCTGTTTATATTGACCTCAACCAGGCACACCTGGGGAGGGCCGGCCGGCAGGATAAGGCTGCCCACGTCAGCTAATCCACAACCCTCAGGGAATCACAGTGTTGAAAATGGACCTCGCTAAAGCAGAATAGAAGCCAAGGAAAAAAAGGACACAATGCCATTTGCAGCACCGTAGATGAGCCTAGAGGTTATCACATGACTTGTAGTAAGTCAGAAAGTGAAAGACACATATCGTATCATATCACTTATAGGTGTTACCTAAAAATGGATACCAGGGCAGATATTTCCACGGAGAAGGGCAATCACAGATTCATTAAACAAACTTATGGTTCACCAATGGAAAGGTGTGAGGATGGGTTTCATTACGATATTGGGGTTAACAGACATATACAAACACAGGTGACATATATAATCACCTAAGACCTACGGAATACAAAGAGAGGACTACTCAACATTCTGTCTTAACGTACATGGGCAAAGGATCCCAGGAAGAACAGACATCTGTATATGTGTAAAAGAACCACATCTTCCACACCTACAACAAGCCAAGCATTGTAATCAAACTTGCTGTAATAAAAAATAAAAAATTAAATTAAAAACACGAACAAGAAGTAGTGAGACAAACTTGAGGGGCTTTCTCCTGGCACATTCCATTCTAAATTCCAATCTAGAACAAGACTTCCATTGAGGCTCTGTTGCACTAATAACCTGATTTGAAAGAGAGAACTGCTGCCACCTTGTGGCCGTTTCACACAACAGCAGCTTTAATCCCAGCGCTAAAGGTCAGTTGATATTCAAAATCATTGCAGGCCTGTAAATGACACCTGCCCTGAAAACAAATCCTGGGGTCACATATCGACCAAAAAATTCAAAGGACGTCCATATTTCAAAACGACCGTTTCAAAAGCCATATTTTACGCACATTAGTGTTCTGCTTCTTTGTCTTTCTTTCTTTTTTGGTTAAAAACACGGGAATGGAAAAAGGCATCCCTCAGAAGGGGCGAAAATAGTTGCAAACGAATCAATGGACAAAGGTTTAATCTCCAATATATATAAACAGCTCATGCAGCTTAATATTAAAAAAACAAACAACCCAATACAAACATGGGCAGAATATCTAAAGAGACGTTTCTTCAAAGAAGACACAGAGATGGCTAAGACGCACATGAAAAGCTGCTCAAGAGCACTAATTATTAGAGAAATGCAAATCAAAACTACAATGAGGTATCACCTCACACCTGTTAGAATCAGCATCATCAGAAAATCTACAGACAACAAATTCTGGGGAGGGTGTGGACAAAAGGAGCCCTCTTCCACTATTGTTGGGAATGTAAATTGATACAGTCACTATGGAGAACAGTATGGAGTTTCCTTAAAAAACCTACAAATAGAAACCTTGACTTTCCCTAACCCTAACCATAGGCTGGAACGGAAACCTACCACCAACCGTGCACCTTATCTACGCGGTACACTAATCCTAATCCGTACGCTGGCACTAACCGGTGAGTCAACATGTACCCTGACACTAACACGTTTCCGTACCCTCAGCTGTGCCCCAAACCTTGCCGTTGCCTATCCTTAACCTTAGCCCGGAACAGAAACCTACCATCAGCCCTACACCTTACCCTAAGCCGTACCCTAATCCTAATCCATACGTCAACACGTACCCTGACCCTAACACGTTTCCGTACCCTCACCTCTGCCATAAACCTTGCCGTTCCCTTACCTTAACCCTAGCCCGGAACGGAAAACTACCACCAACCCTACACCTTACCTTACGCCATACCCTAATCCTAATTCGTATGCTGACACTAACCTGTGCATCAACACGTACCCTGACCCTAACACGTTTCGTACCCTCACCTGTGCCCTAAACTTTGCCAGTCCCTAAACATAACCCTAGACTGGAACGGAAACCTACCACCAACCCTACACCTTACTCTATGCGGTACCCTAATCCTCATGCGTACGCTCACACTAACCCGTGAGTCAACACGTACCCTGAACCTAACACAATTCCGTACCATCACCTGTGCCCTATACCTTGCAATTCGCTATCCCTAACCCTACACCGGAATGTAAACCTACCGCCATCCGTACACCTTACTGTACGCCGTACCCTAATCCTAATGCGTACGATGACACTATTCCATGCATCAACATGCACCATGAACCTAACACGTTTCTGTACCCTCACCTGTGCCCTAAGCCTTGCCGTTCACTAACCCTAACCCTAGCCCTGAACTGAAACCCACCACCAGCCCTACACCATACCCTATGCCTTACCCTACTCCTGGCCTGTATGCTGGCACTGACCCGTGCGTCAGCACGTAGCCTGCCTCACCCAAGTTTCCGTACCCTCACCTGTGCCCTTAGCCTTGCCGTTCCCTAACCCTAACCCTAGCCCAGAACGGAAACCCACCACCAGCCCTACACCTTACCCTACGCCGTACCCTACTCCTGGCCCATACGCTGGCACTGACCCATGCGTCAGCAGGTAGCCTGACCCTCCCACGTTTCCGTACCCTCACCTGTGCCCTAAAACTTGACGTTCCCTAACCCTAATCAAACCCCGGAATGGACACCCACCACCAGTCTTACACCTTACCCTACGCCGTACCCTACTCCTGGTCCACACCCTGGCACTGACCCGTGCTTCAGCATGTAGCCTGACCCTCCCACGTTTCCGTACCCTCACCTGTGCCCTAAGCCTTGCCGTTCCCTAACCCTAACCCTACACTTTACCCTACGCCATACCCTATTCCTGGGCCGTACGCTGGCACTGACACTTGCGTCAGCACGTAGCCTGACCCTCCCACGTTTCTGTACCCTCACCTGTGCCCTAAGCCTTGCCATTCCCTAACCCTAACCCTAGCCGGAAACGGAAACCCACCACCAGCCCTACACCTTACCCTACGCCGTACCCTACTCCTGGGCCGTACACTGGAACTGACCCTTGTGTAAGCACGTAGCCTGCCACTCCCATGTTTCCATACCCTCACCTGTGCCCTAAGCCTTGCCGATCCCTAACCCTAACCCTACCCTGGAACAGAAACCCACCACCAGCCCTACACCTTACCCTACGCCGTACCCTAATTCTGGCGCGTACGCTGGCACTGACCCGTGTGTCAGCACGTAGCGTGCCTCTCCCTCGTTTCAGTACCCTTACCTGTGCCCTAAGCCTTGCCGTTCCCTAACCCTAACCCGGAACAGAAACCCACCAACAGCCCTACACCTTACCCTACTCCGTACCCTAATCCTGGCCCGTACACTGGCACTGAAACGTGCGTCAGCACATAGCCTGACCCTCCCACGTTTCTGTACCCTCAGCTGTGCCCTAAGCCTTGCCGTTCCCTAACCCTAACCCTAGCGCGGAATGGAAACCCACAACTAGCCCTACACCATACTTTACTCCAGACCCGTACGCTGGCACTGACACGTTTGTCAGCACGTAGCCTGCCTCTCCCACGTGTCCCTATGCTCACCTGTTCCCTAAACCTTGCCGTTCCCTAACCCTAACCCTAGCCCGGAACGGAAACCCACCACCAGCCCTACACGTTACCCTATGATGTACCCTACTCCTGGCCCTTACGCTGGCACTGACACGTGCGTCAGCACACAGCCTGACCATCCCACGATCCTCCCAATACGGAAATGGGCAGAAGATCTCAAGAGACGTTTCTTCAAAGAAGACACAGAGATGGCCAAGGCGCACATGAGAAGCTGCTCAAGAGCACTAATTATTAGAGAAATGCAAATCAAAACTACAATGAGGTATCACCTCACACCTGTTAGAATCGGCATCATCAGAAAATCTACAAACAACAAATTCTGGGGAGGGTGTGGACAAAAGGAGCCCTCTTCCACTATTGGTGGGAATGTAAATTGATAGAGTCACTATGGAGAACACTATGGAGTTTCCTTAAAAAATCTAGAAATAGAATTACCATCTGATCCAGCAATTCCACTTCTGGGCATATACCCAAAGAAAACCATAAATCAAAAAGGCACATTCACCACAATGTTCATTGCAGCACTATTTACAATAGCCAGGTAATGGAAGCAAACTAAACGCCCAAAGACAGATGAATGGATAAAGATGGGGTACATATATAAAATGGAATATTACTCGGCCATAAAAAGGAATGAATCTGGGTCATTTGTAGAGACATCGATGGATCTAGAGACAGTCATACAGAATGAAGTAAGTCAGAAAGGGGAAAACAAATATTGTATATTAATGCATATATGTGGAACCTAAAAAATGGTACAGATGAACTGGTTTGCAGGGAAGAAATAGAGACACAGAGGTAGAGAACAAACGTATGGACACCAAGTGTGGGAAGCCATGGGGTGGTGGTGGTGGGACGAGTTGGGAGATTGAGATTGACCTGTATACATGTATATGCATAAAATACATAACTAATAATAACCCGCTGTATAAAAAAGTAAATAAAATTAAATTTCAAAATGTTAAAATATAAAATTTAAAAATAAAACAGAAAAAAGCTCTTCCCTTCACACAGATGTATTTATAGGAATAAATTATTTCCATGCTTATATCTATAAATACATAAAAGAGGAATAAAAGCTAACTTGAACCATAAACGAAGAAAAACCTGAACCGACCAGTTATACAGAGAAAAACACTATCAGGGCACTTGCTCCAACGGTAAACAATATTGAAATTGTTCAGAGGTGGGGAATCATCTCCCGTACAGCCAGCAACCCACACCCCACACAAGGAGCTTCCTCATTGCAAAGCGGGGGGACCGAGCCGAGGCATCTCTGAACAAAGGTGAGCTGAGCCCCAGGCCAGCTGTTGCTGAACTGTTCCCACCCTTCCCAGGTAAAACACCTGAATATGTACAAGGGCTTGAAAGACTAGAGGAAGGGCCGTGGAGCCACAACAGCGAGAGAACGCAGGCCAACTTGGTGCCTCCAGGCCAGCCAGGGTGGTCCTGGCCCAGGGCACTCTTCCGGAAGCTTTCCATTGTCCTGCCAGAGATACCCCACCTGTCCCGGCCCCCACTGATTTTTTCCTTCCTCACCTCTGTCCGGAGAGAAATTCCAGCGGGAGGTATGGGTGACACATCCTCTTCTTTACAGGTGGCAGCTTGGCAACTCCTGCAGAAAGGCCAGCAGAACTCCACTCACACCGGGCCACCAACAAAGCTGTGGCCCCTCACTCCCTCCCACCAGCACAGCCCCGAGACTGCTCACGGGGCAAAGAATATGGAGGCAGGCACAGCTTCAGGGGCTATTGCTGCCTGGAGCGCTGTTTATATTGACCTCAACCAGGCACACCTGGGGAGGGCCGGCCGGCAGGATAAGGCTGCCCACGTCAGCTAATCCACAACCCTCAGGGAATCACAGTGTTGAAAATGGACCTCGCTAAAGCAGAATAGAAGCCAAGGAAAAAAAGGACACAATGCCATTTGCAGCACCGTAGATGAGCCTAGAGGTTATCACATGACTTGTAGTAAGTCAGAAAGTGAAAGACACATATCGTATCATATCACTTATAGGTGTTACCTAAAAATGGATACCAGGGCAGATATTTCCACGGAGAAGGGCAATCACAGATTCATTAAACAAACTTATGGTTCACCAATGGAAAGGTGTGAGGATGGGTTTCATTACGATATTGGGGTTAACAGACATATACAAACACAGGTGACATATATAATCACCTAAGACCTACGGAATACAAAGAGAGGACTACTCAACATTCTGTCTTAACGTACATGGGCAAAGGATCCCAGGAAGAACAGACATCTGTATATGTGTAAAAGAACCACATCTTCCACACCTACAACAAGCCAAGCATTGTAATCAAACTTGCTGTAATAAAAAATAAAAAATTAAATTAAAAACACGAACAAGAAGTAGTGAGACAAACTTGAGGGGCTTTCTCCTGGCACATTCCATTCTAAATTCCAATCTAGAACAAGACTTCCATTGAGGCTCTGTTGCACTAATAACCTGATTTGAAAGAGAGAACTGCTGCCACCTTGTGGCCGTTTCACACAACAGCAGCTTTAATCCCAGCGCTAAAGGTCAGTTGATATTCAAAATCATTGCAGGCCTGTAAATGACACCTGCCCTGAAAACAAATCCTGGGGTCACATATCGACCAAAAAATTCAAAGGACGTCCATATTTCAAAACGACCGTTTCAAAAGCCATATTTTACGCACATTAGTGTTCTGCTTCTTTGTCTTTCTTTCTTTTTTGGTTAAAAACACGGGAATGGAAAAAGGCATCCCTCAGAAGGGGCGAAAATAGTTGCAAACGAATCAATGGACAAAGGTTTAATCTCCAATATATATAAACAGCTCATGCAGCTTAATATTAAAAAAACAAACAACCCAATACAAACATGGGCAGAATATCTAAAGAGACGTTTCTTCAAAGAAGACACAGAGATGGCTAAGACGCACATGAAAAGCTGCTCAAGAGCACTAATTATTAGAGAAATGCAAATCAAAACTACAATGAGGTATCACCTCACACCTGTTAGAATCAGCATCATCAGAAAATCTACAGACAACAAATTCTGGGGAGGGTGTGGACAAAAGGAGCCCTCTTCCACTATTGTTGGGAATGTAAATTGATACAGTCACTATGGAGAACAGTATGGAGTTTCCTTAAAAAACCTACAAATAGAAACCTTGACTTTCCCTAACCCTAACCATAGGCTGGAACGGAAACCTACCACCAACCGTGCACCTTATCTACGCGGTACACTAATCCTAATCCGTACGCTGGCACTAACCGGTGAGTCAACATGTACCCTGACACTAACACGTTTCCGTACCCTCAGCTGTGCCCCAAACCTTGCCGTTGCCTATCCTTAACCTTAGCCCGGAACAGAAACCTACCATCAGCCCTACACCTTACCCTAAGCCGTACCCTAATCCTAATCCATACGTCAACACGTACCCTGACCCTAACACGTTTCCGTACCCTCACCTCTGCCATAAACCTTGCCGTTCCCTTACCTTAACCCTAGCCCGGAACGGAAAACTACCACCAACCCTACACCTTACCTTACGCCATACCCTAATCCTAATTCGTATGCTGACACTAACCTGTGCATCAACACGTACCCTGACCCTAACACGTTTCGTACCCTCACCTGTGCCCTAAACTTTGCCAGTCCCTAAACATAACCCTAGACTGGAACGGAAACCTACCACCAACCCTACACCTTACTCTATGCGGTACCCTAATCCTCATGCGTACGCTCACACTAACCCGTGAGTCAACACGTACCCTGAACCTAACACAATTCCGTACCATCACCTGTGCCCTATACCTTGCAATTCGCTATCCCTAACCCTACACCGGAATGTAAACCTACCGCCATCCGTACACCTTACTGTACGCCGTACCCTAATCCTAATGCGTACGATGACACTATTCCATGCATCAACATGCACCATGAACCTAACACGTTTCTGTACCCTCACCTGTGCCCTAAGCCTTGCCGTTCACTAACCCTAACCCTAGCCCTGAACTGAAACCCACCACCAGCCCTACACCATACCCTATGCCTTACCCTACTCCTGGCCTGTATGCTGGCACTGACCCGTGCGTCAGCACGTAGCCTGCCTCACCCAAGTTTCCGTACCCTCACCTGTGCCCTTAGCCTTGCCGTTCCCTAACCCTAACCCTAGCCCAGAACGGAAACCCACCACCAGCCCTACACCTTACCCTACGCCGTACCCTACTCCTGGCCCATACGCTGGCACTGACCCATGCGTCAGCAGGTAGCCTGACCCTCCCACGTTTCCGTACCCTCACCTGTGCCCTAAAACTTGACGTTCCCTAACCCTAATCAAACCCCGGAATGGACACCCACCACCAGTCTTACACCTTACCCTACGCCGTACCCTACTCCTGGTCCACACCCTGGCACTGACCCGTGCTTCAGCATGTAGCCTGACCCTCCCACGTTTCCGTACCCTCACCTGTGCCCTAAGCCTTGCCGTTCCCTAACCCTAACCCTACACTTTACCCTACGCCATACCCTATTCCTGGGCCGTACGCTGGCACTGACACTTGCGTCAGCACGTAGCCTGACCCTCCCACGTTTCTGTACCCTCACCTGTGCCCTAAGCCTTGCCATTCCCTAACCCTAACCCTAGCCGGAAACGGAAACCCACCACCAGCCCTACACCTTACCCTACGCCGTACCCTACTCCTGGGCCGTACACTGGAACTGACCCTTGTGTAAGCACGTAGCCTGCCACTCCCATGTTTCCATACCCTCACCTGTGCCCTAAGCCTTGCCGATCCCTAACCCTAACCCTACCCTGGAACAGAAACCCACCACCAGCCCTACACCTTACCCTACGCCGTACCCTAATTCTGGCGCGTACGCTGGCACTGACCCGTGTGTCAGCACGTAGCGTGCCTCTCCCTCGTTTCAGTACCCTTACCTGTGCCCTAAGCCTTGCCGTTCCCTAACCCTAACCCGGAACAGAAACCCACCAACAGCCCTACACCTTACCCTACTCCGTACCCTAATCCTGGCCCGTACACTGGCACTGAAACGTGCGTCAGCACATAGCCTGACCCTCCCACGTTTCTGTACCCTCAGCTGTGCCCTAAGCCTTGCCGTTCCCTAACCCTAACCCTAGCGCGGAATGGAAACCCACAACTAGCCCTACACCATACTTTACTCCAGACCCGTACGCTGGCACTGACACGTTTGTCAGCACGTAGCCTGCCTCTCCCACGTGTCCCTATGCTCACCTGTTCCCTAAACCTTGCCGTTCCCTAACCCTAACCCTAGCCCGGAACGGAAACCCACCACCAGCCCTACACGTTACCCTATGATGTACCCTACTCCTGGCCCTTACGCTGGCACTGACACGTGCGTCAGCACACAGCCTGACCATCCCACGATCCTCCCAATACGGAAATGGGCAGAAGATCTCAAGAGACGTTTCTTCAAAGAAGACACAGAGATGGCCAAGGCGCACATGAGAAGCTGCTCAAGAGCACTAATTATTAGAGAAATGCAAATCAAAACTACAATGAGGTATCACCTCACACCTGTTAGAATCGGCATCATCAGAAAATCTACAAACAACAAATTCTGGGGAGGGTGTGGACAAAAGGAGCCCTCTTCCACTATTGGTGGGAATGTAAATTGATAGAGTCACTATGGAGAACACTATGGAGTTTCCTTAAAAAATCTAGAAATAGAATTACCATCTGATCCAGCAATTCCACTTCTGGGCATATACCCAAAGAAAACCATAAATCAAAAAGGCACATTCACCACAATGTTCATTGCAGCACTATTTACAATAGCCAGGTAATGGAAGCAAACTAAACGCCCAAAGACAGATGAATGGATAAAGATGGGGTACATATATAAAATGGAATATTACTCGGCCATAAAAAGGAATGAATCTGGGTCATTTGTAGAGACATCGATGGATCTAGAGACAGTCATACAGAATGAAGTAAGTCAGAAAGGGGAAAACAAATATTGTATATTAATGCATATATGTGGAACCTAAAAAATGGTACAGATGAACTGGTTTGCAGGGAAGAAATAGAGACACAGAGGTAGAGAACAAACGTATGGACACCAAGTGTGGGAAGCCATGGGGTGGTGGTGGTGGGACGAGTTGGGAGATTGAGATTGACCTGTATACATGTATATGCATAAAATACATAACTAATAATAACCCGCTGTATAAAAAAGTAAATAAAATTAAATTTCAAAATGTTAAAATATAAAATTTAAAAATAAAACAGAAAAAAGCTCTTCCCTTCACACAGATGTATTTATAGGAATAAATTATTTCCATGCTTATATCTATAAATACATAAAAGAGGAATAAAAGCTAACTTGAACCATAAACGAAGAAAAACCTGAACCGACCAGTTATACAGAGAAAAACACTATCAGGGCACTTGCTCCAACGGTAAACAATATTGAAATTGTTCAGAGGTGGGGAATCATCTCCCGTACAGCCAGCAACCCACACCCCACACAAGGAGCTTCCTCATTGCAAAGCGGGGGGACCGAGCCGAGGCATCTCTGAACAAAGGTGAGCTGAGCCCCAGGCCAGCTGTTGCTGAACTGTTCCCACCCTTCCCAGGTAAAACACCTGAATATGTACAAGGGCTTGAAAGACTAGAGGAAGGGCCGTGGAGCCACAACAGCGAGAGAACGCAGGCCAACTTGGTGCCTCCAGGCCAGCCAGGGTGGTCCTGGCCCAGGGCACTCTTCCGGAAGCTTTCCATTGTCCTGCCAGAGATACCCCACCTGTCCCGGCCCCCACTGATTTTTTCCTTCCTCACCTCTGTCCGGAGAGAAATTCCAGCGGGAGGTATGGGTGACACATCCTCTTCTTTACAGGTGGCAGCTTGGCAACTCCTGCAGAAAGGCCAGCAGAACTCCACTCACACCGGGCCACCAACAAAGCTGTGGCCCCTCACTCCCTCCCACCAGCACAGCCCCGAGACTGCTCACGGGGCAAAGAATATGGAGGCAGGCACAGCTTCAGGGGCTATTGCTGCCTGGAGCGCTGTTTATATTGACCTCAACCAGGCACACCTGGGGAGGGCCGGCCGGCAGGATAAGGCTGCCCACGTCAGCTAATCCACAACCCTCAGGGAATCACAGTGTTGAAAATGGACCTCGCTAAAGCAGAATAGAAGCCAAGGAAAAAAAGGACACAATGCCATTTGCAGCACCGTAGATGAGCCTAGAGGTTATCACATGACTTGTAGTAAGTCAGAAAGTGAAAGACACATATCGTATCATATCACTTATAGGTGTTACCTAAAAATGGATACCAGGGCAGATATTTCCACGGAGAAGGGCAATCACAGATTCATTAAACAAACTTATGGTTCACCAATGGAAAGGTGTGAGGATGGGTTTCATTACGATATTGGGGTTAACAGACATATACAAACACAGGTGACATATATAATCACCTAAGACCTACGGAATACAAAGAGAGGACTACTCAACATTCTGTCTTAACGTACATGGGCAAAGGATCCCAGGAAGAACAGACATCTGTATATGTGTAAAAGAACCACATCTTCCACACCTACAACAAGCCAAGCATTGTAATCAAACTTGCTGTAATAAAAAATAAAAAATTAAATTAAAAACACGAACAAGAAGTAGTGAGACAAACTTGAGGGGCTTTCTCCTGGCACATTCCATTCTAAATTCCAATCTAGAACAAGACTTCCATTGAGGCTCTGTTGCACTAATAACCTGATTTGAAAGAGAGAACTGCTGCCACCTTGTGGCCGTTTCACACAACAGCAGCTTTAATCCCAGCGCTAAAGGTCAGTTGATATTCAAAATCATTGCAGGCCTGTAAATGACACCTGCCCTGAAAACAAATCCTGGGGTCACATATCGACCAAAAAATTCAAAGGACGTCCATATTTCAAAACGACCGTTTCAAAAGCCATATTTTACGCACATTAGTGTTCTGCTTCTTTGTCTTTCTTTCTTTTTTGGTTAAAAACACGGGAATGGAAAAAGGCATCCCTCAGAAGGGGCGAAAATAGTTGCAAACGAATCAATGGACAAAGGTTTAATCTCCAATATATATAAACAGCTCATGCAGCTTAATATTAAAAAAACAAACAACCCAATACAAACATGGGCAGAATATCTAAAGAGACGTTTCTTCAAAGAAGACACAGAGATGGCTAAGACGCACATGAAAAGCTGCTCAAGAGCACTAATTATTAGAGAAATGCAAATCAAAACTACAATGAGGTATCACCTCACACCTGTTAGAATCAGCATCATCAGAAAATCTACAGACAACAAATTCTGGGGAGGGTGTGGACAAAAGGAGCCCTCTTCCACTATTGTTGGGAATGTAAATTGATACAGTCACTATGGAGAACAGTATGGAGTTTCCTTAAAAACCTACAAATAGAAACCTTGACTTTCCCTAACCCTAACCATAGGCTGGAACGGAAACCTACCACCAACCGTGCACCTTATCTACGCGGTACACTAATCCTAATCCGTACGCTGGCACTAACCGGTGAGTCAACATGTACCCTGACACTAACACGTTTCCGTACCCTCAGCTGTGCCCCAAACCTTGCCGTTGCCTATCCTTAACCTTAGCCCGGAACAGAAACCTACCATCAGCCCTACACCTTACCCTAAGCCGTACCCTAATCCTAATCCATACGTCAACACGTACCCTGACCCTAACACGTTTCCGTACCCTCACCTCTGCCATAAACCTTGCCGTTCCCTTACCTTAACCCTAGCCCGGAACGGAAAACTACCACCAACCCTACACCTTACCTTACGCCATACCCTAATCCTAATTCGTATGCTGACACTAACCTGTGCATCAACACGTACCCTGACCCTAACACGTTTCGTACCCTCACCTGTGCCCTAAACTTTGCCAGTCCCTAAACATAACCCTAGACTGGAACGGAAACCTACCACCAACCCTACACCTTACTCTATGCGGTACCCTAATCCTCATGCGTACGCTCACACTAACCCGTGAGTCAACACGTACCCTGAACCTAACACAATTCCGTACCATCACCTGTGCCCTATACCTTGCAATTCGCTATCCCTAACCCTACACCGGAATGTAAACCTACCGCCATCCGTACACCTTACTGTACGCCGTACCCTAATCCTAATGCGTACGATGACACTATTCCATGCATCAACATGCACCATGAACCTAACACGTTTCTGTACCCTCACCTGTGCCCTAAGCCTTGCCGTTCACTAACCCTAACCCTAGCCCTGAACTGAAACCCACCACCAGCCCTACACCATACCCTATGCCTTACCCTACTCCTGGCCTGTATGCTGGCACTGACCCGTGCGTCAGCACGTAGCCTGCCTCACCCAAGTTTCCGTACCCTCACCTGTGCCCTTAGCCTTGCCGTTCCCTAACCCTAACCCTAGCCCAGAACGGAAACCCACCACCAGCCCTACACCTTACCCTACGCCGTACCCTACTCCTGGCCCATACGCTGGCACTGACCCATGCGTCAGCAGGTAGCCTGACCCTCCCACGTTTCCGTACCCTCACCTGTGCCCTAAAACTTGACGTTCCCTAACCCTAATCAAACCCCGGAATGGACACCCACCACCAGTCTTACACCTTACCCTACGCCGTACCCTACTCCTGGTCCACACCCTGGCACTGACCCGTGCTTCAGCATGTAGCCTGACCCTCCCACGTTTCCGTACCCTCACCTGTGCCCTAAGCCTTGCCGTTCCCTAACCCTAACCCTACACTTTACCCTACGCCATACCCTATTCCTGGGCCGTACGCTGGCACTGACACTTGCGTCAGCACGTAGCCTGACCCTCCCACGTTTCTGTACCCTCACCTGTGCCCTAAGCCTTGCCATTCCCTAACCCTAACCCTAGCCGGAAACGGAAACCCACCACCAGCCCTACACCTTACCCTACGCCGTACCCTACTCCTGGGCCGTACACTGGAACTGACCCTTGTGTAAGCACGTAGCCTGCCACTCCCATGTTTCCATACCCTCACCTGTGCCCTAAGCCTTGCCGATCCCTAACCCTAACCCTACCCTGGAACAGAAACCCACCACCAGCCCTACACCTTACCCTACGCCGTACCCTAATTCTGGCGCGTACGCTGGCACTGACCCGTGTGTCAGCACGTAGCGTGCCTCTCCCTCGTTTCAGTACCCTTACCTGTGCCCTAAGCCTTGCCGTTCCCTAACCCTAACCCGGAACAGAAACCCACCAACAGCCCTACACCTTACCCTACTCCGTACCCTAATCCTGGCCCGTACACTGGCACTGAAACGTGCGTCAGCACATAGCCTGACCCTCCCACGTTTCTGTACCCTCAGCTGTGCCCTAAGCCTTGCCGTTCCCTAACCCTAACCCTAGCGCGGAATGGAAACCCACAACTAGCCCTACACCATACTTTACTCCAGACCCGTACGCTGGCACTGACACGTTTGTCAGCACGTAGCCTGCCTCTCCCACGTGTCCCTATGCTCACCTGTTCCCTAAACCTTGCCGTTCCCTAACCCTAACCCTAGCCCGGAACGGAAACCCACCACCAGCCCTACACGTTACCCTATGATGTACCCTACTCCTGGCCCTTACGCTGGCACTGACACGTGCGTCAGCACACAGCCTGACCATCCCACGATCCTCCCAATACGGAAATGGGCAGAAGATCTCAAGAGACGTTTCTTCAAAGAAGACACAGAGATGGCCAAGGCGCACATGAGAAGCTGCTCAAGAGCACTAATTATTAGAGAAATGCAAATCAAAACTACAATGAGGTATCACCTCACACCTGTTAGAATCGGCATCATCAGAAAATCTACAAACAACAAATTCTGGGGAGGGTGTGGACAAAAGGAGCCCTCTTCCACTATTGGTGGGAATGTAAATTGATAGAGTCACTATGGAGAACACTATGGAGTTTCCTTAAAAAATCTAGAAATAGAATTACCATCTGATCCAGCAATTCCACTTCTGGGCATATACCCAAAGAAAACCATAAATCAAAAAGGCACATTCACCACAATGTTCATTGCAGCACTATTTACAATAGCCAGGTAATGGAAGCAAACTAAACGCCCAAAGACAGATGAATGGATAAAGATGGGGTACATATATAAAATGGAATATTACTCGGCCATAAAAAGGAATGAATCTGGGTCATTTGTAGAGACATCGATGGATCTAGAGACAGTCATACAGAATGAAGTAAGTCAGAAAGGGGAAAACAAATATTGTATATTAATGCATATATGTGGAACCTAAAAAATGGTACAGATGAACTGGTTTGCAGGGAAGAAATAGAGACACAGAGGTAGAGAACAAACGTATGGACACCAAGTGTGGGAAGCCATGGGGTGGTGGTGGTGGGACGAGTTGGGAGATTGAGATTGACCTGTATACATGTATATGCATAAAATACATAACTAATAATAACCCGCTGTATAAAAATGTAAATAAAATTAAATTTCAAAATGTTAAAATATAAAATTTAAAAATAAAACAGAAAAAAGCTCTTCCCTTCACACAGATGTATTTATAGGAATAAATTATTTCCATGCTTATATCTATAAATACATAAAAGAGGAATAAAAGCTAACTTGAACCATAAACGAAGAAAAACCTGAACCGACCAGTTATACAGAGAAAAACACTATCAGGGCACTTGCTCCAACGGTAAACAATATTGAAATTGTTCAGAGGTGGGGAATCATCTCCCGTACAGCCAGCAACCCACACCCCACACAAGGAGCTTCCTCATTGCAAAGCGGGGGGACCGAGCCGAGGCATCTCTGAACAAAGGTGAGCTGAGCCCCAGGCCAGCTGTTGCTGAACTGTTCCCACCCTTCCCAGGTAAAACACCTGAATATGTACAAGGGCTTGAAAGACTAGAGGAAGGGCCGTGGAGCCACAACAGCGAGAGAACGCAGGCCAACTTGGTGCCTCCAGGCCAGCCAGGGTGGTCCTGGCCCAGGGCACTCTTCCGGAAGCTTTCCATTGTCCTGCCAGAGATACCCCACCTGTCCCGGCCCCCACTGATTTTTTCCTTCCTCACCTCTGTCCGGAGAGAAATTCCAGCGGGAGGTATGGGTGACACATCCTCTTCTTTACAGGTGGCAGCTTGGCAACTCCTGCAGAAAGGCCAGCAGAACTCCACTCACACCGGGCCACCAACAAAGCTGTGGCCCCTCACTCCCTCCCACCAGCACAGCCCCGAGACTGCTCACGGGGCAAAGAATATGGAGGCAGGCACAGCTTCAGGGGCTATTGCTGCCTGGAGCGCTGTTTATATTGACCTCAACCAGGCACACCTGGGGAGGGCCGGCCGGCAGGATAAGGCTGCCCACGTCAGCTAATCCACAACCCTCAGGGAATCACAGTGTTGAAAATGGACCTCGCTAAAGCAGAATAGAAGCCAAGGAAAAAAAGGACACAATGCCATTTGCAGCACCGTAGATGAGCCTAGAGGTTATCACATGACTTGTAGTAAGTCAGAAAGTGAAAGACACATATCGTATCATATCACTTATAGGTGTTACCTAAAAATGGATACCAGGGCAGATATTTCCACGGAGAAGGGCAATCACAGATTCATTAAACAAACTTATGGTTCACCAATGGAAAGGTGTGAGGATGGGTTTCATTACGATATTGGGGTTAACAGACATATACAAACACAG
The DNA here is from genome assembly GCF_964165515.1 of Mesoplodon bidens. NCBI lineage: Eukaryota > Metazoa > Chordata > Mammalia > Artiodactyla > Ziphiidae > Mesoplodon > Mesoplodon bidens. Next base: position 449,786 of record NW_027671698.1, on the reverse strand, counting down.
GTGACATATATAATCACCTAAGACCTACGGAATACAAAGAGAGGACTACTCAACATTCTGTCTTAACGTACATGGGCAAAGGATCCCAGGAAGAACAGACATCTGTATATGTGTAAAAGAACCACATCTTCCACACCTACAACAAGCCAAGCATTGTAATCAAACTTGCTGTAATAAAAAATAAAAAATTAAATTAAAAACACGAACAAGAAGTAGTGAGACAAACTTGAGGGGCTTTCTCCTGGCACATTCCATTCTAAATTCCAATCTAGAACAAGACTTCCATTGAGGCTCTGTTGCACTAATAACCTGATTTGAAAGAGAGAACTGCTGCCACCTTGTGGCCGTTTCACACAACAGCAGCTTTAATCCCAGCGCTAAAGGTCAGTTGATATTCAAAATCATTGCAGGCCTGTAAATGACACCTGCCCTGAAAACAAATCCTGGGGTCACATATCGACCAAAAAATTCAAAGGACGTCCATATTTCAAAACGACCGTTTCAAAAGCCATATTTTACGCACATTAGTGTTCTGCTTCTTTGTCTTTCTTTCTTTTTTGGTTAAAAACACGGGAATGGAAAAAGGCATCCCTCAGAAGGGGCGAAAATAGTTGCAAACGAATCAATGGACAAAGGTTTAATCTCCAATATATATAAACAGCTCATGCAGCTTAATATTAAAAAAACAAACAACCCAATACAAACATGGGCAGAATATCTAAAGAGACGTTTCTTCAAAGAAGACACAGAGATGGCTAAGACGCACATGAAAAGCTGCTCAAGAGCACTAATTATTAGAGAAATGCAAATCAAAACTACAATGAGGTATCACCTCACACCTGTTAGAATCAGCATCATCAGAAAATCTACAGACAACAAATTCTGGGGAGGGTGTGGACAAAAGGAGCCCTCCTCCACTATTGTTGGGAATGTAAATTGATACAGTCACTATGGAGAACAGTATGGAGTTTCCTTAAAAAACCTACAAATAGAAACCTTGACTTTCCCTAACCCTAACCATAGGCTGGAACGGAAACCTACCACCAACCGTGCACCTTATCTACGCGGTACACTAATCCTAATCCGTACGCTGGCACTAACCGGTGAGTCAACATGTACCCTGACACTAACACGTTTCCGTACCCTCAGCTGTGCCCCAAACCTTGCCGTTGCCTATCCTTAACCTTAGCCCGGAACAGAAACCTACCATCAGCCCTACACCTTACCCTAAGCCGTACCCTAATCCTAATCCATACGTCAACACGTACCCTGACCCTAACACGTTTCCGTACCCTCACCTCTGCCATAAACCTTGCCGTTCCCTTACCTTAACCCTAGCCCGGAACGGAAAACTACCACCAACCCTACACCTTACCTTACGCCATACCCTAATCCTAATTCGTATGCTGACACTAACCTGTGCATCAACACGTACCCTGACCCTAACACGTTTCGTACCCTCACCTGTGCCCTAAACTTTGCCAGTCCCTAAACATAACCCTAGACTGGAACGGAAACCTACCACCAACCCTACACCTTACTCTATGCGGTACCCTAATCCTCATGCGTACGCTCACACTAACCCGTGAGTCAACACGTACCCTGAACCTAACACAATTCCGTACCATCACCTGTGCCCTATACCTTGCAATTCGCTATCCCTAACCCTACACCGGAATGTAAACCTACCGCCATCCGTACACCTTACTGTACGCCGTACCCTAATCCTAATGCGTACGATGACACTATTCCATGCATCAACATGCACCATGAACCTAACACGTTTCTGTACCCTCACCTGTGCCCTAAGCCTTGCCGTTCACTAACCCTAACCCTAGCCCTGAACTGAAACCCACCACCAGCCCTACACCATACCCTATGCCTTACCCTACTCCTGGCCTGTATGCTGGCACTGACCCGTGCGTCAGCACGTAGCCTGCCTCACCCAAGTTTCCGTACCCTCACCTGTGCCCTTAGCCTTGCCGTTCCCTAACCCTAACCCTAGCCCAGAACGGAAACCCACCACCAGCCCTACACCTTACCCTACGCCGTACCCTACTCCTGGCCCATACGCTGGCACTGACCCATGCGTCAGCAGGTAGCCTGACCCTCCCACGTTTCCGTACCCTCACCTGTGCCCTAAAACTTGACGTTCCCTAACCCTAATCAAACCCCGGAATGGACACCCACCACCAGTCTTACACCTTACCCTACGCCGTACCCTACTCCTGGTCCACACCCTGGCACTGACCCGTGCTTCAGCATGTAGCCTGACCCTCCCACGTTTCCGTACCCTCACCTGTGCCCTAAGCCTTGCCGTTCCCTAACCCTAACCCTACACTTTACCCTACGCCATACCCTATTCCTGGGCCGTACGCTGGCACTGACACTTGCGTCAGCACGTAGCCTGACCCTCCCACGTTTCTGTACCCTCACCTGTGCCCTAAGCCTTGCCATTCCCTAACCCTAACCCTAGCCGGAAACGGAAACCCACCACCAGCCCTACACCTTACCCTACGCCGTACCCTACTCCTGGGCCGTACACTGGAACTGACCCTTGTGTAAGCACGTAGCCTGCCACTCCCATGTTTCCATACCCTCACCTGTGCCCTAAGCCTTGCCGATCCCTAACCCTAACCCTACCCTGGAACAGAAACCCACCACCAGCCCTACACCTTACCCTACGCCGTACCCTAATTCTGGCGCGTACGCTGGCACTGACCCGTGTGTCAGCACGTAGCGTGCCTCTCCCTCGTTTCAGTACCCTTACCTGTGCCCTAAGCCTTGCCGTTCCCTAACCCTAACCCGGAACAGAAACCCACCAACAGCCCTACACCTTACCCTACTCCGTACCCTAATCCTGGCCCGTACACTGGCACTGAAACGTGCGTCAGCACATAGCCTGACCCTCCCACGTTTCTGTACCCTCAGCTGTGCCCTAAGCCTTGCCGTTCCCTAACCCTAACCCTAGCGCGGAATGGAAACCCACAACTAGCCCTACACCATACTTTACTCCAGACCCGTACGCTGGCACTGACACGTTTGTCAGCACGTAGCCTGCCTCTCCCACGTGTCCCTATGCTCACCTGTTCCCTAAACCTTGCCGTTCCCTAACCCTAACCCTAGCCCGGAACGGAAACCCACCACCAGCCCTACACGTTACCCTATGATGTACCCTACTCCTGGCCCTTACGCTGGCACTGACACGTGCGTCAGCACACAGCCTGACCATCCCACGATCCTCCCAATACGGAAATGGGCAGAAGATCTCAAGAGACGTTTCTTCAAAGAAGACACAGAGATGGCCAAGGCGCACATGAGAAGCTGCTCAAGAGCACTAATTATTAGAGAAATGCAAATCAAAACTACAATGAGGTATCACCTCACACCTGTTAGAATCGGCATCATCAGAAAATCTACAAACAACAAATTCTGGGGAGGGTGTGGACAAAAGGAGCCCTCTTCCACTATTGGTGGGAATGTAAATTGATAGAGTCACTATGGAGAACACTATGGAGTTTCCTTAAAAAATCTAGAAATAGAATTACCATCTGATCCAGCAATTCCACTTCTGGGCATATACCCAAAGAAAACCATAAATCAAAAAGGCACATTCACCACAATGTTCATTGCAGCACTATTTACAATAGCCAGGTAATGGAAGCAAACTAAACGCCCAAAGACAGATGAATGGATAAAGATGGGGTACATATATAAAATGGAATATTACTCGGCCATAAAAAGGAATGAATCTGGGTCATTTGTAGAGACATCGATGGATCTAGAGACAGTCATACAGAATGAAGTAAGTCAGAAAGGGGAAAACAAATATTGTATATTAATGCATATATGTGGAACCTAAAAAATGGTACAGATGAACTGGTTTGCAGGGAAGAAATAGAGACACAGAGGTAGAGAACAAACGTATGGACACCAAGTGTGGGAAGCCATGGGGTGGTGGTGGTGGGACGAGTTGGGAGATTGAGATTGACCTGTATACATGTATATGCATAAAATACATAACTAATAATAACCCGCTGTATAAAAAAGTAAATAAAATTAAATTTCAAAATGTTAAAATATAAAATTTAAAAATAAAACAGAAAAAAGCTCTTCCCTTCACACAGATGTATTTATAGGAATAAATTATTTCCATGCTTATATCTATAAATACATAAAAGAGGAATAAAAGCTAACTTGAACCATAAACGAAGAAAAACCTGAACCGACCAGTTATACAGAGAAAAACACTATCAGGGCACTTGCTCCAACGGTAAACAATATTGAAATTGTTCAGAGGTGGGGAATCATCTCCCGTACAGCCAGCAACCCACACCCCACACAAGGAGCTTCCTCATTGCAAAGCGGGGGGACCGAGCCGAGGCATCTCTGAACAAAGGTGAGCTGAGCCCCAGGCCAGCTGTTGCTGAACTGTTCCCACCCTTCCCAGGTAAAACACCTGAATATGTACAAGGGCTTGAAAGACTAGAGGAAGGGCCGTGGAGCCACAACAGCGAGAGAACGCAGGCCAACTTGGTGCCTCCAGGCCAGCCAGGGTGGTCCTGGCCCAGGGCACTCTTCCGGAAGCTTTCCATTGTCCTGCCAGAGATACCCCACCTGTCCCGGCCCCCACTGATTTTTTCCTTCCTCACCTCTGTCCGGAGAGAAATTCCAGCGGGAGGTATGGGTGACACATCCTCTTCTTTACAGGTGGCAGCTTGGCAACTCCTGCAGAAAGGCCAGCAGAACTCCACTCACACCGGGCCACCAACAAAGCTGTGGCCCCTCACTCCCTCCCACCAGCACAGCCCCGAGACTGCTCACGGGGCAAAGAATATGGAGGCAGGCACAGCTTCAGGGGCTATTGCTGCCTGGAGCGCTGTTTATATTGACCTCAACCAGGCACACCTGGGGAGGGCCGGCCGGCAGGATAAGGCTGCCCACGTCAGCTAATCCACAACCCTCAGGGAATCACAGTGTTGAAAATGGACCTCGCTAAAGCAGAATAGAAGCCAAGGAAAAAAAGGACACAATGCCATTTGCAGCACCGTAGATGAGCCTAGAGGTTATCACATGACTTGTAGTAAGTCAGAAAGTGAAAGACACATATCGTATCATATCACTTATAGGTGTTACCTAAAAATGGATACCAGGGCAGATATTTCCACGGAGAAGGGCAATCACAGATTCATTAAACAAACTTATGGTTCACCAATGGAAAGGTGTGAGGATGGGTTTCATTACGATATTGGGGTTAACAGACATATACAAACACAGGTGACATATATAATCACCTAAGACCTACGGAATACAAAGAGAGGACTACTCAACATTCTGTCTTAACGTACATGGGCAAAGGATCCCAGGAAGAACAGACATCTGTATATGTGTAAAAGAACCACATCTTCCACACCTACAACAAGCCAAGCATTGTAATCAAACTTGCTGTAATAAAAAATAAAAAATTAAATTAAAAACACGAACAAGAAGTAGTGAGACAAACTTGAGGGGCTTTCTCCTGGCACATTCCATTCTAAATTCCAATCTAGAACAAGACTTCCATTGAGGCTCTGTTGCACTAATAACCTGATTTGAAAGAGAGAACTGCTGCCACCTTGTGGCCGTTTCACACAACAGCAGCTTTAATCCCAGCGCTAAAGGTCAGTTGATATTCAAAATCATTGCAGGCCTGTAAATGACACCTGCCCTGAAAACAAATCCTGGGGTCACATATCGACCAAAAAATTCAAAGGACGTCCATATTTCAAAACGACCGTTTCAAAAGCCATATTTTACGCACATTAGTGTTCTGCTTCTTTGTCTTTCTTTCTTTTTTGGTTAAAAACACGGGAATGGAAAAAGGCATCCCTCAGAAGGGGCGAAAATAGTTGCAAACGAATCAATGGACAAAGGTTTAATCTCCAATATATATAAACAGCTCATGCAGCTTAATATTAAAAAAACAAACAACCCAATACAAACATGGGCAGAATATCTAAAGAGACGTTTCTTCAAAGAAGACACAGAGATGGCTAAGACGCACATGAAAAGCTGCTCAAGAGCACTAATTATTAGAGAAATGCAAATCAAAACTACAATGAGGTATCACCTCACACCTGTTAGAATCAGCATCATCAGAAAATCTACAGACAACAAATTCTGGGGAGGGTGTGGACAAAAGGAGCCCTCCTCCACTATTGTTGGGAATGTAAATTGATACAGTCACTATGGAGAACAGTATGGAGTTTCCTTAAAAAACCTACAAATAGAAACCTTGACTTTCCCTAACCCTAACCATAGGCTGGAACGGAAACCTACCACCAACCGTGCACCTTATCTACGCGGTACACTAATCCTAATCCGTACGCTGGCACTAACCGGTGAGTCAACATGTACCCTGACACTAACACGTTTCCGTACCCTCAGCTGTGCCCCAAACCTTGCCGTTGCCTATCCTTAACCTTAGCCCGGAACAGAAACCTACCATCAGCCCTACACCTTACCCTAAGCCGTACCCTAATCCTAATCCATACGTCAACACGTACCCTGACCCTAACACGTTTCCGTACCCTCACCTCTGCCATAAACCTTGCCGTTCCCTTACCTTAACCCTAGCCCGGAACGGAAAACTACCACCAACCCTACACCTTACCTTACGCCATACCCTAATCCTAATTCGTATGCTGACACTAACCTGTGCATCAACACGTACCCTGACCCTAACACGTTTCGTACCCTCACCTGTGCCCTAAACTTTGCCAGTCCCTAAACATAACCCTAGACTGGAACGGAAACCTACCACCAACCCTACACCTTACTCTATGCGGTACCCTAATCCTCATGCGTACGCTCACACTAACCCGTGAGTCAACACGTACCCTGAACCTAACACAATTCCGTACCATCACCTGTGCCCTATACCTTGCAATTCGCTATCCCTAACCCTACACCGGAATGTAAACCTACCGCCATCCGTACACCTTACTGTACGCCGTACCCTAATCCTAATGCGTACGATGACACTATTCCATGCATCAACATGCACCATGAACCTAACACGTTTCTGTACCCTCACCTGTGCCCTAAGCCTTGCCGTTCACTAACCCTAACCCTAGCCCTGAACTGAAACCCACCACCAGCCCTACACCATACCCTATGCCTTACCCTACTCCTGGCCTGTATGCTGGCACTGACCCGTGCGTCAGCACGTAGCCTGCCTCACCCAAGTTTCCGTACCCTCACCTGTGCCCTTAGCCTTGCCGTTCCCTAACCCTAACCCTAGCCCAGAACGGAAACCCACCACCAGCCCTACACCTTACCCTACGCCGTACCCTACTCCTGGCCCATACGCTGGCACTGACCCATGCGTCAGCAGGTAGCCTGACCCTCCCACGTTTCCGTACCCTCACCTGTGCCCTAAAACTTGACGTTCCCTAACCCTAATCAAACCCCGGAATGGACACCCACCACCAGTCTTACACCTTACCCTACGCCGTACCCTACTCCTGGTCCACACCCTGGCACTGACCCGTGCTTCAGCATGTAGCCTGACCCTCCCACGTTTCCGTACCCTCACCTGTGCCCTAAGCCTTGCCGTTCCCTAACCCTAACCCTACACTTTACCCTACGCCATACCCTATTCCTGGGCCGTACGCTGGCACTGACACTTGCGTCAGCACGTAGCCTGACCCTCCCACGTTTCTGTACCCTCACCTGTGCCCTAAGCCTTGCCATTCCCTAACCCTAACCCTAGCCGGAAACGGAAACCCACCACCAGCCCTACACCTTACCCTACGCCGTACCCTACTCCTGGGCCGTACACTGGAACTGACCCTTGTGTAAGCACGTAGCCTGCCACTCCCATGTTTCCATACCCTCACCTGTGCCCTAAGCCTTGCCGATCCCTAACCCTAACCCTACCCTGGAACAGAAACCCACCACCAGCCCTACACCTTACCCTACGCCGTACCCTAATTCTGGCGCGTACGCTGGCACTGACCCGTGTGTCAGCACGTAGCGTGCCTCTCCCTCGTTTCAGTACCCTTACCTGTGCCCTAAGCCTTGCCGTTCCCTAACCCTAACCCGGAACAGAAACCCACCAACAGCCCTACACCTTACCCTACTCCGTACCCTAATCCTGGCCCGTACACTGGCACTGAAACGTGCGTCAGCACATAGCCTGACCCTCCCACGTTTCTGTACCCTCAGCTGTGCCCTAAGCCTTGCCGTTCCCTAACCCTAACCCTAGCGCGGAATGGAAACCCACAACTAGCCCTACACCATACTTTACTCCAGACCCGTACGCTGGCACTGACACGTTTGTCAGCACGTAGCCTGCCTCTCCCACGTGTCCCTATGCTCACCTGTTCCCTAAACCTTGCTGTTCCCTAACCCTAACCCTAGCCCGGAACGGAAAACCACCACCAGCCCTACACGTTACCCTATGATGTACCCTACTCCTGGCCCTTACGCTGGCACTGACACGTGCGTCAGCACACAGCCTGACCATCCCACGATCCTCCCAATACAGAAATGGGCAGAAGATCTAAAGAGACGTTTCTTCAAAGAAGACACAGAGATGGCCAAGACGCACATGAAAAGCTGCTCTAGAGCACTAATTATTAGAGAAATGCAAATCAAAACTACAATGAGGTATCACCTCACACCTGTTAGAATCGGCATCATCAGAAAATCTACAAACAACAAATTCTGGGGAGGGTGTGGACAAAAGGAGCCCTCTTCCACTATTGGTGGGAATGTAAATATATACAGTCACTATGGAGAACAGTATGGAGTTTCCTTAAAAAAAAACTCGGAATAGAATTACCATCTGATCAAGCAATCCCACTTCTGGGCATATACCCAAAGAAAACCATAAATCAAAAAGGCACATTTGGGCCTCCCTGGTGGCGCAGTGGTTGAGAGTCCGCCTGCCGATGCAGGGGATACGGGTTCGTGCCCCGGTCCGGGAGGATCCCATATGCCGCGGAGCGGCTGGGCCCGTGAGCCATGGCCGCTGAGCCTGCGCATCCGGAGCCTGTGCTCCGCAGCGGGTGAGGCCACAACAGTGAGAGGCCCGCATACCGCAAAAAAAAAAAAAAAAAAAAAAAAAAAAGGCACATTCACCAAAATGTTCATTGCAGCACTATTTACAATAGCCAGGTAATGGAAGCAACCTAAATGCCCACAGACAGATGAATGGATAAAGATGGGGTACATATATAAAATGGAATATTACTTGGCCATAAAAAGGAATGCAACTGGGTCATTTGTAGAGACATCGATGGATCTAGAGACTGTCATACAGAATGAAGTAAGTCAGAAAGAGGAAAACAAATATTGTATATTAATGCATATATGTGGAACCTAAAAAATGGTACAGATGTACTGGTTTGCAAGGAAGCAATAGAGACACACAGGTAGAGAACAAACGTATGGACACCAAGTGTGGGAAGCCATGGGGTGGTGGTGGTGGGACGAGTTGGGAGATTGAGATTGACCTGTATCCATGTATATACATAAAATACATAACTAATAATAACCTGCTGTAATATAAAAGTAAATAAAATTAAATTTCAAAATTTTAAAAAATAAAATTTAAATATAAAACAGAAAAAAGTTCTTCCCTTCACACAGATGTATTTATAGGAATGAATTATTTCCATGCTTATATCTATAAATATGTAAAAGAGGAATAAAGTCTAACTTGAACCATAAAAGAAAAAAAACCTGAACCCACCAGTTATACAGAGGAAAACCCTATCAGGGCACCTGCTCCAGCGCAAAAAATTCTGAAATTGGTCAGAGGTGGGGAATCATCTCCCATACAGCCAGCAACCCACCCCCCACGCAAGGAGAGTCCTCATTGCAAAGCTGGGGGACCGAGCCGAGGCATCTCTGAATAAAGGTGAGCTGAGCCCCAGGCCAGCTGCTGCTGAACTCTTCCCACCCTTCCCAGGTAAAACACCTGGATATGTACAAGGGCGTGAAAGACTAGAGGAAGGGCCGTGGAGCCACACCAGCGACAGCACGCAGGCCAACTTGATGCCTGCAGCCCAGCCAGGGTGATCCTGGCCCCGGGCGCTCTTCTGGAAGCTTTCCATTGTCCTGCGTGAGATACCCCGCCTGTCCCGGCCCCCACTGCTTTTTTCCTTCCTCACCTCTGTCCGAAGAGAAATTCCAGCGGAAGGTATGGGTGACACATCCTATCTTTACAGGTGGCAGCCTGGCAACTCCTGCAGAAAGGCCAGCAGAACTCCACTCACACCGGGCCACCATCAAAGCTGTGGCCCCTCACTCCCTCCCACCAGCACAGCCCCGAGACTGCTCACGGGGCAGAGAATATGGAGGCAGGCACAGCTTCAGGGGCTATTGCTGCCTGGAGCACTGTTTATATTGACCTCAACCAGGCACACCTGGGGAGGGCCGGCCGGCAGGATAAGGCTGCCCACGTCAGCTAATCCACAACCCGCAGGGAATCACATTGTTGAAAAGGGACCTCGCTAAGTCAGAATAGAAGGCAAGGAAAAAAAGGACACAATGCCTTTTGCAGCACCGTGGATGAGTCTAGAGGTAATCACGTGACATGTAGTAAGTCAGAAAGTGAAAGACACATATCATATCATATCACTTATAGGTGTTACCTAAAAATAGATACCAGGGCAGATATTTCCACCGAGAAGGGCAATCACAGATTCATTAAACAAACTTATGGTTCACCAATGGAAAGGTGTGAGGATTGGTTTCATTACGATATTGGGGTTAACAGACATATACAAACACAGGTGACATATATAATCAGCTAAGACCTACGGAATACAAAGAGAGGACTACTCAACATTCTGTCATAACGTACATGGGAAAAGGATCCCAGGAAGAACAGACATCTGTATATTTGTCAAAGAACCATATATTCCACACCTACAACAAGCCAAACATTGTAATCAAAATTGCTGTAATAAAAACTACAAACTTAACTTAAAAACACGAACAAGAAGTAGTGAGACAAACATGAGGGGCTTTCTCCTGGCACATTCAATTCTAAATTCCAATCTAGAACACGACTTCCATTGAGGCTCTGTTGCACTAATAACCAGGTTTGAAGGAGAACTGCAGCCACCTTGTGGCCGTTTCACACAACATCAGCTTTAATCCCAGCGCTAAAGGTCAGTTGATATTCAAAATCATTGCAGGCCTGTAAATGACACCTGCCCTGAAAACAAATCCTGGGGTCACATATCGACCAAAAAATTCAAAGGACGTCCATATTTCAAAACGACCGTTTCAAAAGGCATATTTTATGCACATTAGTTTTTTGCTTCTTTGTCTTTCTTTCTTTTTTGGTTAAAAAAACGGGAATGGAAAAAGGCATCCCTCAAAAGGGGCGAAAATAGTTGCAAACGAATCAATGGACAAAGGTTTAATCTCCAATATATATAAACAGCTCATGCAGCTTAATATTAAAAAAACAAACAACCCAATACAAAAATGGGCAGAAGATCTAAAGATACGTTTCTTCAAAGAAGACACAGAGATGGCTAAGACGCACATGAAAAGCTGCTCAACAGCACTAATTATTAGAGAAATGCAAATCAAAACTACAATGAGGTATCACCTCACACCTGTTAGAAGCGGCATCATCAGAAAATCTACAAACAACAAATTCTGGGGAGGGTGTGGACAAAAGGAGCCCTCTTCCACTATTGGTGGGAATGTAAATTGATACAGTCACTATGGAGAACAGTATGGAGTTTCCTTAAAAAAAAACTCGAAATAGAATTACCATCTGATCAAGCAATCCCACTTCTGGGCATATACCCAAAGAAAACCATAAATCAAAAAGGCACATTCACCACAATGTTCATTGCAACACTATTTACAATAGCCAGGTAATGGAAGCAACCTAAATGCCCACAGACAGATGAATGGATAAAGATGGGGTACATATATAAAATGGAATATTACTCGGCCATAAAAAGGAATGAAACTGGGTCATTTGTAGAGACATCGATGGATCTAGAGACTGTCATACAGAATGAAGTAAGTCAGAAAGAGGAAAACAAATATTGTATATTAATGCATATATGTGGAACCTAAAAAATGGTACAGATGACCTGGTTTGCAGGGAAGAAATAGAGACACAGAGGTAGAGAACAAACATATGGACACCAAGTGTGGGAAGCCATGGGGTGGTGGTGGTGGGATGAGTTGGGAGTTTGAGATTGACCTGTATACATATATATGCATAAAATACATAACTAATAATAACCCGCCGTATAAAATAGTAAATAAAATTAAATTTCAATATTTTAAAATATAAAATTTAAAAATAAAACAGAAAATAGTTCTTCCCTTCACACAGATGTATTTATAGGAATGAATTATTTCCATGCTTATATCTATAAATACATAAAAGAGGAATAAAATCTAACTTGAACCATAAATGAAAAAAAAAACCTGAACCCACCAGTTATACAGAGGAAAACCCTATCAGGGCACTTGCTACAGTGGTAAACAATTCTGAAATTGGTCAGAGGTGGGGAATCATCACCCGTACAGCAAGCAACCCACCCCCCATGAAAGTAGCGTCCTCATTGCAAAGCTGGGGGACCGCGCCGAGGCATCTCTGAAAAAAGGTGAGCTGAGCCCCAGGCCAGCTGCTGCTGAACTGTTCCCACCCTTCCCAGGTAAAACACCTGAATATGTACAAAGACTTGAAAGCCTAGAGGAAGGGCCGTGGAGCCACACCAGCGACAGCACGCAGGCCAACTTGGTGACTGCAGGCCAGCCAGGGTGATCCTGGCCCCGTGCGCTCTTCGGGAAGATTTCCATTGTCCTGCCTGAGATACCCCTCTTGTCCCGGGCCCCACTGCATTTTTCCTTCCTCACCTCTGTCCGGAGAGAAATTCCAGCGGAAGGTATGGGTGACACATCCTCTTCTTTACAGGTGGCAGCCTGGCAACTCCGGCAGAAAGGCCAGCAGAACCCCACTCACACCGGGCCACCAACAAACCTGTGGCCCCTCACTCCCTCCCACCAGCACAACCCCGAGTCTGCTGACGGGGCAGAGAATATGGAGTCAGGCACAGCTTCAGGGGCTATTGCTGCCTGGAGCGCTGTTTATATTGACCTCAACCAGGCAGACCTGGGGAGGGACGGCCGGCAGTGTAAGGCTGCCCAGGTCAGCTAATCCACAACCCTCAGGGAATCACATTGTTGAAAATGGACTTCGCTAAGGCATAATAGAAGCCAAGGAAAATAAGGACACAATGCCATTTGCAGCCCCGTAGATGAGTCTAGAGTTAATCACGTGACTTGGAGTAAGTCAGAAAGTGAAAGACACATATCATTTCATATCACTTATAGCTGTTACCTAAAATAGAAACCAGGGCAGTCATTTCCACTGAGAAGTGCAATCATAGATTCATTAAACAAACTTATGGTTCACCAATGGAAAGGTGTGAGGATTGGTTTCATTACGATATTGGGGTTAACAGACATATACAAACACAGGTGACATATATAATCACCTAAGACCTACGGAATACAAAGAGAGGACTACTCAACATTCTGTCATAACGTACATGGGCAAAGGATCCCAGGAAAAACAGACATCTGTATATGTGTCAAAGAACCACATCTTCCACACCTACAACAAGCCAAACAATGTAATCAAACTTGCTGTAATAAAAAATAAAAAATTAAATTAAAAACACGAACAAGAAGTAGGAGACAAACTTGAGGGGCTTTCTCCTGGCACATTCCATTCTAAATTCCAATCTAGAACACGACTTCCATTGAGGCTCTGTTGCACTAATAACCAGATTTGAAAGAGAGAACTGCTGCCACCTTGTGGCCATTTCACACAACAGCAGCTTTATTCCCAGCGCTAAAGGTCAGTTGATATTGAAAATCATTGCAGGCCTGTAAATGACACCTGCCCTGAAAACAAATCCTGGGGTCATATATCGACCAAAAAATTCAAAGGACGTCCATATTTCAAAACGACCGTTTCAAAAGCCATATTTTACGCACATTAGGGTTCTGCTTCTTTGTCTTTCTTTCTTTTTAAGTTAAAAAAACGGGAATGGAAAAAGGCATCCCTCAGAAAGGGCGAAAATCGTTGCAAACGAATCAATGGACAAAGGTTTACTCTCCAATATATATAAACAGCTCATGCGGCTTAATATTAAAAAAAACAAACAACCCAATACAAAAATGGGCAGAAGATCTAAAGAGACGTTTCTTCAAAGAAGACACAGAGATGGCCAAGACGCACATGAAAAGCTGCTCAAGAGCACTAATTATTAGAGAAATGCAAATCAAAACTACAATGAGGTATCACCTCACACCTGTTAGAATCGGCATCATCAGAAAATCTACAAAGAACAAATTCTGGGGAGGGTGGGGACAAAAGGATCCCTCTTCCACTATTGGTGGGAATGTAAATTGATACAGTCACTATGGAGAACACTAAGGAGTTTCCTTAAAAAAACTAGAAATAGAATTACCATCTGATCCAGCAATCCCACTTCTGGGCATATACCCAGAGAAAACCATAAATCAAAAAGGCACATTCACCACAATGTTCATTGCAACACTATTTACAATAGCCAGGTAATGGAAGCAACCTAAATGCCCACAAACAGATGAATGGATAAAGATGTGGTACATGTATAAAATGGAATATTACTCAGCCATTAAAAGGAATGAAACTGGGTCATTTGTAGAGACATCGATGGATCTAGAGACTGTCATACAGAATGAAGTAAGTCAGAAAGAGGACAAATATTGTATATTAATGCATATATGTGGAACCTAAAAACTGGTACAGATGAACAAGTTTGCAGGGAAGAAATAGAGACAGAGGTAGAGAACAAACGTATGGACACCAAGTGTGGGAAGCCATGGTGTGGTGGTGGTGGGATGAGTTGGGAGATTGGGATTGACCTGCATACATGTATATGCATAAAATACATAACTGATAATAACCTGCTGTATAAAAAAGTAAATAAAATTAAATGTCAAAATTTTCAAAAATAAAATTTAAAAATAATACAGAAAATAGTTCTTCCCTTCACACAGATGTATTTATAGGAATGAATTATTTCCATGCTTATATCTATAAATACATAAAAGAGGAATAAAATCTAACTTGAACCATAAAAGAAAAAAAAAAACCTGAACGCACCAGTTATACAGAGGAAAACCCTATCAGGGCACTTGCTCCAACGGTAAACAATTCTGAAATTGGTCAGAGGTGGGGAATAATCTCCCATACAGCCAGCAACCCACACCCCATGCAATGAGCATCCTCATTGCAAAGCTGGGGGATCGTGCCGAGGCATCTCTGAATAAAGGTGAGCTGAGCCCCAGCAAAGCTGCTGCTGAACTGTTCCCACCCTTCCCAGGTAAAACACCTGAATATGTACAAGGGCTTGAAAGACTAGAGGAAGGGCCGTGGAGCCACACCAGCAACAGCACGCAGGCCAACTTTGTGCCTGCAGGTCAGCCAGGGTGTTCCTGACCCCGGGCGCTCTTCCGGAAGCTTTCCATTGTCCTGCCTGAGATACCCCACCTGTCCTGGCCCCCACTGCTTTTTTCCTTCCTCACCTCTGTCCGGAGGGAAATTCCAGCGGAAGGTATGTGTGACACATCCTCTTCTTTACAGGTGGCAGCCTGGCAACTCCTGCAGAAAGGCCAGCAGAACCCCACACACACCGGGGCACCAACAAAGCTGTGGCCCCTCATTCCCTCCCACCAGCACAGCCCCGAGACTGCTGACGGGGCAGAGAATATGGAGTCAGGCACTGCTTCAGGGGCTATTGCTGCCTGGAGCGCTGTTTATATTGACCTCAACCAGGCACACCTGGGGAGGGCCGGGCGGCAGGGTAAGGCTGCCCAGGTCAGCTAATCCACAACATTCAGGGAATCACATTGTTGAAAATGGACCTCGCTAAGGCAGAAGAGAAGCCAAGGAAAAAAAGAACACAATGCCATTTGCACCACCGTAGATGAGTCTAGAGGTAATCACGTGACTTGTAGTAAGTCAGAAAGTGAAAGACACATATCATATCATATCACTTATAGGTGTTACCTAAAAATCGATACCAGGGCAGATATTTCCAACGAGAAGGGCAATCAGAGATTCATTAAACAAACTTATGGTTCACCAATGGAAAGGTGTGAGGATGGGTTTCATTACGATATCGGGGTTAACAGACTTATACAAACACAGGTGACATATATAATCACCAAAGACCTACGGAATACCAAAAGACTACTCATCATTCTGTCATAACGCACATGGGAAAAGGATCCCAGGAAAAACAGACATGTGTATATGTGTAAAAGAACCACATCTTCCACACCTCCAACAAGCCAAACATTGTAATCAAACTTGCTGTAATAAAAAATAAAAATTAAATTAAAAACACGAACAAGAAGTAGGGAGACAAACTTGAGGGGCTTTCTCCTGGCACATTCCATTCTAAATTCCAATCTAGAACACGACTTCCATTGAGGCTCTGTTTCCCTAGTAACCAGAATTGGTAAGGGAGAACTGCTGCCACTTTGTGGCCGTTTCACACAACAGCAGCTTTAATCCCAGCGCTAAAGGTCAGTTGATATTCAAAATCATTGCAGGCCTGTAAATGACACCTGCCCTGAAAACAAATCCTGGGGTCATATATCGACCAAAAAATTCAAAGGACGTCCATATTTCAAAACGACCGTTTCAAAAGGCATATTTTATGCACATTTGTTTTCTGCTTCTTTTTCTTTCTTTCTCTTTTGGTTAAAAAAACGGGAATGGAAAAAGGCATCCCTCAGAAGGGGCGAAAATAGTTGCAAACGAATCAATGGACAAAGGTTTAATCTCCAATATATATAAACAGCTCATGCAGCTTAATATTTAAAAAACAAACAACCCAATACAAAAATGGGCAGAAGATCTAAAGATACGTTTCTTCAAAGAAGACACAGAGATGGCCAAGACACACATGAAAAGCTGCTCAACAGCACTAATTATTAGAGAAATGCAAATCAAAACTACAATGAGGTATCACCTCACACCTGTTAGAATCGGCATCATCAGAAAATCTACAAACAACAAATTCTGGGGAGGGTGTGGACAAAAGGAGCCCTCTTCCACTATTGGTGGGAATGTATATTGATACAGTCACTATGGAGAACAGTATGGAGTTTCCTTAAAAAAAACTCGAAATAGAATTACCATCTGATCAAGCAATCCCACTTCTGGGCATATACCCAAAGAAAACCATAAATCAAAAAGGCACATTCACCACAATGTTCATTGCAGCACTATTTACAATAGCCAGGTAATGGAAGCAAACTAAATGCCCACAGACAGATGAATGGATAAAGATGGTGTACATATATAAAATGGAATATTACTCGGCCATAAAAAGGAATGAAACTGGGTCATTTGTAGAGACATCGATGGATCTAGAGACTGTCATACAGAATGAAGTAAGTCAGAAAGAGGAAAACAAATATTGTATATTAATGCATATATGTGGAACCTAAAAAATGGTGCAGATGAACTGGTTTGCAGGGAAGAAATAGAGACACACAGGGAGAGAACAAACGTATGGACACTAAGTGTGGGAAGCCTTGGGGTGGTGCTGGTGGGACGAGTTGGGAGATTGAGATTGACCTGTATACATGTATATGCATAAAATACATAACTAATAATAACCTGCTGTAATATAAAAGTAAATAAAATTAAATTTCAAAATTTTAAAAAATAAAATTTAAATATAAAACAGAAAAAAGTTCTTCCCTTCACACAGATGTATTTATAGGAATGAATTATTTCCATGCTTATATCTATAAATATATAAAAGGGGAATAAAATCTAACTTGAACCATAAAAGAAAAAAAACCTGAGCCCACCAGTTATACAGAGGAAAACCCTATCAGGGCACCTGCTCCAGCGGCAAAAAATTGTGAAATTGGTCAGAGGTGGGGAATCATCTCCCATACAGCCAGCAACCCACCCCCCACGCAAGGAGCGTCCTCATTGCAAAGCTGGGGGACCGAGCCAAGGCATCTCTGAATAAAGGTGAGCTGAGCCCCAGGCCAGCTGATGCTGAACTCTTCCCTCCCTTCCAAGGTAAAACACCTGAATATGTACAACGGCATGAAAGACTAGAGGAAGGGCCGTGGAGCCACACCAGCGACAGCACGCAGGCCAACTTGATGCCTGCAGCCCAGCCAGGGTGGTCCTGTCCCCGGGCGCTCTTCCGGAAGCTTTCCATTGTCCTGCCTGAGATACCCCGCCTGTCCCGGACCCCACTGCTTTTTTCCTTCTTCACCTCTGTCCGGAGAGAAATTCCAGCGGAAGGTATGGGTGACACATCCTCTTCTTTACAGGTGGCAGCCTGGCAACTCCTGCAGAAAGGCCAGCAGAAATCCACTCACACCGGGCCACCAACAAAGCTGTGGCCCCTCACTTCCTCCCACCAGCACAGCCCCGAGACTGCTCACGGGGCAGAGAATATGGAGGCAGGCACAGCTTCAGGGGCTATTGCTGCCTGGAGCACTGTTTATATTGACCTCAACCAGGAACACCTGGGGAGGGCCGGCCGGCAGGATAAGGCTGCCCACGTCTGCTAATCCACAACCCTCAGGAAATCACAGTGTTGAAAATGGACCTCGCTAAATCAGAAAAGAAGTCAAGGAAAAAAAGGACACAATGCCATTTGCAGCATCGTAGATGAGTCTAGAGGTTATCACGTGACTTGTAGTAAGTCAGAAAGTGAAAGACACATATCGTATCATATCACTTATAGGTGTTACCTAAAAATGGATACCAGGGCAGATATTTCCACGGAGAAGGGCAATCACAGATTCATTAAACAAACTTATGGTTCACCAATGGAAAGGTGTGAGGATTGGTTTCATTACGATATTGGGGTTAAGAGACATATACAAACACAGGTGACATATATAATCACCTAAGACCTACGGAATACAAAGAGAAGACTACTCAACATTCTGTCATAACGTACATGGGAAAAGGATCCCAGGAAGAACAGACATCTGTATATGTGTCAAAGAACCACATCTTCCACACCTACAACAAGCCAAACATTGTAATCAAACTTGCTGTAATAAAAAATAAAAAATTAAATTAAAAACACGAACAAGAAGTAGGGAGACAAACATGAGGGGCTTTCTCCTGGCACATTCCATTCTAAATTCCAATCTAGAACACGACTTCCATTGAGGCTCTGTTGCACTAATAACCAGGTTTGAAAGAGAGAACTGCTGCCACCTTGAGGCCGTTTCACACAACAGCAGCTTTAATCCCAGAGCTAAAGGTCAGTTGATATTCAAAATCATTGCAGGCCTGTAAATGACACCTGCCGTGAAAACAAATCCTGGGGTCACATATCGACCAAAAAATTCAAAGGACGTCCATATTTCAAAACGACCGATTCAAAAGCCATATTTTACGCACATTAGTGTTTTGCTTCTTTGTCTTTCTTTCTTTTTTGGTTAAAAACACCGGAATGGAAAAAGGCATCCCTCAGAAAGGGCGAAAATCGTCGCAAACGAATCAATGGACAAACGTTTCCTCTCCAATATATATAAACAGCTCATGCGGCTTAATATTAAAAAAAACAAACAACCCAATACAAAAATGGGCAGAAGATCTAAAGAGACGTTTCTTCAAAGAAGACACAGAGATGGCCAAGACGCACATGAAAAGCTGCTCAAGAGCACTAATTATTTGAGAAATGCAAATCAAAACTACAATGAGGTATCACCTCACACCTGTTAGAATCGGCATCATCAGAAAATCTACAAACAACAAATTCCGGGGAGGGTGCGGACAAAAGGATCCCTCTTCCACTATTGGTGGGAATGTAAATTGATACAGTCACTATGGAGAACACTATGGAGTTTCCTTAAAAAAACTAGAAATAGAATTACCATCTGATCCAGCAATCCCACTTCTGGGCATATACCCAGAGAAAACCATAAATCAAAAAGGCACATTCACCACAATGTTCATTGCAGCACTATTTACAATAGCCAGGTAATGGAAGCAACCTAAATGCCCACAGACAGATGAATGGATAAAGATGTGGTACATGTATAAAATGGAATATTACAGCGCCATAAAAAGGAATGAAACTGGGTCATTTGTAGAGACATCGATGGATCTAGAGACTGTCATACAGAATGAAGTAAGTCAGAAAGAGGACAAATATTGTATATTAATGCATATATGTGGAACCTAAAAACTGGTACAGATGAACTGGTTTGCAGGGAAGAAACAGAGACAGAGGTAGAGAACAATGGTATGGACACCAAGTGTGGGAAGCCATGGTGTGGTGGTGGTGGGATGAGTTGGGAGAATGGGATTGACCTGCATACATGTATATGCATAAAATACATAACTGATAATAACCTGCTGTATAAAAAAGTAAATAAAATTAAATTTCAAAATTTTCAAAAATAAAATTTAAAAATAATACAGAAAAACCTTCTTCCCTTCACACAGATGTATTTATAGGAATGAATTATTTCCATGCTTATATCTATAAATATATAACAGAGGAATAAATTCTAACTTGAACCATAAAAGAAAAAATAAACCAGAACCCACCAGTTATACAGAGGAAAACACTATCAGGGCACTTGCTCCAGCGGTAAACAATTCTGAAATTGTTCAGAGGTGGGGAATCATCTCCCATACAGCCAGCAACCCACACCCCACGCAAGGAGCGTCCTCATTGCAAAGCTGGGGGATCATGCCGAGGCATTTCTGAATAAAGGTGAGCTGAGCCCCAGGCCAGCTACTGCTGAACTGTTCCCACCCTTCCCAGGAAAAACACCTGAATATGTACAAGGGCTTGAAAGACTAGAGGAAGGGCCGTGGAGCCACACCAGCAACAACACGCAGTCCAACTTGGTGCCTGCAGGCCAGCCAGGGTGGTCCTGCCCCCGGGCGCTCTTCCGGAAGCTTTCCATTTTCCTGCCTGAGATACCCCACCTGTCCCGGCCCTCACTGCTTTTTTCCTTCCTCACCTCTGTCCGGAGAGAAATTCCAGTGGAAAGTATGGGTGACACATCCTCTTCTTTACAGGTGGCAGCCTGGCAACACCTGCAGAAAGGCCAGCAGAACCCCACTCACACCGGGCCACCAACAAAGCTGTGGCCCCTCATTCCCTCCCAACAGCACAGCCCCGAGACTGCTGACGGGGCAGAGAATATGGAGTCAGGCACAGCTTCAGGGGCTATTGCTGCCTGGAGCGCTGTTTATATTGACCTCAACCAGGCACACATGGGGAGGGCCGGGCGGCAGGGTAAGGCTGCCCAGGTCAGCTAATCCACAAGCCTCAGGGAATCACATTGTTGAAAATGGACCTCGCTAAGGCAGAAGAGAAGCCAAGGAAAAAAAGAACACAATGCCATTTGCACCACCGTAGATGAGTCTAGAGGTAATCACGTGACGTGTAGTAAGTCAGAAAGTGAAAGACACATATCATATCATATCACTTATAGGTGTTACCTAAAAATGGATACCAGGGCAGATATTTCCACCGAGAAGGGCAATCAGAGCTTCATTAAACAAACTTATGGTTCACCAATGGAAAGGTGTGAGGATTGGTTTCATTACGATATCGGGGTTAACAGACTTATACAAACACAGGTGACATATATAATCACCAAAGACCTACGGAATACCAAAAGACTACTCATCATTCTCTCATAACGTACATGGGGAAAGGATCCCAGGAAAAACAGACATGTGAATATGTGTAAAAGAACCACATCTTCCACACCTCCAACAAGCCAAACATTGTAATCAAACTTGCTGTAATAAAAAATAAAAATTAAATTAAAAACACGAACATGAAGTAGGGAGACAAACTTGAGGGGCTTTCTCCTGGCACATTCCATTCTAAATTCCAATCTAGAACACGACTTCCATTGAGGCTCTGTAGCCCTAGTAACCAGAATTGGTAAGGGAGAACTGCTGCCACCTTGTGGCCGTTTCACACAACAGCAGCTTTAATCCCAGCGCTAATGGTCAGTTGATATTCAAAATCATTGCAGGCCTGTAAATGACACCTGCCCTGAAAACAAATCCTGGGGTCACATATCGAAAAAAAAATTCAAAGGACGTCCATATTTCAAAACGACCATTTCAAAAGGCATATTTTATGCACATTAGTTTTCTGCTTCTTTTTCTTTCTTTCTTTTTTGGTTAAAAAAACGGGAATGGAAAAAGGCATCCCTCAGAAGGGGCGAAAATAGTTGCAAATGAATCAATGGACAAAGGTTTAATCTCCAATATATATAAACAGCTCATGCAGCTTTATATTAAAAAAACAAACAACCCAATACAAAAATGGGCAGAAGATCTAAAGATACGTTTCTTCAAAGAAGACACAGAGATGGCCAAGACGCACATGAAAAGCTGCTCAACAGCACTAATTATTAGAGAAATGCAAAACAAAACGACAATGAGGTATCACCTCACACCTGTTAGAATCGGCATCATCAGAAAATCTACAAACAACAAATTCTGGGGAGGGTGTGGACAAAAGGAGCCCTCTTCCACTATTGGTGGGAATGTAAATTGATACAGTCACTATGGAGAACAGTATGGAGTTTCCTTAAAAAAAAACTCGAAATAGAATTACCATCTGATCAAGCAATCCCACTTCTGGGCATATACCCAAAGAAAACCATAAATCAAAAAGGCACATTCAACACAGTGTTCATTGCAGCACTATTTACAATAGCCAGGTAATGGAAGCAAACTAAATGCCCACAGGCAGATGAATGGATAAAATTGGGGTACATATATAAAATGGAATATTACTCGGCCATAAAAAGGAATGAAACTGGGTCATTTGTAGAGACATCGACGGATCTAGAGACTGTCATACAGAATGAAGTAAGTCAGAAAGAGGAAAACAAATATTGTATATTAATGCATATAAGTGGAACCTAAAAAATGGTACAGATGAACTGGTTTGCAGGGAAGAAATAGAGACACACAGGTAGAGAACAAACGTATGGACACCAAGTGTGGGAAGCCATGGGGTGGTGCTGGGGGGTCGAGTTGGGAGATTGAGATTGACCTGTATACATGTATATGCATAAAATACATAACTAATAATAACCAGCTGTAATATAAAAGTAAATAAAATTAAATTTCAAAATTTTAAAAAATAAAATTTAAATATAAAACAGAAAAACGTTCTTCCCTTCACACAGATGTATTTATAGGAATGAATTATACCCATGCTTATATCTATATATACATAACAGAGGAATAAAATCTATCTTGAACCATAAAAGAGAAAAAAAACCTGAACCCTCCAGTTATACAGAGGAAAACCCTATCAGGGCACTTGCACCATCGGTAAACAATTCTGAAATTTGTCAGAGGTGGGGAATCATCTCCCATACAGCCAGCAACCCACACCCCACGCAAGGAGCGTCCTCATTGAAAAGCGGGGGGACCGAGCCGAGGCATCTCTGAATAAAGGTGAGCTGAGCCCCAGTCCAGCTGCTGCTGAACTGTTCCCACCCTTCCCAGGTAAAACACCTGAATATGTACAAGGGCTTGAAAGCCTAGAGGAAGGGCCGCGGAGCCACACCAGCGACAGCACGCAGGCCAACATGGTGACTGCAGGTCAGCCAACGTTGTCCTGCCCCCGGGCGCTCTTCCAGAAGCTTTCCATTATCCTGCCTGAGATACCCCTCCTGTCCCGGGCCCCACTGCTTTTTTCCTTCCTCACCTCTGTCCGGAGAGAAATTCCAGCGGAAGGTATGGGTGACACATCCTCTTCTTTACAGGTGGCAGCCTGGCAACTCCTGCAGAAAGGCCAGCAGAACCCCACTCACACCAGGCCACCAACAAAGCTGTGGCCCCTATTTCCCTCCCACCAGCTCAGCCCCGAGACTGCTGACGGGGCAGAGAATACGGAGTCAGGCACAGCTTCAGGGGCTATTGCTGCCTGGAGCGCTGTTTATATTGACCTCAACCAGGCACACCTGGGGAGGGCCGGCCGGCAGGGTAAGGCTGCCCAGGTCAGCTAATCCACAACCCTCAGGGAATCACATTGTTGAAAATGGACCTCGCTAAGGCAGAATAGAAGCCAAGGAAAATAAGGACACAATGCCATTTGCAGCACCGTAGATGAGTCTAGAGTTAATCACGTGACTTGTAGTAAGTCAGAAAGTGAAAGACACATATCATATCATATCACTTATAGGTGTTGCCTAAAATAGATAGCAGGGCAGTTATTTCCACTGAGAAGTGCAATCACAGGTTCATTAAACAAGCTTATGGTTCACCAATGGAAAGGTGTGAGGATTGGTTTCATTACGATATCGGGGTTAACAGACATATACAAACAGAGGTGACATATATAATCACCAAAGACCTATGGAATACCGAGAGAAGACTACTCAACATTCTGTCATAACGTACATGGATAAAGGATCCGTGGAAGAACAGACATCTGTATATGTGTAAAAGAACCACATCTTCGACACCTACAATAAGCCAAACATTGTAATCATACTTGCTGTAATAAAAAATAAAAAATTAAATTAAAAATACGAACAAGAAGTAGGGAGACAAACTTGAGGGGCTTTCTCCTGGCACATTCCATTCTAAATTCCAATCTAGAACACGACTTCCATTGAGGCTCTGTTGCCCTAGTAACCAGATTTGGTAAGGGATAACTGATGCCACCTTGTGGCCGTTTCACACAACAGCAGCTTTAATCCAGCGCTAATGGTCAGTTGATACTCAAAATCATTGCAGGCCTGTAAATGACACCTGCCCTGAAAACAAATCCTGGGGTCACATATCGACCAAAAAATTCAAAGGACGTCCATATTTCAAAACGACCGTTTCAAAAGGCATATTTTATGCACATTAGTGTTCTGCTTCTTTGTCTTTCTTTCTTTTTTGGTTAAAAAGACGGGAATGGAAAAAGGCATCCCTCAGAATGGGCGAAAATAGTTGCAAACGAATCAATGGACAAAGGTTTAATCTCCAATATATATAAACAGCTCATGCACCTTAATGTTAAAAAAACAAAAAACCCAATACAAAAATGGGCAGAAGATCTAGAGAGACGTTTCTTCAAAGAAGACACAGAGAGGGCCAAGACGCACATGAAAAGCTGCTCAAGAGCACTAGTTATTAGAGAAATGCAAATCAAAACTACAATGAGGTATCCCCTCACACCTGTTAGAATCGGCATCATCAGAGAATCTACAAACAACAAATTCTGGGGAGGGTGTGGACAAAAGGAACCCTCTTCCACTATTGGTGGGAATGTAAATTGATACAGTCACTATGGAGAACAGTATGGAGTTTCCTTAAAAATACTAGAAATAGAATTAACATCTGATCCAGCAATCCCACTTCTGGGCATATACCCAGAGAAAACCATAAATCAAAAAGGCACATTCACCACAATGTTCATTGCAGCACTATTTAAAATAGCCAGGTAATGGAAGCAACCTAAATGCCCACAGACAGATGAATGGATAAAGATGGGGTACATATATAAAATGGAATATTACTCGGCCATAAAAAGGAATGAAACTGGGTCATTTGTAGAGACATCGATGGATCTAGAGACTGTCATACAGAATGAAGTAAGTCAGAATGCGGAAAACAAATATTGTATATTAATGCATATATGTGGAACCTAAAAAAATGATACAGATGAACTGGTTTGCAGGGAAGAAATAGAGACGCAGAGGTAGAGAACAAACGTATGGACACCAAGTGTGGGAAGCCATGGGGTGGTGGTGGTGGGATGAGTTGGGAGATTGGGATTGACCTGTATACATGTATATGCATAAAATACATAATTGATAATAACCTGCTGTATAAAAAATTAAATAAAATTAAATTTAAAATTTTAAAAAATAAAACATAAAAATAAAACAGAAAAAAGTTCTTCTCTTCACACAGATGTATTTATAGAAATGAATTATTTCCATGCTTATATCTATAAATACATAAAAGAGGAATAAAATCTAAGTTGAACCATAAACGAAAAAATACCTGAACCCACCAGTTATACAGAGGAAAACCCTATCAGGGCACTTGCTCCAGCGGTAAACAATTCTGAAATTGGTCAGAGGTGTGGAATCATCACCCATCCTGCCAGCAACCCACCCCCCACGCAAGGAGCGTCCTCATTGCAAAGCTGGGAGACCGTGCCGAGGCATCTCTGAATAAAGGTGAGCTGAGCCCCAGTCCAGCTGCTGCTGAACTGTTCCCACCCTTCCCAGGTAAAACACCTGAATATGTACAAGGGCTTGAAAGCCTAGAGGTAGGGCCGCGGAGCCACACCAGCGACAGCACGCAGGCCAACATGGTGACTGCAGGTCAGCCAAGGTTGTCCTGGCCCCGTGCGCTCTTCCGGAAGCTTTCCATTATCCTGCCTGAGATAACCCTCCTGTCCCGGTACCCACTGCTTTTTTCCTTCCTCACCTCTGTCTGGAGAGAAATTCCAGCGGAAGGTATGGGTGACACATCCTCTTCTTTACAGGTGGCAGCCTGGCAACTCCTGCAGAAAGGCCAGCAGAACCCCACTCACACCAGGCCACCAACAAAGCTGTGGCCCCTATTTCCCTCCCACCAGCTCAGCCCCGAGACTGCTGATGGGGCAGAGAATATGGAGTCAGGCACAGCTTCAGGGGCTATTGCTGCCTGGAGCGCTGTTTATATTGACTTCAACCAGGCACACCTGGGGAGGGCCGGCCGGCAGGGTAAGGCTGCCCAGGTCAGCTAATCCACAGCCCTCAGGGAATCACATTGTTGAAAATGGACCTCGCTAAGGCAGAATAGAAGCCAAGGAAAATAAGGACACAATGCCATTTGCAGCACCGTAGATGAGTCTAGAGGTAATCACGTGACTTGGAGTAAGTCAGAAAGTGAAAGACACATATCATATCATATCACTTATAGGTGTTGCCTAAAAGAGATAGCAGGGCAGTTATTTCCACTGAGAAGTGCAATCACAGGTCATTAAACAAGCTTATGGTTCACCAATGGAAAGGTGTGAGGATTGGTTTCATTACGATATCGGGGTTAACAGACATATACAAACAGAGGTGACATATATAATCACCAAAGACCTATGGAATACCAAGAGAAGACTACTCAACATTCTGTCATAACGTACATGGGTAAAGGATCCCAGGAAGAACAGACATCTGTATATGTGTAAAAGAACCACATCTTCGACACCTACAATAAGCCAAACATTGTAATCATACTTGCTGTAATAAAAAATAAAAAATTAAATTAAAAACACGAACAAGATGTAGGGAGACAAAC
Organism: Mesoplodon bidens; assembly: GCF_964165515.1. Classification (NCBI taxonomy): domain Eukaryota; kingdom Metazoa; phylum Chordata; class Mammalia; order Artiodactyla; family Ziphiidae; genus Mesoplodon; species Mesoplodon bidens. Next base: position 422,419 of record NW_027671698.1, on the reverse strand, counting down.
TTGAGGGGCTTTCTCCTGGCACATTCCATTCTAAATTCCAATCTAGAACACGACTTCCATTGAGGCTCTGTTGCCCTAGTAACCAGATTTGGTAAGGGATAACTGCTGCCACCTTGTGGCCGTTTCACACAACAGCAGCTTTAATCCCAGCGCTAATGGTCAGTTGATACTCAAAAACATTGCAGGCCTGTAAATGACACCTGCCCTGAAAACAAATCCTGGGGTCACATATCGACCAAAAAATTCAAGGGACGTCCATATTTCAAAACGACCGTTTCAAAAGGCATATTTTATGCACATTAGTGTTCTGCTTCTTTGTCTTTCTTTCTTTTTTGGTTAAAAAGACGGGAATGGAAAAAGGCATCCCTCAGAATGGGCGAAAATAGTTGCAAACGAATCAATGGACAAAGGTTTAATCTCCAATATATATAAACAGCTCATGCACCTTAATGTTAAAAAAACAAAAAACCCAATACAAAAATGGGCAGAAGATCTAAAGAGACGTTTCTTCAAAGAAGACACAGAGAGGGCCAAGACGCACATGAAAAGCTGCTCAAGAGCACTAATTATTAGAGAAATGCAAATCAAAACTACAATGAGGTATCCCCTCACACCTGTTAGAATCGGCATCATCAGAAAATCTACAAACAACAAATTCTGGGGAGGGTGTGGACAAAAGGAACCCTCTTCCACTATTGGTGGGAATGTAAATTGATACAGTCACTATGGAGAACAGTATGGAGTTTCCTTAAAAAAACTAGAAATAGAATTACCATCTGATCCAGCAATCCCACTTCTGGGCATATACCCAGAGAAAACCATAAATCAAAAAGGCACATTCACCACAATGTTCATTGCAGCACTATTTACAATAGCCAGGTAATGGAAGCAACCTAAATGCCCACAGACAGATGAATGGATAAAGATGGGGTACATATATAAAATGGAATATTACTCGGCCATAAAAAGGAATGAAACTGGGTCAATTTTAGAGACATCGATGGATCTCTAGACTGTCATACAGAATGAAGTAAGTCAGAAAGGGGAAAACAAATATTGTATATTAATGCATATATGTGGAACCTAAAAAAATGATACAGATGAACTGGTTTGCAGGGAAGAAAGAGAGACTCAGAGGTAGAGAACAAACGTATGGACACCAAGTGTGGGAAGCCATGGGGTGGTGGTGGTGGGATGAGTTGGGAGATTGGGATTGACCTGTATACATGTATATGCATAAAATACTTAAGTGATAATAACCTGCTGTATAAAAAAGTAAATAAAATTAAATTTAAAAATTTAAAAAAATAAAACTTAAAAATAAAACAGAAAAAATTCTTCCCTCACACAGATGTATTTATAGAAATGAATTATTTCCATGCTTATATCTATAAATACATAAAAGAGGAATAAAATCTAAGTTGAACCATAAACAAAAAAATACCTGAACCCACCAGTTATACAGAGGAAAACCCTATCAGGGCACTTGCTCCAGCGGTAAACAATTCTGAAATTGGTCAGAGGTGTGGAATCATCACCCATCAAGCCAGCAACCCACCCCCCACGCAAGGAGCGTCCTCATTGCAAAGCTGGGAGACCGTGCCGAGGCATCTCTGAATAAAGGTGAGCTGAGCCCCAGTCCAGCTGCTGCTGAACTGTTCGCACCCTTCCCAGGTAAAACACCTGAATTGGTACAAGGGCTTGAAAGCCTAGAGGAAGGGCCGCGGAGCCACACCAGCGACAGCACGCAGGCCAACATGGTGACTGCAGGTCAGCCAAGGTTGTCCTGGCCCCGTGCGCTCTTCCGGAAGCTTTCCATTATCCTGCCTGAGATACCCCTCCTGTCCCGGTCCCCACTGCTTTTTTCCTTCCTCACCTCTGTCCGGAGAGAAATTCCAGCGGAAGGTATGGGTGACACATCCTCTTCTTTACAGGTGGCAGCCTGGCAACTCCTGCAGAAAGGCCAGCAGAACCCCACTCACACCAGGCCACCAACAAAGCTGTGGCCCCTATTTCCCTCCTACCAGCTCAGCCCCGAGACTGCTGACGGGGCAGAGAATACGGAGTCAGGCACAGCTTCAGGGGCTATTGCTGCCTGGAGCGCTGTTTATATTGACCTCAACCAGGCACACCTTGGGAGGGCCGGCCGGCAGGGTAAGGCTGCCCAGGTCAGCTAATCCACAACCCTCAGGGAATCACATTGTTGAAAATGGACCTCGCTAAGGCAGAATAGAAGCCAAGGAAAATAAGGACACAATGCCATTTGCAGGACCGTAGATGAGTCTAGAGGTAATCACGTGACTTGTAGTAAGTCAGAAAGTGAAAGACACATATCATATCATATCACTTATAGGTGTTGCCTAAAAGAGATAGCAGGGCAGTTATTTCCACTGAGAAGTGCAATCACAGGTTCATTAAACAAGCTTATGGTTCACCAATGGAAAGGTGTGAGGATTGGTTTCATTACGATATCGGGGTTAACAGACATATACAAACAGAGGTGACATATATAATCACCAAAGACCTATGGAATACCAAGGGAAGACTACTCAACATTCTGTCATAACGTACATGGGTACAGGATCCCTGGAAGAACAGACATCTGTATATGTGTAAAAGAACCACATCTTCGACACCTACAATAAGCCAAACATTGTAATCATACTTGCTGTAATAAAAAATAAAAAATTAAATTAAAAATACGAACAAGAAGTAGGGAGACAAACTTGAGGGGCTTTCTCCTGGCACATTCCATTCTAAATTCCAATCTAGAACACGACTTCCATTGAGGCTCTGTTGCCCTAGTAACCAGATTTGGTAAGGGATAACTGCTGCCACCTTGTGGCCGTTTCACACAACAGCAGCTTTAATCCAGCGCTAATGGTCAGTTGATACTCAAAATCATTGCAGGCCTGTAAATGACACCTGCCCTGAAAACAAATCCTGGGGTCACATATCGACCAAAAATTTCAAAGGACGTCCATATTTCAAAACGACCGTTTCAAAAGGCATATTTTATGCACATTAGTGTTCTGCTTCTTTGTCTTTCTTTCTTTTTTGGTTAAAAAGACGGGAATGGAAAAAGGCATCCCTCAGAATGGGCGAAAATAGTTGCAAACGAATCAATGGACAAAGGTTTAATCTCCAATATATATAAACAGCTCATGCACCTTAATGTTAAAAAAACAAAAAACCCAATACAAAAATAGGCAGAAGATCTAGAGAGACGTTTCTTCAAAGAAGACACAGAGAGGGCCAAGACGCACATGAAAAGCTGCTGAAGAGCACTAATTATTAGAGAAATGCAAATCAAAACTACAATGAGGTATCCCCTCACACCTGTTAGAATCGGCATCATCAGAAAATCTACAAACAACAAATTCTGGGGAGGGTGTGGACAAAAGGTACCCTCTTCCACTACTGGTGGGAATGTAAATTGATACAGTCACTATGGAGAACAGTATGGAGTTTCCTTAAAAAAACTAGAAATAGAATTACCATCTGATCCAGCCATCCCACTTCTGGGCATATACCCAGAGAAAACCATAAATCAAAAAGGCACATTCACCACAATGTTCATTGCAGCACTATTTACAATAGCCAGGTAATGGAACAAACCTAAATGCCCACAGACAGATGAATGGATAAAGATGGGGTACATATATAAAATGGAATATTACTCGGCCATAAAAAGGAATGCAACTGGGTCATTTGTAGAGACATCGATGGATCTAGAGACTGTCATACAGAATGAAGTAAGTCAGAAAGCGGAAAACAAATATTGTATATTAATGCATATATGTGGAACCTAAAAAAATGATACAGATGAACTGGTTTGCAGGGAAGAAATAGAGACGCAGAGGTAGAGAACAAACGTATGGACACCAAGTGTGGGAAGCCATGGGGTGGTGGTGGTGGGATGAGTTGGGAGACTGGGATTGACCTGTATACATGTGTATGCATAAAATACATAAGTGATAATAACCTGCTGTATAAAAAAGTAAATAAAATTAAATTTAAAAATTTAAAAAAATAAAACATAAAAATAAAACAGAAAAAAGTTCTTCCCTTCACACAGATGTATTTATAGAAATGAATTATTTCCATGCTTATATCTATAAATACATAAAAGAGGAATAAAATCTAAGTTGAACCATAAACGAAAAAATACCTGAACCCACCAGTTATACAGAGGAAAACCCTATCAGGGCACTTGCTCCAGCGGTAAACAATTCTGAAATTGGTCAGAAGTGTGGAATCATCACCCATCCAGCCAGCAACCCACCCCCCACGCAAGGAGCGTCCTCATTGCAAAGATGGGAGACCGTGCCGAGGCATCTCTGAATAAAGGTGAGCTGAGCCCCAGTCCAGCTGCTGCTGAACTGTTCCCACCCTTCGCAGGTAAAACACCTGAATATATACAAGGGCTTGAAAGCCTAGAGGAAGGGCCGCGGAGCCACACCAGCGACAGCACGCAGGCCAACATGGTGACTGCAGGTCAGCCAAGGTTGTCCTGGCCCCATGCGCTCTTCCGGAAGCTTTCCATTATCCTGCCTGAGATACCCCTCCTGTCCCGGTACCCACTGCTTTTTTCCTTCCTCACCTCTGTCCGGAGAGAAATTCCAGCGGAAGGTATGGGTGACACATCCTCTTCTTACAGGTGGCAGCGTGGCAACTCCTGCAGAAAGGCCAGCAGAACCCCACTCACACCAGGCCACCAACAAAGCTGTGGCCCCTATTTCCCTCCCACCAGCTCAGCCCCGTTACTGCTGACGGGGCAGTGAATATGGAGTCAGGAACAGCTTCAGGGGCTATTGCTGCCTGGAGCGCTGTTTATATTGACCTCAACCAGGCACACCTGGGGAGGGCCGGCCGGCAGGGTAAGGCTGCCCAGGTCAGCTAATCCACAGCCCTCAGGGAATCACATAGTTTGAAATGGACCTCGCTAAGTCATAATAGAAGCCAAGGAAAATAAGGACACAATGCCATTTGCAGCACCGTAGATGAGTCTAGAGGTAATCACGTGACGTGTAGTAAGTCAGAAAGTGAAAGACACATATCATATCATATCACTTATAGGTGTTACCTAAAAATGGATACCAGGGCAGATATTTCCACCGAGAAGGGCAATCAGAGCTTCATTAAACAAACTTATGGTTCACCAATGGAAAGGTGTGAGGATTGGTTTCATTACGATATCGGGGTTAACAGACTTATACAAACACAGGTGACATATATAATCACCAAAGACCTACGGAATACCAAAAGACTACTCATCATTCTCTCATAACGTACATGGGGAAAGGATCCCAGGAAAAACAGACATGTGAATATGTGTAAAAGAACCACATCTTCCACACCTCCAACAAGCCAAACATTGTAATCAAACTTGCTGTAATAAAAAATAAAAATTAAATTAAAAACACGAACATGAAGTAGGGAGACAAACTTGAGGGGCTTTCTCCTGGCACATTCCATTCTAAATTCCAATCTAGAACACGACTTCCATTGAGGCTCTGTAGCCCTAGTAACCAGAATTGGTAAGGGAGAACTGCTGCCACCTTGTGGCCGTTTCACACAACAGCAGCTTTAATCCCAGCGCTAATGGTCAGTTGATATTCAAAATCATTGCAGGCCTGTAAATGACACCTGCCCTGAAAACAAATCCTGGGGTCACATATCGAAAAAAAAATTCAAAGGACGTCCATATTTCAAAACGACCATTTCAAAAGGCATATTTTATGCACATTAGTTTTCTGCTTCTTTTTCTTTCTTTCTTTTTTGGTTAAAAAAACGGGAATGGAAAAAGGCATCCCTCAGAAGGGGCGAAAATAGTTGCAAATGAATCAATGGACAAAGGTTTAATCTCCAATATATATAAACAGCTCATGCAGCTTTATATTAAAAAAACAAACAACCCAATACAAAAATGGGCAGAAGATCTAAAGATACGTTTCTTCAAAGAAGACACAGAGATGGCCAAGACGCACATGAAAAGCTGCTCAACAGCACTAATTATTAGAGAAATGCAAAACAAAACGACAATGAGGTATCACCTCACACCTGTTAGAATCGGCATCATCAGAAAATCTACAAACAACAAATTCTGGGGAGGGTGTGGACAAAAGGAGCCCTCTTCCACTATTGGTGGGAATGTAAATTGATACAGTCACTATGGAGAACAGTATGGAGTTTCCTTAAAAAAAAACTCGAAATAGAATTACCATCTGATCAAGCAATCCCACTTCTGGGCATATACCCAAAGAAAACCATAAATCAAAAAGGCACATTCAACACAGTGTTCATTGCAGCACTATTTACAATAGCCAGGTAATGGAAGCAAACTAAATGCCCACAGGCAGATGAATGGATAAAATTGGGGTACATATATAAAATGGAATATTACTCGGCCATAAAAAGGAATGAAACTGGGTCATTTGTAGAGACATCGACGGATCTAGAGACTGTCATACAGAATGAAGTAAGTCAGAAAGAGGAAAACAAATATTGTATATTAATGCATATAAGTGGAACCTAAAAAATGGTACAGATGAACTGGTTTGCAGGGAAGAAATAGAGACACACAGGTAGAGAACAAACGTATGGACACCAAGTGTGGGAAGCCATGGGGTGGTGCTGGGGGGTCGAGTTGGGAGATTGAGATTGACCTGTATACATGTATATGCATAAAATACATAACTAATAATAACCAGCTGTAATATAAAAGTAAATAAAATTAAATTTCAAAATTTTAAAAAATAAAATTTAAATATAAAACAGAAAAACGTTCTTCCCTTCACACAGATGTATTTATAGGAATGAATTATACCCATGCTTATATCTATATATACATAACAGAGGAATAAAATCTATCTTGAACCATAAAAGAGAAAAAAAACCTGAACCCTCCAGTTATACAGAGGAAAACCCTATCAGGGCACTTGCACCATCGGTAAACAATTCTGAAATTTGTCAGAGGTGGGGAATCATCTCCCATACAGCCAGCAACCCACACCCCACGCAAGGAGCGTCCTCATTGAAAAGCGGGGGGACCGAGCCGAGGCATCTCTGAATAAAGGTGAGCTGAGCCCCAGTCCAGCTGCTGCTGAACTGTTCCCACCCTTCCCAGGTAAAACACCTGAATATGTACAAGGGCTTGAAAGCCTAGAGGAAGGGCCGCGGAGCCACACCAGCGACAGCACGCAGGCCAACATGGTGACTGCAGGTCAGCCAACGTTGTCCTGCCCCCGGGCGCTCTTCCAGAAGCTTTCCATTATCCTGCCTGAGATACCCCTCCTGTCCCGGGCCCCACTGCTTTTTTCCTTCCTCACCTCTGTCCGGAGAGAAATTCCAGCGGAAGGTATGGGTGACACATCCTCTTCTTTACAGGTGGCAGCCTGGCAACTCCTGCAGAAAGGCCAGCAGAACCCCACTCACACCAGGCCACCAACAAAGCTGTGGCCCCTATTTCCCTCCCACCAGCTCAGCCCCGAGACTGCTGACGGGGCAGAGAATACGGAGTCAGGCACAGCTTCAGGGGCTATTGCTGCCTGGAGCGCTGTTTATATTGACCTCAACCAGGCACACCTGGGGAGGGCCGGCCGGCAGGGTAAGGCTGCCCAGGTCAGCTAATCCACAACCCTCAGGGAATCACATTGTTGAAAATGGACCTCGCTAAGGCAGAATAGAAGCCAAGGAAAATAAGGACACAATGCCATTTGCAGCACCGTAGATGAGTCTAGAGTTAATCACGTGACTTGTAGTAAGTCAGAAAGTGAAAGACACATATCATATCATATCACTTATAGGTGTTGCCTAAAATAGATAGCAGGGCAGTTATTTCCACTGAGAAGTGCAATCACAGGTTCATTAAACAAGCTTATGGTTCACCAATGGAAAGGTGTGAGGATTGGTTTCATTACGATATCGGGGTTAACAGACATATACAAACAGAGGTGACATATATAATCACCAAAGACCTATGGAATACCGAGAGAAGACTACTCAACATTCTGTCATAACGTACATGGATAAAGGATCCGTGGAAGAACAGACATCTGTATATGTGTAAAAGAACCACATCTTCGACACCTACAATAAGCCAAACATTGTAATCATACTTGCTGTAATAAAAAATAAAAAATTAAATTAAAAATACGAACAAGAAGTAGGGAGACAAACTTGAGGGGCTTTCTCCTGGCACATTCCATTCTAAATTCCAATCTAGAACACGACTTCCATTGAGGCTCTGTTGCCCTAGTAACCAGATTTGGTAAGGGATAACTGATGCCACCTTGTGGCCGTTTCACACAACAGCAGCTTTAATCCAGCGCTAATGGTCAGTTGATACTCAAAATCATTGCAGGCCTGTAAATGACACCTGCCCTGAAAACAAATCCTGGGGTCACATATCGACCAAAAAATTCAAAGGACGTCCATATTTCAAAACGACCGTTTCAAAAGGCATATTTTATGCACATTAGTGTTCTGCTTCTTTGTCTTTCTTTCTTTTTTGGTTAAAAAGACGGGAATGGAAAAAGGCATCCCTCAGAATGGGCGAAAATAGTTGCAAACGAATCAATGGACAAAGGTTTAATCTCCAATATATATAAACAGCTCATGCACCTTAATGTTAAAAAAACAAAAAACCCAATACAAAAATGGGCAGAAGATCTAGAGAGACGTTTCTTCAAAGAAGACACAGAGAGGGCCAAGACGCACATGAAAAGCTGCTCAAGAGCACTAGTTATTAGAGAAATGCAAATCAAAACTACAATGAGGTATCCCCTCACACCTGTTAGAATCGGCATCATCAGAGAATCTACAAACAACAAATTCTGGGGAGGGTGTGGACAAAAGGAACCCTCTTCCACTATTGGTGGGAATGTAAATTGATACAGTCACTATGGAGAACAGTATGGAGTTTCCTTAAAAATACTAGAAATAGAATTAACATCTGATCCAGCAATCCCACTTCTGGGCATATACCCAGAGAAAACCATAAATCAAAAAGGCACATTCACCACAATGTTCATTGCAGCACTATTTAAAATAGCCAGGTAATGGAAGCAACCTAAATGCCCACAGACAGATGAATGGATAAAGATGGGGTACATATATAAAATGGAATATTACTCGGCCATAAAAAGGAATGAAACTGGGTCATTTGTAGAGACATCGATGGATCTAGAGACTGTCATACAGAATGAAGTAAGTCAGAATGCGGAAAACAAATATTGTATATTAATGCATATATGTGGAACCTAAAAAAATGATACAGATGAACTGGTTTGCAGGGAAGAAATAGAGACGCAGAGGTAGAGAACAAACGTATGGACACCAAGTGTGGGAAGCCATGGGGTGGTGGTGGTGGGATGAGTTGGGAGATTGGGATTGACCTGTATACATGTATATGCATAAAATACATAATTGATAATAACCTGCTGTATAAAAAATTAAATAAAATTAAATTTAAAATTTTAAAAAATAAAACATAAAAATAAAACAGAAAAAAGTTCTTCTCTTCACACAGATGTATTTATAGAAATGAATTATTTCCATGCTTATATCTATAAATACATAAAAGAGGAATAAAATCTAAGTTGAACCATAAACGAAAAAATACCTGAACCCACCAGTTATACAGAGGAAAACCCTATCAGGGCACTTGCTCCAGCGGTAAACAATTCTGAAATTGGTCAGAGGTGTGGAATCATCACCCATCCTGCCAGCAACCCACCCCCCACGCAAGGAGCGTCCTCATTGCAAAGCTGGGAGACCGTGCCGAGGCATCTCTGAATAAAGGTGAGCTGAGCCCCAGTCCAGCTGCTGCTGAACTGTTCCCACCCTTCCCAGGTAAAACACCTGAATATGTACAAGGGCTTGAAAGCCTAGAGGTAGGGCCGCGGAGCCACACCAGCGACAGCACGCAGGCCAACATGGTGACTGCAGGTCAGCCAAGGTTGTCCTGGCCCCGTGCGCTCTTCCGGAAGCTTTCCATTATCCTGCCTGAGATAACCCTCCTGTCCCGGTACCCACTGCTTTTTTCCTTCCTCACCTCTGTCTGGAGAGAAATTCCAGCGGAAGGTATGGGTGACACATCCTCTTCTTTACAGGTGGCAGCCTGGCAACTCCTGCAGAAAGGCCAGCAGAACCCCACTCACACCAGGCCACCAACAAAGCTGTGGCCCCTATTTCCCTCCCACCAGCTCAGCCCCGAGACTGCTGATGGGGCAGAGAATATGGAGTCAGGCACAGCTTCAGGGGCTATTGCTGCCTGGAGCGCTGTTTATATTGACTTCAACCAGGCACACCTGGGGAGGGCCGGCCGGCAGGGTAAGGCTGCCCAGGTCAGCTAATCCACAGCCCTCAGGGAATCACATTGTTGAAAATGGACCTCGCTAAGGCAGAATAGAAGCCAAGGAAAATAAGGACACAATGCCATTTGCAGCACCGTAGATGAGTCTAGAGGTAATCACGTGACTTGGAGTAAGTCAGAAAGTGAAAGACACATATCATATCATATCACTTATAGGTGTTGCCTAAAAGAGATAGCAGGGCAGTTATTTCCACTGAGAAGTGCAATCACAGGTCATTAAACAAGCTTATGGTTCACCAATGGAAAGGTGTGAGGATTGGTTTCATTACGATATCGGGGTTAACAGACATATACAAACAGAGGTGACATATATAATCACCAAAGACCTATGGAATACCAAGAGAAGACTACTCAACATTCTGTCATAACGTACATGGGTAAAGGATCCCAGGAAGAACAGACATCTGTATATGTGTAAAAGAACCACATCTTCGACACCTACAATAAGCCAAACATTGTAATCATACTTGCTGTAATAAAAAATAAAAAATTAAATTAAAAACACGAACAAGATGTAGGGAGACAAACTTGAGGGGCTTTCTCCTGGCACATTCCATTCTAAATTCCAATCTAGAACACGACTTCCATTGAGGCTCTGTTGCCCTAGTAACCAGATTTGGTAAGGGATAACTGCTGCCACCTTGTGGCCGTTTCACACAACAGCAGCTTTAATCCCAGCGCTAATGGTCAGTTGATACTCAAAAACATTGCAGGCCTGTAAATGACACCTGCCCTGAAAACAAATCCTGGGGTCACATATCGACCAAAAAATTCAAAGGACGTCCATATTTCAAAACGACCGTTTCAAAAGGCATATTTTATGCACATTAGTGTTCTGCTTCTTTGTCTTTCTTTCTTTTTTGGTTAAAAAGACGGGAATGGAAAAAGGCATCCCTCAGAATGGGCGAAAATAGTTGCAAACGAATCAATGGACAAAGGTTTAATCTCCAATATATATAAACAGCTCATGCACCTTAATGTTAAAAAAACAAAAAACCCAATACAAAAATGGGCAGAAGATCTAAAGAGACGTTTCTTCAAAGAAGACACAGAGAGGGCCAAGACGCACATGAAAAGCTGCTCAAGAGCACTAATTATTAGAGAAATGCAAATCAAAACTACAATGAGGTATCCCCTCACACCTGTTAGAATCGGCATCATCAGAAAATCTACAAACAACAAATTCTGGGGAGGGTGTGGACAAAAGGAACCCTCTTCCACTATTGGTGGGAATGTAAATTGATACAGTCACTATGGAGAACAGTATGGAGTTTCCTTAAAAAAACTAGAAATAGAATTACCATCTGATCCAGCAATCCCACTTCTGGGCATATACCCAGAGAAAACCATAAATCAAAAAGGCACATTCACCACAATGTTCATTGCAGCACTATTTACAATAGCCAGGTAATGGAAGCAACCTAAATGCCCACAGACAGATGAATGGATAAAGATGGGGTACATATATAAAATGGAATATTACTCGGCCATAAAAAGGAATGAAACTGGGTCAATTTTAGAGACATCGATGGATCTCTAGACTGTCATACAGAATGAAGTAAGTCAGAAAGGGGAAAACAAATATTGTATATTAATGCATATATGTGGAACCTAAAAAAATGATACAGATGAACTGGTTTGCAGGGAAGAAAGAGAGACTCAGAGGTAGAGAACAAACGTATGGACACCAAGTGTGGGAAGCCATGGGGTGGTGGTGGTGGGATGAGTTGGGAGATTGGGATTGACCTGTATACATGTATATGCATAAAATACTTAAGTGATAATAACCTGCTGTATAAAAAAGTAAATAAAATTAAATTTAAAAATTTAAAAAAATAAAACTTAAAAATAAAACAGAAAAAATTCTTCCCTCACACAGATGTATTTATAGAAATGAATTATTTCCATGCTTATATCTATAAATACATAAAAGAGGAATAAAATCTAAGTTGAACCATAAACAAAAAAATACCTGAACCCACCAGTTATACAGAGGAAAACCCTATCAGGGCACTTGCTCCAGCGGTAAACAATTCTGAAATTGGTCAGAGGTGTGGAATCATCACCCATCCAGCCAGCAACCCACCCCCCACGCAAGGAGCGTCCTCATTGCAAAGCTGGGAGACCGTGCCGAGGCATCTCTGAATAAAGGTGAGCTGAGCCCCAGTCCAGCTGCTGCTGAACTGTTCGCACCCTTCCCAGGTAAAACACCTGAATTGGTACAAGGGCTTGAAAGCCTAGAGGAAGGGCCGCGGAGCCACACCAGCGACAGCACGCAGGCCAACATGGTGACTGCAGGTCAGCCAAGGTTGTCCTGGCCCCGTGCGCTCTTCCGGAAGCTTTCCATTATCCTGCCTGAGATACCCCTCCTGTCCCGGTCCCCACTGCTTTTTTCCTTCCTCACCTCTGTCCGGAGAGAAATTCCAGCGGAAGGTATGGGTGACACATCCTCTTCTTTACAGGTGGCAGCCTGGCAACTCCTGCAGAAAGGCCAGCAGAACCCCACTCACACCAGGCCACCAACAAAGCTGTGGCCCCTATTTCCCTCCTACCAGCTCAGCCCCGAGACTGCTGACGGGGCAGAGAATACGGAGTCAGGCACAGCTTCAGGGGCTATTGCTGCCTGGAGCGCTGTTTATATTGACCTCAACCAGGCACACCTTGGGAGGGCCGGCCGGCAGGGTAAGGCTGCCCAGGTCAGCTAATCCACAACCCTCAGGGAATCACATTGTTGAAAATGGACCTCGCTAAGGCAGAATAGAAGCCAAGGAAAATAAGGACACAATGCCATTTGCAGGACCGTAGATGAGTCTAGAGGTAATCACGTGACTTGTAGTAAGTCAGAAAGTGAAAGACACATATCATATCATATCACTTATAGGTGTTGCCTAAAAGAGATAGCAGGGCAGTTATTTCCACTGAGAAGTGCAATCACAGGTTCATTAAACAAGCTTATGGTTCACCAATGGAAAGGTGTGAGGATTGGTTTCATTACGATATCGGGGTTAACAGACATATACAAACAGAGGTGACATATATAATCACCAAAGACCTATGGAATACCAAGGGAAGACTACTCAACATTCTGTCATAACGTACATGGGTACAGGATCCCTGGAAGAACAGACATCTGTATATGTGTAAAAGAACCACATCTTCGACACCTACAATAAGCCAAACATTGTAATCATACTTGCTGTAATAAAAAATAAAAAATTAAATTAAAAATACGAACAAGAAGTAGGGAGACAAACTTGAGGGGCTTTCTCCTGGCACATTCCATTCTAAATTCCAATCTAGAACACGACTTCCATTGAGGCTCTGTTGCCCTAGTAACCAGATTTGGTAAGGGATAACTGCTGCCACCTTGTGGCCGTTTCACACAACAGCAGCTTTAATCCAGCGCTAATGGTCAGCTGATACTCAAAATCATTGCAGGCCTGTAAATGACACCTGCCCTGAAAACAAATCCTGGGGTCACATATCGACCAAAAATTTCAAAGGACGTCCATATTTCAAAACGACCGTTTCAAAAGGCATATTTTATGCACATTAGTGTTCTGCTTCTTTGTCTTTCTTTCTTTTTTGGTTAAAAAGACGGGAATGGAAAAAGGCATCCCTCAGAATGGGCGAAAATAGTTGCAAACGAATCAATGGACAAAGGTTTAATCTCCAATATATATAAACAGCTCATGCACCTTAATGTTAAAAAAACAAAAAACCCAATACAAAAATAGGCAGAAGATCTAGAGAGACGTTTCTTCAAAGAAGACACAGAGAGGGCCAAGACGCACATGAAAAGCTGCTGAAGAGCACTAATTATTAGAGAAATGCAAATCAAAACTACAATGAGGTATCCCCTCACACCTGTTAGAATCGGCATCATCAGAAAATCTACAAACAACAAATTCTGGGGAGGGTGTGGACAAAAGGTACCCTCTTCCACTACTGGTGGGAATGTAAATTGATACAGTCACTATGGAGAACAGTATGGAGTTTCCTTAAAAAAACTAGAAATAGAATTACCATCTGATCCAGCCATCCCACTTCTGGGCATATACCCAGAGAAAACCATAAATCAAAAAGGCACATTCACCACAATGTTCATTGCAGCACTATTTACAATAGCCAGGTAATGGAACAAACCTAAATGCCCACAGACAGATGAATGGATAAAGATGGGGTACATATATAAAATGGAATATTACTCGGCCATAAAAAGGAATGCAACTGGGTCATTTGTAGAGACATCGATGGATCTAGAGACTGTCATACAGAATGAAGTAAGTCAGAAAGCGGAAAACAAATATTGTATATTAATGCATATATGTGGAACCTAAAAAAATGATACAGATGAACTGGTTTGCAGGGAAGAAATAGAGACGCAGAGGTAGAGAACAAACGTATGGACACCAAGTGTGGGAAGCCATGGGGTGGTGGTGGTGGGATGAGTTGGGAGACTGGGATTGACCTGTATACATGTGTATGCATAAAATACATAAGTGATAATAACCTGCTGTATAAAAAAGTAAATAAAATTAAATTTAAAAATTTAAAAAAATAAAACATAAAAATAAAACAGAAAAAAGTTCTTCCCTTCACACAGATGTATTTATAGAAATGAATTATTTCCATGCTTATATCTATAAATACATAAAAGAGGAATAAAATCTAAGTTGAACCATAAACGAAAAAATACCTGAACCCACCAGTTATACAGAGGAAAACCCTATCAGGGCACTTGCTCCAGCGGTAAACAATTCTGAAATTGGTCAGAAGTGTGGAATCATCACCCATCCAGCCAGCAACCCACCCCCCACGCAAGGAGCGTCCTCATTGCAAAGATGGGAGACCGTGCCGAGGCATCTCTGAATAAAGGTGAGCTGAGCCCCAGTCCAGCTGCTGCTGAACTGTTCCCACCCTTCGCAGGTAAAACACCTGAATATATACAAGGGCTTGAAAGCCTAGAGGAAGGGCCGCGGAGCCACACCAGCGACAGCACGCAGGCCAACATGGTGACTGCAGGTCAGCCAAGGTTGTCCTGGCCCCATGCGCTCTTCCGGAAGCTTTCCATTATCCTGCCTGAGATACCCCTCCTGTCCCGGTACCCACTGCTTTTTTCCTTCCTCACCTCTGTCCGGAGAGAAATTCCAGCGGAAGGTATGGGTGACACATCCTCTTCTTACAGGTGGCAGCGTGGCAACTCCTGCAGAAAGGCCAGCAGAACCCCACTCACACCAGGCCACCAACAAAGCTGTGGCCCCTATTTCCCTCCCACCAGCTCAGCCCCGTTACTGCTGACGGGGCAGTGAATATGGAGTCAGGAACAGCTTCAGGGGCTATTGCTGCCTGGAGCGCTGTTTATATTGACCTCAACCAGGCACACCTGGGGAGGGCCGGCCGGCAGGGTAAGGCTGCCCAGGTCAGCTAATCCACAGCCCTCAGGGAATCACATAGTTTGAAATGGACCTCGCTAAGTCATAATAGAAGCCAAGGAAAATAAGGACACAATGCCATTTGCAGCACCGTAGATGAGTCTAGAGGTAATCACGTGACTTGTAGTAAGTCAGAAAGTGAAAGACACATATCATATCATATCACTTATATTTGTTGCCTAAAATAGATAGCAGGGCAGTTATTTCCACTGAGAAGTGCAATCACAGGTTCATTAAACAAGCTTATGGTTCACCAATGGAAAGGTGTGAGGATTGGTTTCATTACGATATCGGGGTGAACAGACATATACAAACAGAGGTGACATATATAATCACCAAAGACCTATGGAATACCAAGAGAAGACTACTCAACATTCTGTCATAACGTACATGGGTACAGGATCCCTGGAAGAACAGACATCTGTATATGTGTAAAAGAACCACATCTTCGACACCTACAATAAGCCAAACATTGTAATCATACTTGCTGTAATAAAAAATAAAAAATTAAATTAAAAATACGAACAAGAATTAGGGAGTCAAACTTGAGGGGCTTTCTCCTGGCACATTCCATTCTAAATTCCAATCTAGAACACGACTTCCATTGAGTTTCTGTTGCCCTAGTAACCAGATTTGGAAAGGGATAACTGCTGCCACCTTGTGGCCGTTTCACACAACAGCAGCTTTAATCCCAGCGCTAATGGTCAGTTGATACTCAAAATCATTGCAGGCCTGTAAATGACACCTGCCCTGAAAACAAATCCTGGGGTCACATATCGACCAAAAAATTCAAAGGACGTCCCTATTTCAAAACGACCGTTTCAAAAGTCATATTTTATGCACATTAGTGTTCTGCTTCTTTGTCTTTCTTTCTTTTTTGGTTAAAAAGACGGGAATGGAAAAAGGCATCCCTCAGAATGGGCGAAAATAGTTGCAAATGAATCAATGGACAAAGGTTTAATGTCCAATATATATAAACAGCTCATGCACCTTAATGTTAAAAAAACAAAAAACCCAATACAAAAATGGGCAGAAGATCTAAAGAGACGTTTCTTCAAAGAAGACACAGAGAGGGCCAAGACGCACATGAAAAGCTGCTCAAGAGCACTAATTATTAGAGAAATGCAAATCAAAAGTACAATGAGGTATCCCCTCACACCTATTAGAATCGGCATCATCAGAAAATCTACAAACAACAAATTCTGGGGAGGGTGTGGACAAAAGGAACCCTCTTCCACTATTGGTGGGAATGTAAATTGATACAGTCACTATGGAGAACAGTATGGAGTTTCCTTAAAAAAACTAGAAATAGAATTACCATCTGATCCAGCAATCCCACTTCTGGGCATATACCCAGAGAAAACCATAAATCAAAAAGGCACATTCACCACGATGTTCATTGCAGCACTATTTACAATAGCCAGGTAATGGAAGCAACCTAAATGCCCACAGACAGATGAATGGATAAAGATGGGGTACATATATAAAATGGAATATTACTCGGCCATAAAAAGGAATGAAACTGGGTCATTTGTAGAGACATCGATGGATCTAGAGACTGTCATACAGAATGAAGTAAGTCAGAAAGAGGAAAACAAATATTGTATATTAATGCATATATGTGGAACCTAAAAAAATGATACAGATGAACTGGTTTGCAGGGAAGAAATAGAGACGCAGAGGTAGAGAACAAACGTATGGATACCAAGTGTGGGAAGCCATGGGGTGGTGGTGGTGGGATGAGTTGGGAGATTGGGATTGACCTGTATACATGTATATGCATAAAATACATAAGTGATAATAACCTGCTGTATAAAAAAGTAAATAAAATTAAATTTAAAAATTAAAAAAATAAAACTTAAAAATAAAACAGAAAAAAGTTCTTCCCTTCACACAGATGTATTTATAGAAATGAATTATTTCCATGCTTATATCTATAAATACATAAAAGAGGAATAAAATCTAAGTTGAACCATAAACGAAAGAATACCTGAACCCACCAGTTATACAGAGGAAAACCCTATCAGGGCACTTGCTCCAGCGGTAAACAATTCTGAAATTGGTCAGAGGTGTGGAATCATCACCCATCCAGCCAGCAACCCACCCCCCACGCAAGGAGCGTCCTCATTGCAAAGCTGGGAGACCGTGCCGAGGCATCTCTGAATAAAGGTGAGCTGAGCCCCAGTCCAGCTGCTGCTGAACTGTTCCCACCCTTCCCAGGTAAAACACCTGAATATGTACAAGGGCTTGAAAGCCTAGAGGAAGGGCCGCGGAGCCACACCAGCGACAGCACGCAGGCCAACATGGTGACTGCAGGTCTGCCAAAGTTGTCCTGGCCCCGTGCGCTCTTCCGGAAGCTTTCCAGTATCCTGCCTGAGATACCCCTCCTGTCCCGGTCCCCACTGCTTTTTTCCTTCCTCACCTCTGTCCGGAGAGAAATTCCAGCGGAAGGTATGGGTGACACATCCTCTTCTTTACAGGTGGCAGCCTGGCAACTCCTGCAGAAAGGCCAGCAGAACCCCACTCACACCAGGCCACCAACAAAGCTGTGGCCCCTATTTCCCTCCCACCAGCTCAGCCCCGAGACTGCTGACGGGGCAGAGAATATGGAGTCAGGCACAGCTTCAGGGGCTATTGCTGCCTGCAGCGCTGTTTATATTGACCTCAACCAGGCAGACCTGGGGAGGGCCGGCCGGCAGGTTCAGGCTGCCCAGGTCAGCTAATCCACAGCCCTCAGGGAATCACATTGTTAAAAATGGACCTCGTTAAGGCAGAATAGAAGCCAAGGAAAATAAGGACACAATGCCATTTGCAGCACCGTAGATGAGTCTAGAGGTAATCACGTGACTTGGAGTAAGTCAGAAAGTGAAAGACACATATCATTTCATATCACTTATAGGTGTTACCTAAAATAGAAACCAGGGCAGTCATTTCCACTGAGAAGTGCAATCATAGATTCATTAAACAAACTAATAGTTCACCAATGGAAAGGTGTGAGGATTGGTTTCATTACGATATCGGGGTTAACAGACATATACAAACACAGGTGACATATATAATCACCTAAGACCTACGGAATACAAAGAGAAGACTACTCAACATTCTGTCATAACGTACATGGGAAAAGGATCCCAGGAAGAACAGACATCTGTATATGTGTAAAAGAACCACATCTTCCACACCTACAACAAGCCAAACATTGTAATCAAACTTGCTATAATAAAAAATAAAAAAATTAAATTGAAAATACGAACAAGAAGTAGGGAGTCAAACTTGAGGGGCTTTCTCTTGGCAAATTCCATTCTAAATTCCAATCTAGAACATGACTTCCATTGAGGCTCTGTTGCCCTAGTAACCACATGTGTTAAGGGAGAACTGCTGCCACCTAGTGGCCGTTTCACACAACAGCAGCTTTAATCCCAGTGCTAATGGTCAGTTGATATTCAAAATCATTGCAGGCCTGTAATTGACACCTGCCCTGAAAACAAATCCTGGGGTCACATATCGACCAAAAAATTTAAAGGACGTCCATATTTCAAAACGACCGTTTCAAAAGGCATATTTTATGCACATTAGTGTTCTGCTTCTTTTTGTTTCTTTCTTTTTTTGGTTAAAAACACGGAAACGGAAAAAGGCATCCCTCAGAAGGGGCGAAAATAGTTGCAAACGAATCAATGGACAAACGTTTAATCTCCAATATAAATAAACAGCTCATGCAGCTTATTAAAAAAACAAACAACCCAATACAAAAATGGGCAGAAGATCTAAAGAGACGTTTCTTCAAAGAAGACACAGAGATGGCCAAGACGCACATGAAAAGCTGCTCAAGAGCACTAATTATTAGACAGATGCAAATCAAAACTACAATGAGGTATCACCTCACACCTGTTAGAATCGGCATCATCAGAAAAACTACAGAAAACAAATTCTGGGGAGGCTGTGGACAAAAGGAGCCCTTTTCCACTATTGGTGGGAATGTAAATTGATACAGTCTCTCTGGGGAACAGTATGGAGTTTTCTTTAAAAAACTATTAATAGAATTACCATCTGACCCAGCAATCCCACTTTTGGGCATATACCCAGAGACAACCATAAATCAAAAAGGCACATTCACCACAAGGTTCATTGCTGCACTATTTACAATAGCCAGGTAATGGAAGCAACCTAAATGCCCACAGACAGATGAATGGATAAAGATGGGGTACATATATAAAATGGAATATTACTCGGCCATAAAAAGGACTGAAACTGGGTCATTTGTATAGACATCGATGGATCTAGAGACTGTCATACAGAATGAAGTAAGTCAGAAAGAGGAAAACAAATATTGTATATTAATGCATATATGTGGAACCTAAAAAATGGTACAGATGAACTGGTTTGCAGGGAAGAAATAGAGACACAGAGGTAGAGAACAAACGTATGGACACCAAGTGTGGGAAGCCATGGGGTGGTGGTGGTGGGATGAGTTGGGAGTTTGAGATTGACCTGTATACATGTATATGCATAAAATACATAACTAATAATAAGCCGCTGTATAAAAAAGTAAATAAAATTAAATTTCAAAATTTTGAAATATAAAATTTAAAAATAAAACAGAAAAAAGTTCTTCCCTTCACACAGATGTATTTATAGGAATGAATTATTTCCATGCTTATATCTATAAATACATAAAAGAGGAATAAAATCTAACTTGAACCATAAACGAAAAAAACCCCTGAACCCACCAGTTATACAGAGGAAAACCCTATCAGGGCACTTGCTCCAGCGGTAAACAATTCTGAAATTGGTCAGAGGTGGGGAATCATCTCCCATACAGCCAGCAACCCACCCCCCATGCAAGGAGCGTCCTCATTGCAAAGCTGGGGGACCGTGCCGAGGCATCTCTGAATAAAGGTGAGCTGAGCCCCAGGCCAGCTGCTGCTGAACTGTTCCCACCCTTCCCAGGTAAAACACCTGAATATGTACAAAGGCTTGAAAGCCTAGAGGAAGGGCCGTGGAGCCACACCAGCGACAGCACGCAGGCCAACTTGGTGACTGCAGGCCAGCCAGGGTGATCCTGGCCCCGGGCGCTCTTCCGGAAGCTTTCCATTGTCCTGCCTGAGATACCCCTCTTGTCCCGGCCCCCGCTGCTTTTTTCCTTCCTCACCTCTGTCCGGAGAGAAATTCCAGGGGAAGGTATGGGTGACACATCCTCTTCTTTACAGGTGGCAGCCTGGCAACTCCTGCAGAAAGGCCAGCAGAACCCCACCCACACCGGGCTCCAACAAAGCTGTGGCCCCTCACTCCCGCCCACCAGCACAGCCCCGAGACTGCTGACGGGCCAGAGAATATGGAGGCAGGCACAGCTTCAGGGGCTATTGCTGCCTGGAGCGCTGTTTATATTGACCTCAACCAGGCAGACCTGGGGAGGGCCGGCCGGCAGGGTAAGGCTGCCCAGGTCAGCTAATCCACAACCCTCAGGGAATCACATTGTTGAAAATGGACCTCGCTAAGGCAGAATAGAAGCCAAGGAAAATAAGGACACAATGCCATTTGCAGCACCGTAGATGAGTCTAGAGGTAATCACGTGACTTCGAGTAAGTCAGAAAGTGAAAGACACATATCATTTCATATCACTTATAGGTGTTACCTAAAATAGAAACCAGGGCAGTCATTTCCACTGAGAAGTGCAATCATAGATTCATTAAACAAACTTATGGTTCACCAATGGATAGGTGTGAGGATTGGTTTCATTACGATATCGGGGTTAACAGACATATACAAACAGAGGTGACATATATAATCACCAAAGACCTACGGAATACCAAGAGAAGACTACTCAACATTCTGTCATAACGTACATGGGAAAAGGATCCCAGGAAGAACAGACATCTGTATATGTGTAAAAGAACCACATCTTCCACACCTACAACAAGCCAAACATTGTAATCAAACTTGCTATAATAAAAAATAAAAAAATTAAATTAAAAATACGAACAAGAAGTAGGGAGTCAAACTTGCGGGGCTTTCTCCTGGCACATTCCATTCTCAATTCCAATCTAGAACACGAAGTCCATTGAGGCTCTGTTGCCCTAGTAACCACATGTGTTAAGGGAGAACTGCTGCCACCTAGTGGCCGTTTCACACAACAGCAGCTTTAATCCCAGTGCTAATGGTCAGTTGATATTCAAAATCATTGAAGGCCTGTAAATGACACCTGCCCTGAAAACAAATCCTGGGGCCACATATCGACCAAAAAATTTAAAGAACGTCCATATTTCAAAACGACCGTTTCAAAAGGCATATTTTATGCACATTAGTGTTCTGCTTCTTTGTCTTTCTTTCTTTTTTGGTTAAAAACACGGGAATGGAAAAAGGCATCCCTCAGAAGGGGCGAAAATAGTTGCAAACGAATCAATGGACAAAGGTTTAATCTCCAATATATATAAACAGCTCATGCAGCTTATTAAGAAAACAAACAACCCAATACAAAAATGGGCAGAAGATCTAAAGAGACGTTTCTTCAAGGAAGACACAGAGATGGCCAAGACGCACATGAAAAGCTGCTCAAGAGCACTAATAATTAGAGAAATGCAAATCAAAACTACAATGAGGTATCACCTCACACCTCTTAGAATCGGCATCATCAGAAAATCTACAACCAACAAATTCTGGGGAGGGTGTGGACAAAAGGAGCCCTCTTCCACTATTGGTGGGAATGTAAATTGATAGAGTCACTATGGAGAACACTATGGAGTTTCCTTTAAAAAACTAGAAATAGAATTACCATCTGACCCAGCAATCCCACTTTTGGGCATATACCCAGAGACAACCATAAATCAAAAAGGCACATTCACCACAAGGTTCATTGCAGCACTATTTACAATATCCAGGTTGTGAAAGCAACCTAAATGCCCACAGACAGATGAATGGATAAAGATGGGGTACATATATAAAATGGAATATTACTCGGCCATAAAAAGGAATGAAACTGGGTCATTTGTAGAGACATCGATGGATCTAGAGACTGTCATACAGAATGAAGTTAGTCAGAAAGAGGAAAACAAATATTGTATATTAATGCATATATGTGGAACCTAAAAAATGGTACAGATGAACTGGTTTGCAGGGAGGAAATAGAGACACAGAGGTAGAGAACAAACGTATGGACA
Organism: Mesoplodon bidens; assembly: GCF_964165515.1. NCBI lineage: Eukaryota > Metazoa > Chordata > Mammalia > Artiodactyla > Ziphiidae > Mesoplodon > Mesoplodon bidens. The sequence goes on along the minus strand of NW_027671698.1, from coordinate 399,452 downwards.
CCAAGTGTGGGAAGCCATGGGGTGGTGGTGGTGCGATGTGTTGGGAGTTTGAGATTGACCTGTATACATGTATGTGAATAAAATATATAACTAATAATAAGCCGCTGTATAAAAAAGTAAATAAAATTAAATTTCAAAATTTTAAAATATAAAATTTAAAAATAATACAGACGGGCTTCCCTGGTGGCGCAGTGGTTGAGAGTCCGCCTGCCGATGCAGGGGACACGGTTCGTGCCCCTATCCCGGAAGATCCCACATGCCGCGGAGCGGCTGGGCCCGCGAGCCATGGCCACGGAGCCTGTGTGTCCGGAGCCTGTGCTCCGCAAAGGGAGAGGCCACAGCAGTGAGAGGCCCGCGTACAGCAAAAAAAAAAAAATAAATAAAATAAAACAGAAAAAAGTTCTTCCCTTCACACAGATGTATTTATAAGAATGAATTATTTCCATGCTTATATCTATAAATACATAAAAGAGGAAAAATATCTAACTTGAACCATAAACGAAAAAAAACCCTGAACCCACCAGTTATACAGAGGAAAACCCTATCAGGGCACTTGCTCCAGCGGTAAACAATTCTGAAATTGGTCAGAGGTGGGGAATCATCACCCATACAGCCAGCAACCCACCCCCCATGCAAGGAGTGTCCTAATTGCAAAGCTGGGGGACCGTGCCAAGGCATCTCTGAATAAAGGTGAGCTGAGCCCCAGGCCAGCTGCTGCTGAACTGTTCCCACCCTTCCCAGGTAAAACACCTGAATATGTACAAAGGCTTGAAAGCCTAGAGGAAGGGCCGTGGAGCCACACCAGCGACAGCACGCAGGCCAACTTGGTGACTGCAGGCCAGCCAGGGTGATCCTGGCCCCGGGCGCTCTTCCGGAAGCTTTCCATTGTCCTGCCTGAGATACCCCTCTTGTCCCGGCCCCCACTGCTTTTTTCCTTCCTCACCTCTGTCCGGAGAGAAATTCCAGCGGAAGGTATGGGTGACATATCCTCTTCTTTACAGGTGGCAGCCTGGCAACTCCTGCAGAAAGGCCAGCAGAACCCCACTCACACCGGGCCACCAACAAAGCTGTGGCCCCTCACTCCCTCCCACCAGCACAGCCACGAGACTGCTGACGGGGCAGAGAATATGGAGGCAGGCACAGCTTCAGGGGCTATTGCTGCCTGGAGCGCTGTTTATATTAACCTCAACCAGGCAGACCTGGGGAGGGCCGGCCGGCAGGGTAAGGCTGCCCAGGTCAGCTAATCCACAACCCTCAGGGAATCACATTGTTGAAAATGGACCTCGCTAAGGCAGAATAGAAGCCAAGAAAATAAGGACACAATGCCATTTGCAGCACCGTAGATGAGTCTAGAGGTAATCACGTGACTTGGAGTAAGTCAGAAAGTGAAAGACACATATCATTTCATATCACTTATAGGTGTTACCTAAAATAGAAACCAGGGCAGTCATTTCCACTGAGAAGTGCAATCATAGATTCATTAAACAAACTTATGGTTCACCAATGGAAAGGTGTGAGGATTGGTTTCATTACGATATCGGGGTTAACAGACATATACAAACAGAGGTGTCATATATAATCACCAAAAACCTACGGAATACCAAGAGAAGACTACTCAACATTCTGTCATAACGTACATGGGAAAAGGATCCCAGGAAGAACAGACATCTGTATATGTGTAAAAGAACCACATCTTCCACACCCTCAACAAGCCAAACATTGTAATCAAACTTGCTATGATAAAAAATAAAAAAATTAAATTAAAAATACGAACAAGAAGTAGGGAGTCAAACTTGAGGGGCTTTCTCCTGGCACATTCCATTCTCAATTCCAATCTAGAACACGACATCCATTGAGGCTCTGTTGCCCTAGTAACCAGATGTGTTAAGGGAGAACTGCTTCCACCTAGTGGCCGTTTCACACAACAGCAGCTTTAATCCCAGTGCTAATGGTCAGTTGATATTCAAAATCATTGCTGGCCTGTAAATGACACCTGCCCTGAAAACAAATCCTGGGGCCACATATCGACCAAAAAATTTAAAGGACGTCCATATTTCAAAACGACCGTTTCAAAAGGCATATTTTATGCACATTAGTGTTCTGCTTCTTTTTCTTTCTTTCTTTTTTGGTTAGAAACACGGGAATGGAAAAAGGCATCCCTCAGAAGGGGCGAAAATAGTTGCAAACGAATCAATGGACAAAGGTTTAATCTCCAATATATATAAACAGCTCATGCAGCTTATTAAGAAAACAAACAACCCAATACAAAAATGGGCAGAAGATCTAAAGAGACGTTTCTTCAAAGAAGACACAGAGATGGCCAAGACACACATGAAAAGCTGTTCAAGAGCACTAATTATTAGAGAAATGCAAATCAAAACTACAATGAGGTATCACCTCACACCTGTTAGAATAGGCATCATCAGAAAATCTACAGACAACAAATTCTGGGGAGGGTGTGGACAAAAGGAGCCCTCTTCCACTATTGGTGGGAATGTAAATTGATACAGTCTCTATGGAGAACAGTATGGAGTTTCCTTTAAAAAACTAGAAATAGAATTACCATCTGACCCACCAATCCCACTTTTGGGCATATACCCAGAGACAACCATAAATCAAAAAGGCACATTCACCACAAGGTTCATTGCAGCACTATTTACAATAGCCAGGTAATGGAAGCAACCTAAATGCACACAGACAGATGAATGGATAAAGATGGGGTACATATATAAAATGGAATATTACTCGGCCATAAAAAGGAATGAAACTGGGTCATTTGTAGAGACATCGATGGATCTAGAGACTGTCATACAGAATGAAGTAAGTCAGAAAGAGGAAAACAAATATTGTATATTAATGCATATATGTGGAACCTAAAAAATGGTACAGATGAACTGGTTTGCAGGGAAGAAATAGAGACACAGAGGTAGAGAACAAACGTATGGACACCAAGTGTGGGAAGCCATGGGGTGGTGGTGGTGGGATGAGTTGGGAGTTTGAGATTGACCTGTATACATGTATATGCATAAAATACATAACTAATAATAACCCGCTGTATAAAAAATAAATAAAATTAAATTTCAAAATTTTAAAATATAAAATTTAAAAATAAAACAGAAAAAAGTTCTTCCCTTCACACAGATGTATTTATAGGAATGAATTATTTCCATGCTTATATCTATAAATACATAAAAGAGGAATAAAATCTAACTTGAACCATAAACGAAATAAACCCCTGAACCCACCAGTTATACAGAGGAAAACCCTATCAGGGCACTTGCTCCAGCGGTAAACAATTCTGAAATTGGTCAGAGGTGGGGAATCATCTCCCATACAGCCAGCAACCCACCCCCCATGCAAGTAGCGTCCTCATTGCAAAGCTGGGGGACCGTGCCGAGGCATCTCTGAATAAAGGTGAGCTGAGCCCCAGGCCAGCTGTTGCTGAACTGTTCCCACCCTTCCCAGGTAAAACACCTGAATATGTACAAAGGCTTGAAAGCCTAGAGGAAGGGCCGTGGAGCCACACCAGCGACAGCACGCAGGCCAACTTGGTGACTGCAGGCCAGCCAGGGTGATCCTGGCCCCGGGTGCTCTTCCGGAAGCTTTCCATTGTCCTGCCTGAGATACCCCTCTTGTCCCGGCCCCCACTGCTTTTTTCCTTCCTCACCTCTGTCCGGAGAGAAATTCCAGCGGAAGGTATGGGTGACACATCCTCTTCTTTACAGGTGGCATCCTGGCAACTCCTGCAGAAAGGCCAGCAGAACCCCACTCACACCGGGCCACCAACAAAGCTGTGGCCCCTCACTCCCTCCCACCAGCACAGCCACGAGACTGCTCACGGGGCAGAGAATATGGAGGTAGGCACAGCTTCAGGGGCTATTGCTGCCTGGAGCGCTGTTTATATTGACCTCAACCAGGCAGACCTGGGGAGGGCCGGCCGGCAGGGTAAGGCTGCCCAGGTCAGCTAATCCACAACCCTCAGGGAATCACATTGTTGAAAATGGACCTCGCTAAGGCAGAATAGAAGCAAAGGAAAATAAGGACACAATGCCATTTTCAGCACCGTAGATGAGTCTAGAGGTAATCACGTGACTTGGAGTAAGTCAGAAAGTGAAAGACACATATCATTTCATATCACTTATAGGTGTTACCTAAAATAGAAACCAGGGCAGTCATTTCCACTGAGAAGTGCAATCATAGATTCATTAAACAAACTTATGGTTCACCAATGGAAAGGTGTGAGGATTGGTTTCATTACGATATCGGGGTTAACAGACATATACAAACACAGGTGACATATATAATCACCAAAGACCTACGGAATACCAAGAGAAGACTACTCAACATTCTGTCATAACGTACATGGGAAAAGGATCCCAGGAAGAACAGACATCTGTATATGTGTAAAAGAACCACATCTTCCACACCTACAACAAGCCAAACATTGTAATCAAACTTGCTATAATAAAAAATAAAAAAATTAAATTAAAAATACGAACAAGAAGTAGGGAGTCAAACTTGAGGGGCTTTCTCCTGGCACATTCCACTCTGAATTCCAATCTAGAACACGAAGTCCATTGAGGCTCTGTTGCCCTAGTAACCAGATGTGTTAAGGGAGAACTGCTGCCACCTAGTGGCCGTTTCACACAACAGCAGCTTTAATCCCAGTGCTAATGGTCAGTTGATATTCAAAATCATTGCAGGCCTGTAAATGACACCTGCCCTGAAAACAAATCCTGGGGCCACATATCGACCAAAAAATTTAAAGGACGTCCATATTTCAAAAGGACCGTTTCAAAAGGCATATTTTATGCACATTAGTGTTCTGCTTCTTTTTCTTTCTTTCTTTTTTGGTTAGAAACACGGGAATGGAACAAGGCATCCCTCAGAAGGGGCGAAAATAGTTGCAAACGAATCAATGGACAAAGGTTTAATCTCCAATATATATAAACAGCTCATGCAGCTTATTAAGAAAACAAACAACCCAATACAAAAATGGGCAGAAGATCTAAAGAGACGTTTCTTCAAAGAAGGCACAGAGATGGCCAAGACGCATATGAAAAGCTGCTCAAGAGCACTAATTATTAGAGAAATGCAAATCAAAACTACAATGAGGTATCACCTCACACCTCTTAGAATCGGCATCATCAGAAAATCTACAGACAACAAATTCTGGGGAGGGTGTGGACAAAAGGAGCCCTCTTCCACTATTGGTGGGAATGTAAATTGATACAGTCTCTATGGAGAACAGTATGGAGTTTCCTTTAAAAAACTAGAAATAGAATTACCATCTGACCCAGCAATCCCACTTTTGGGCATATACCCAGAGACAACCATAAATCAAAAAGGCACATTCACCACAAGGTTCATTGCAGCACTATTTACAATAGCCAGGTAATGGAAGCAACCTAAATGCCCACAGACAGGTGAATGGATAATGATGGGGTACATATATAAAATGGAATATTACTCGGCCATAAAAAGGAATGAAACTGGGTCATTTGTAGAGACATCGATGGATCTAGAGACTGTCATACAGAATGAAGTTAGTCAGAAAGAGGAAAACAAATATTGTATATTAATGCATATATGTGGAACCTAAAAAATGGTACAGATGAACTGGTTTGCAGGGAAGAAATAGAGACACAGAGCTAGAGAACAAACGTATGGACACCAAGTGTGGGAAGCCATGGGGTGGTGGTGGTGGGATGAGTTGGGAGTTTGAGATTGACCTGTATACATGTATATGCATAAAATACATAACTAATAATAAGCCGCTGTATAAAAAAGTAAATAAAATTAAATTTCAAAATTTTAAAATATAAAATTTAAAAATAAAACAGAAAAAATTTCTTCCCTTCACACAGATGTATTTATAGGAATGAATTATTTCCATGCTTATATCTATAAATACATAAAAGAGGAATAAAATCTAACTTGAACCATAAACGAAATAAACCCCTGAACCCACCAGTTATACCGAGGAAAACCCTATCAGGGCACTTGCTCCAGCGGTAAACAATTCTGAAATTGGTCAGAGGTGGGGAATCATCTCCCATACAGCCAGCAACCCACCCCCCATGCAAGGAGCGTCCTCATTGCAAAGCTGGGGGACCGTGCCGAGGCATCTCTGAATAAACGTGAGCTGAGCCCCAGGCCAGCTGCTGCTGAACTGTTCCCACCCTTCCCAGGTAAAACACCTGAATATGTACAAAGGCTTGAAAGCCTAGAGGAAGGGCCGTGGAGCCACACCAGCGACAGCACTCAGGCCAACTTGGTGACTGCAGGCCAGCCAGGGTGATCCTGGCCCCGGGCGCTCTTCCGGAAGCTTTCCATTGTCCTGCCTGAGATACCCCTCTTGTCCCGGCCCCCACTGCTTTTTTCCTTCCTCACCTCTGTCCGGAGAGAAATTCCAGCGGAAGGTATGGGTGACACATCCTCTTCTTTACAGGTGGCAGCCTGGCAACTCCTGCAGAAAGGCCAGCAGAACCCCACTCACACCGGGCCACCAACAAAGCTGTGGCCCCTCACTCCCTCCCACCAGCACAGCCACGAGACTGCTCACGGGGCAGAGAATATGGAGGTAGGCACAGCTTCAGGGTCTATTGCTGCCTGGAGCGCTGTTTATATTGACCTCAACCAGGCAGACCTGGGGAGGGCCGGCCGGCAGGGTAAGGCAGCCCAGGTCAGCTAATCCACAACCCTCAGGGAATCACATTGTTGAAAATGGACCTCGCTAAGGTAGAATAGAAGCCAAGGAAAATAAGGACACAATGCCATTTGCAGCACCGTAGATGAGTCTAGAGGTAATCACGTGACTTGGAGTAAGTCAGAAAGTGAAAGACACATATCATTTCATATCACTTATAGGTGTTACCTAAAATAGAAACCAGGGCAGTCATTTCCACTGAGAAGTGCAATCATAGATTCATTAAACAAACTTATGGTTCACCAATGGAAAGGTGTGAGGATTGGTTTCATTACGATATCGGGGTTAACAGACATATACAAACACAGGTGACATATATAATCACCAAAGACCTACGGAATACCAAGAGAAGACTACTCAACATTCTGTCATAACGTACATGGGAAAAGGATCCCAGGAAGAACAGACATCTGTATATGTGTAAAAGAACCACATCTTCCACACCTACAACAAGCCAAACATTGTAATCAAACTTGCTATAATAAAAAATAAAAAAATTAAATTAAAAATACGAACAAGAAGTAGGGAGTCAAACTTGAGGGGCTTTCTCCTGGCACATTCCATTCTCAATTCCAATCTAGAAAATGACGTCCATTGAGGCTCTGTTGCCCTAGTAACCAGATGTGTTAAGGGAGAACTGCTGCCAGCTAGTGGCCGTTTCACACAACAGCAGCTTTAATCCCAGTGCTAATGGTCAGTTGATATTCAAAATCATTGCAGGCCTTTAAATGACACCTGCCCTGAAAACAAATCCTGGGGCCACATATAGACCAAAAAATTTAAAGGACGTCCATATTTCAAAACGACCGTTTCAAAAGGCATATTTTATGCACATTAGTGTTCTGCTTCTTTTTCTTTCTTTCTTTTTTGGTTAAAAACACGGGAATGGAAAAAGGCATCCCTCAGAAGGGGCGAAAATAGTTGCAAACGAATCAATGGACAAAGGTTTAATCTCCAATATATATAAACAGCTCATGCAGCTTATTAAAAAAACAAACAACCCAATACAAAAATGGGCAGAAGATCTAAAGAGACGTTTCTTCAAAGAAGACACAGAGATGGCCAAGACGCACATGAAAAGCTGCTCAAGAGCACTAATTATTAGAGAAATGCAAATCAAAACTACAATGAGGTATCACCTCACACCTGTTAGAATCGGCATCATCAGAAAATCTACAAACAACAAATTCTGGGGAGGGTGTGGTCAAAAGGAGCCCTCTTCCACTATTGGTGGGAATGTAAATTGATACAGTCACTATGGAGAACAGTATGGAGTTTCCTTTATAAAACTAGAAATAGAATTACCATCTGACCCAGCAATCCCACTTTTGGGCATATACCCAGAGACAACCATAAATCAAAAAGGCACATTCACCACAAGGTTCATTGCAGCACTATTTACAATAGCCAGGTAATGGAAGCAACCTAAATGCCCACAGACAGGTGAATGGATAAAGATGGGGTACATATATAAAATGGAATATTACTCGGCCATAAAAAGGAATGAAACTGGGTCATTTGTAGAGACATCGATGGATCTAGAGACTGTCATACAGAATGAAGTTAGTCAGAAAGAGGAAAACAAATATTGTATATTAATGCATATACGTGGAACCTAAAATATGGTACAGATGAACTGGTTTGCAGGGAAGAAATAGAGACACAGAGGTAGAGAACAAACGTATGGACACCAAGTGTGGGAAGCCATGGGGTGGTGGTGGTGGGATGAGTTGGGAGTTTGAGATTGACCTGTATACATGTATATGCATAAAATACATAACTAATAATAAGCCGCTGTATAAAAAAGTAAATAAAATTAAATTTCAAAATTTTAAAATATAAAATTTAAAAATAAAACAGAAAAAAGTTCTTCCCTTCACACAGATGTATTTATAGGAATGAATTATTTCCATGCTTATATCTATAAATACATAAAAGAGGAATAAAATCTAACTTGAACCATAAACGAAATAAACCCCTGAACCCACCAGTTATACAGAGGAAAACCCTATCAGGGCACTTGCTCCAGCGGTAAACAATTCTGAAATTGGTCAGAGGTGGGGAATCATCTCCCATACAGCCAGCAACCCATCCCCCATGCAAGGAGCGTCCTCATTGCAAAGCTGGGGGACCGTGCCGAGGCATTTCTGAATAAAGGTGAGCTGAGCCCCAGGCCAGCTGCTGCTGAACTGTTCCCACCCTTCCCAGGTAAAACACCTGAATATGTACAAAGGCTTGAAAGCCTAGAGGAAGGGCCGTGGAGCCACACCAGCGACAGCACGCAGGCCAACTTGGTGACTGCAGGCCAGCCAGGGTGATCCTGGCCCCGGGCGCTCTTCCGGAAGCTTTCCATTGTCCTGCCTGAGATACCCCTCTTGTCCCGGCCCCCACTGCTTTTTTCCTTCCTCACCTCTGTCCGGAGAGAAATTCCAGCGGAAGGTATGGGTGACACATCCTCTTCTTTACAGGTGGCAGCCTGGCAACTCCTGCAGGAAGGCCAGCAGAACCCCACTCACACCGGGCCACCAACAAAGCTGTGGCCCCTCACTCCCTCCCACCAGCACAGCCACGAGACTGCTCACGGGGCAGAGAATATGGAGGCAGGCAGAGCTTCAGGGGCTATTGCTGCCTGGAGCGCTGTTTATATTGACCTAAACCAGGCAGACCTGGGGAGGGCCGGCCGGCAGGGTAAGGCTGCCCCGGTCAGCTAATCCACAACCCTCAGGGAATCACATTGTTGAAAATGGACCTCGCTAAGGCAGAATAGAAGCCAAGGAAAATAAGGACACAATGCCATTTGCAGGACCGTAGATGAGTCTAGAGGTAATCACGTGACTTGGAGTAAGTCAGAAAGTGAAAGTCACATATCATTTCATATCACTTATAGGTGTTACCTAAAATAGAAACCAGGGCAGTCATTTCCACTGAGAAGTGCAATCATAGATTCATTAAACAAACTTATGGTTCACAAATGGAAAGGTGTGAGGATTGGTTTCATTACGATATCGGGGTTAACAGACATATACAAACACAGGTGACATATATAATCACCAAAGACCTACGGAATACCAAGAGAAGACTACTCAACATTCTGTCATAACGTACATGGGAAAAGGATCCCAGGAAGAACAGACATCTGTATATGTGTAAAAGAACCACATCTTCCACACCTACAACAAGCCAAACATTGTAATCAAACTTGCTATAATAAAAAATAAAAAAATTAAATTAAAAATACGAACAAGAAGTAGGGAGTCAAACTTGAGGGGCTTTCTCCTGGCACATTCCATTCTCAATTCCAATCTAGAACATGACGTCCATTGAGGCTCTGTTGCCCTAGTAACCAGATGTGTTAAGGGAGAACTGCTGCCAGCTAGTGGCCGTTTCACACAACAGCAGCTTTAATCCCAGTGCTAATGGTCAGTTGATATTCAAAATCATTGCAGGCCTGTAAATGACACCTGCCCTGAAAACAAATCCTGGGGCCACATATCGACCAAAAAATTTCAAGGACGTCCATATTTCAAAACGACCGTTTCAAAAGGCATATTTTATGCACATTAGTGTTCTGCTTCTTTTTCTTTCTTTCTTTTTTGGTTAAAAACACGGGAATGGAAAAAGGCATCCCTCAGAAGGGGCGAAAATAGTTGCAAACGAATCAATGGACAAAGGTTTAATCTCCAATATATATAAACAGCTCATGCAGCTTATTAAAAAAACAAACAACCCAATACAAAAATGGGCAGAAGATCTAAAGAGACGTTTCTTCAAAGAAGACACAGAGATGGCCAAGACGCACATGAAAAGCTGCTCAAGAGCACTAATTATTAGAGAAATGCAAATCAAAACTACAATGAGGTATCACCTCACACCTGTTAGAATCGGCATCATCAGAAAATCTACAAACAACAAATTCTGGGGAGGGTGTGGTCAAAAGGAGCCCTCTTCCACTATTGGTGGGAATGTAAATTGATACAGTCACTATGGAGAACAGTATGGAGTTTCCTTTATAAAACTAGAAATAGAATTACCATCTGACCCAGCAATCCCACTTTTGGGCATATACCCAGAGACAACCATAAATCAAAAAGGCACATTCACCACAAGGTTCATTGCAGCACTATTTACAATAGCCAGGTAATGGAAGCAACCTAAATGCCCACAGACAGGTGAATGGATAAAGATGGGGTACATATATAAAATGGAATATTACTCGGCCATAAAAAGGAATGAAACTGGGTCATTTGTAGAGACATCGATGGATCTAGAGACTGTCATACAGAATGAAGTTAGTCAGAAAGAGGAAAACAAATATTGTATATTAATGCATATATGTGGAACCTAAAAAATGGTACAGATGAACTGGTTTGCAGGGAAGAAATAGAGACACAGAGGTAGAGAACAAACGTATGGACACCAAGTGTGGGAAGCCATGGGGTGGTGGTGGTGGGATGAGTTGGGAGTTTGAGATTGACCTGTATACATGTATATGCATAAAATACATAACTAATAATAAGCCGCTGTATAAAAAAGTAAATAAAATTAAATTTCAAAATTTTAAAATATAAAATTTAAAAATAAAACAGAAAAAAGTTCTTCCCTTCACACAGATGTATTTATAGGAATGAATTATTTCCATGCTTATATCTATAAATACATAAAAGAGGAATAAAATCTAACTTGAACCATAAACGAAATAAACCCCTGAACCCACCAGTTATACAGAGGAAAACCCTATCAGGGCACTTGCTCCAGCGGTAAACAATTCTGAAATTGGTCAGAGGTGGGGAATCATCTCCCATACAGCCAGCAACCCACCCCCCATGCAAGGAGCGTCCTCATTGCAAAGCTGGGGGACCGTGCCGAGGCATCTCTGAATAAAGGTGAGCTGAGCCCCAGGCCAGCTGCTGCTGAACTGTTCCCACCCTTCCCAGGTAAAACACCTGAATATGTACAAAGGCTTGAAAGCCTAGAGGAAGGGCCGTGGAGCCACACCAGCGACAGCACGCAGGCCAACTTGGTGACTGCAGGCCAGCCAGGGTGATCCTGGCCCCGGGCGCTCTTCCGGAAGCTTTCCATTGTCCTGCCTGAGATACCCCTCTTGTCCCGGCCCCCACTGCTTTTTTCCTTCCTCACCTCTGTCCGGAGAGAAATTCCAGCGGAAGGTATGGGTGACACATCCTCTTCTTTACAGGTGGCAGCCTGGCAACTCCTGCAGAAAGGCCAGCAGAACCCCACTCACACCGGGCCACCAACAAAGCTGTGGCCCCTCACTCCCTCCCACCAGCACAGCCACGAGACTGCTCACGGGGCAGAGAATATGGAGGTAGGCACAGCTTCAGGGGCTATTGCTGCCTGGAGCGCTGTTTATATTGACCTCAACCAGGCAGACCTGGGGAGGGCCGGCCGGCAGGGTAAGGCTGCCCAGGTCAGCTAATCCACAACCCTCAGGGAATCACATTGTTGAAAATGGACCTCGCTAAGGCAGAATAGAAGCCAAGGAAAATAAGGACACAATGCCATTTGCAGCACCGTAGATGAGTCTAGAGGTAATCACGTGACTTGGAGTAAGTCAGAAAGTGAAAGACACATATCATTTCATATCACTTATAGGTGTTACCTAAAATAGAAACCAGGGCAGTCATTTCCACTGAGAAGTGCAATCATAGATTCATTAAACAAACTTATGGTTCACCAATGGAAAGGTGTGAGGATTGGTTTCATTACGATATCGGGGTTAACAGACATATACAAACACAGGTGACATATATAATCACCAAAGACCTACGGAATACCAAGAGAAGACTACTCAACATTCTGTCATAACGTACATGGGAAAAGGATCCCAGGAAGAACAGACATCTGTATATGTGTAAAAGAACCACATCTTCCACACCTACAACAAGCCAAACATTGTAATCAAACTTGCTATAATAAAAAATAAAAAAATTAAATTAAAAATACGAACAAGACGTAGGGAGTCAAACTTGAGGGGCTTTCTCCTGGCACATTCCATTCTCAATTCCAATCTAGAACATGACGTCCATTGAGGCTCTGTTGCCCTAGTAACCACATGTGTTAAGGGAGAACTGCTGCCACCTAGTGGCCGTTTCACACAACAGCAGCTTATTCCCAGTGCTAATGGTCAGTTGATATTCAAAATCATTGCAGGCCTGTAAATGACACCTGCCCTGAAAACAAATCCTGGGGCCACATATCGACCAAAAAATTTAAAGGACGTCCATATTTCAAAACGACCATTTCAAAAGGCATATTTTATGCACATTAGTGTTCTGCTTCTTTTTCTTTCTTTCTTTTTTGGTTAAAAACACGGGAATGGAAAAAGGCATCCCTCAGAAGGGGCGAAAATAGTTGCAAACGAATCAATGGACAAAGGTTTAATCTCCAATATATATAAACAGCTCATGCAGCTTATTAAAAAAACAAACAACCCAATACAAAAATGGGCAGAAGATCTAAAGAGACGTTTCTTCAAAGAAGACACAGAGATGGCCAAGACGCACATGAAAAGCTGCTCAAGAGCACTAATTATTAGAGAAATGCAAATCAAAACTACAATGAGGTATCACCTCACACCTGTTAGAATCGGCATCATCAGAAAATCTACAAACAACAAATTCTGGGGAGGGTGTGGTCAAAAGGAGCCCTCTTCCACTATTGGTGGGAATGTAAATTGATACAGTCACTATGGAGAACAGTATGGAGTTTCCTTTATAAAACTAGAAATAGAATTACCATCTGATCCAGCAATCCCACTTTTGGGCATATACCCAGAGACAACCATAAATCAAAAAGGCACATTCACCACAAGGTTCATTGCAGCACTATTTACAATAGCCAGGTAATGGAAGCAACCTAAATGCCCACAGACAGGTGAATGGATAAAGATGGGGTACATATATAAAATGGAATATTACTCGGGCATAAAAAGGAATGAAACTGGGTCATTTGTAGAGACATCGATGGATCTAGAGACTGTCATACAGAATGAAGTTAGTCAGAAAGAGGAAAACAAATATTGTATATTAATGCATATATGTGGAACCTAAAAAATGGTACAGATGAACTGGTTTGCAGGGAAGAAATAGAGACACAGAGGTAGAGAACAAACGTATGGACACCAAGTGTGGGAAGCCATGGGGTGGTGGTGGTGGGATGAGTTGGGAGTTTGAGATTGACCTGTATACATGTATATGCATAAAATACATAACTAATAATAAGCCGCTGTATAAAAAAGTAAATAAAATTAAATTTCAAAATTTTAAAATATAAAATTTAAAAATAAAACAGAAAAAAGTTCTTCCCTTCACACAGATGTATTTATAGGAATGAATTATTTCCATGCTTATATCTATAAATACATAAAAGAGGAATAAAATCTAACTTGAACCATAAACGAAATAAACCCCTGAACCCACCAGTTATACAGAGGAAAACCCTATCAGGGCACTTGCTCCAGCGGTAAACAATTCTGAAATTGGTCAGAGGTGGGGAATCATCTCCCATACAGCCAGCAACCCACCCCCCATGCAAGGAGCGTCCTCATTGCAAAGCTGGGGGACCGTGCCGAGGCATCTCTGAATAAAGGTGAGCTGAGCCCCAGGCCAGCTGCTGCTGAACTGTTCCCACCCTTCCCAGGTAAAACACCTGAATATGTACAAAGGCTTGAAAGCCTAGAGGAAGGGCCGTGGAGCCACACCAGCGACAGCACGCAGGCCAACTTGGTGACTGCAGGCCAGCCAGGGTGATCCTGGCCCCGGGCGCTCTTCCGGAAGCTTTCCATTGTCCTGCCTGAGATACCCCTCTTGTCCCGGCCCCCACTGCTTTTTTCCTTCCTCACCTCTGTCCGGAGAGAAATTCCAGCGGAAGGTATGGGTGACACATCCTCTTCTTTACAGGTGGCAGCCTGGCAACTCCTGCAGGAAGGCCAGCAGAACCCCACTCACACCGGGCCACCAACAAAGCTGTGGCCCCTCACTCCCTCCCACCAGCACAGCCACGAGACTGCTCACGGGGCAGAGAATATGGAGGTAGGCACAGCTTCAGGGGCTATTGCTGCCTGGAGCGCTGTTTATATTGACCTCAACCAGGCAGACCTGGGGAGGGCCGGCCGGCAGGGTAAGGCTGCCCAGGTCAGCTAATCCACAACCCTCAGGGAATCACATTGTTGAAAATGGACCTCGCTAAGGCAGAATAGAAGCCAAGGAAAATAAGGACACAATGCCATTTGCAGCACCGTAGATGAGTCTAGAGGTAATCACGTGACTTGGAGTAAGTCAGAAAGTGAAAGACACATATCATTTCATATCACTTATAGGTGTTACCTAAAATAGAAACCAGGGCAGTCATTTCCACTGAGAAGTGCAATCATAGATTCATTAAACAAACTTATGGTTCACCAATGGAAAGGTGTGAGGATTGGTTTCATTACGATATCGGGGTTAACAGACATATACAAACACAGGTGACATATATAATCACCAAAGACCTACGGAATACCAAGAGAAGACTACTCAACATTCTGTCATAACGTACATGGGAAAAGGATCCCAGGAAGAACAGACATCTGTATATGTGTAAAAGAACCACATCTTCCACACCTACAACAAGCCAAACATTGTAATCAAACTTGCTATAATAAAAAATAAAAAAATTAAATTAAAAATACGAACAAGACGTAGGGAGTCAAACTTGAGGGGCTTTCTCCTGGCACATTCCATTCTCAATTCCAATCTAGAACATGACGTCCATTGAGGCTCTGTTGCCCTAGTAACCAGATGTGTTAAGGGAGAACTGCTGCCACCTAGTGGCCGTTTCACACAACAGCAGCTTTAATCCCAGTGCTAATGGTCAGTTGATATTCAAAATCATTCCAGGCCTGTAAATGACACCTGCCCTGAAAACAAATCCTGGGGCCACATATCGACCAAAAAATTTAAAGGACGTCCATATTTCAAAACGACCGTTTCAAAAGGCATATTTTATGCACATTAGTGTTCTGCTTCTTTTTCTTTCTTTCTTTTTTGGTTAAAAACACGGGAATGGAAAAAGGCATCCCTCAGAAGGGGCGAAAATAGTTGCAAACGAATCAATGGACAAAGGTTTAATCTCCAATATATATAAACAGCTCATGCAGCTTATTAAAAAAACAAACAACCCAATACAAAAATGGGCAGAAGATCTAAAGAGACGTTTCTTCAAAGAAGACACAGAGATGGCCAAGACGCACATGAAAAGCTGCTCAAGAGCACTAATTATTAGAGAAATGCAAATCAAAACTACAATGAGGTATCACCTCACACCTGTTAGAATCGGCATCATCAGAAAATCTACAAACAACAAATTCTGGGGAGGGTGTGGTCAAAAGGAGCCCTCTTCCACTATTGGTGGGAATGTAAATTGATACAGTCACTATGGAGAACAGTATGGAGTTTCCTTTATAAAACTAGAAATAGAATTACCATCTGACCCAGCAATCCCACTTTTGGGCATATACCCAGAGACAACCATAAATCAAAAAGGCACATTCACCACAAGGTTCATTGCAGCACTATTTACAATAGCCAGGTAATGGAAGCAACCTAAATGCCCAAAGACAGGTTAATGGATAAAGATGGGGTACATATATAAAATGGAATATTACTCGGCCATAAAAAGGAATGAAACTGGGTCATTTGTAGAGACATCGATGGATCTAGAGACTCTCATACAGAATGAAGTTAGTCAGAAAGAGGAAAACAAATATTGTATATTAATGCATATATGTGGAACCTAAAAAATGGTACAGATGAACTGGTTTGCAGGGAAGAAATAGAGACACAGAGGTAGAGAACAAACGTATGGACACCAAGTGTGGGAAGCCATGGGGTGGTGGTGGTGGGATGAGTTGGGAGTTTGAGATTGACCTGTATACATGTATATGCATAAAATACATAACTAATAATAACCCGCTGTATAAAAAAGTAAATAAAATTAAATTTCAAAATTTTAAAAAATAAAATTTAAAAATAAAACATGAAAAAGTTCTTCCCTTCACACAGATGTATTTATAGGAATGAATTATTTCCATGCTTATATCTATAAATACATAAAAGAGGAATAAAATCTAACTTGAACCATAAACGAAAAAAACCCCTGAACCCACCAGTTATACAGAGGAAAACCCTATCAGGGCACTTGCTCCAGCGGTAAACAATTCTGAAATTGGTCAGAGGTGGGGAATCATCTCCCATACAGCCAGCAACCCACCCCCCATGCAAGGAGCGTCCTCATTGCAAAGCTGGGGGACCGTGCCGAGGCATCTCTGAATAAAGGTGAGCTGAGCCCCAGGCCAGCTGCTGCTGAACTGTTCCCACCCTTCCCAGGTAAAACACCTGAATATGTACAAAGGCTTGAAAGCCTAGAGGAAGGGCCGTGGAGCCACACCAGCGACAGCACGCAGGCCAACTTGGTGACTGCAGGCCAGCCAGGGTGATCCTGGCCCCGGGCGCTCTTCCGGAAGCTTTCCATTGTCCTGCCTGAGATACCCCTCTTGTCCCGGCCCCCACTGCTTTTTTCCTTCCTCACCTCTGTCCGGAGAGAAATTCCAGCGGAAGGTATGGGTGACACATCCTCTTCTTTACAGGTGGCAGCCTGGCAACTCCTGCAGGAAGGCCAGCAGAACCCCACTCACACCGGGCCACCAACAAAGCTGTGGCCCCTCACTCCCTCCCACCAGCACAGCCACGAGACTGCTCACGGGGCAGAGAATATGGAGGCAGGCAGAGCTTCAGGGGCTATTGCTGCCTGGAGCGCTGTTTATATTGACCTCAAACAGGCACACCTGGGGAGGGCCGGCCGGCAGGGTAAGGCTACCCAGGTCAGCTAATCCACAACCCTCAGGGAATCACATTGTTGAAAATGGACCTCGCTAAGGCAGAATAGAAGCCAAGGAAAATAAGGACACAATGCCATTTGCAGCACCGTAGATGAGTCTAGAGGTAATCACGTGACTTGGAGTAAGTCAGAAAGTGAAAGACACATATCATTTCATATCACTTATAGGTGTTACCTAAAATAGAAACCAGGGCAGTCATTTCCACTGAGAAGTGCAATCATAGATTCATTAAACAAACTTATGGTTCACCAATGGAAAGGTGTGAGGATTGGTTTCATTACGATATCGGGGTTAACAGACATATACAAACACAGGTGACATATATAATCACCAAAGACCTACGGAATACCAAGAGAAGACTACACAACATTCTGTCATAACGTACATGGGAAAAGGATCCCAGGAAGAACAGACATCTGTATATGTGTAAAAGAACCACATCTTCCACACCTACAACAAGCCAAACATTGTAATCAAACTTGCTATAATAAAAAATAAAAAAATTAAATTAAAAATACGAACAAGAAGTAGGGAGTCAAACTTGAGGGGCTTTCTCCTGGCACATTCCATTCTCAATTCCAATCTAGAACACGACGTCCATTGAGGCTCTGTTGCCCTAGTAACCAGATGTGTTAAGGGAGAACTGCTGCCAGCTAGTGGCCGTTTCACACAACAGCAGCTTTAATCCCAGTGCTAATGGTCAGTTGATATTCAAAATCATTCCAGGCCTGTAAATGACACCTGCCCTGAAAACAAATCCTGGGGCCACATATCGACCAAAAAATTTAAAGGACGTCCATATTTCAAAACGACCGTTTCAAAAGGCATATTTTATGCACATTAGTGTTCTGCTTCTTTTTCTTTCTTTCTTTTTTGGTTAGAAACACGGGAATGGAAAAAGGCATCCCTCAGAAGGGGCGAAAATAGTTGCAAACGAATCAATGGACAAAGGTTTAATCTCCAATATATATAAACAGCTCATGCAGCTTATTAAGAAAACAAACAACCCAATACAAAAATGGGCAGAAGATCTAAAGAGACGTTTCTTCAAAGAAGACACAGAGATGGCCAAGACGCACATGAAAAGCTGCTCAAGAGCACTAATTATTAGAGAAATGCAAATCAAAACTACAATGAGGTATCACCTCACACCTGTTAGAATCGGCATCATCAGAAAATCTACAGACAACAAATTCTGGGGAGGGTGTGGACAAAAGGAGCCCTCTTCCACTATTGGTGGGAATGTAAATTGATACAGTCTCTATGGAGAACAGTATGGAGTTTCCTTTAAAAAACTGGAAATAGTATTACCATCTGACACAGCAATCCCACTTTTGGGCATATACCCAGAGACAACCATAAATCAAAAAGGCACATTCACCACAAGGTTCATTGCAGCACTATTTACAATAGCCAGGTAATGGAAGCAACCTAAATGCCCACAGACAGATGAATGGATAAAGATGGTGTACATATATAAAATGGAATATTACTCGGCCATAAAAAGGAATGAAACTGGGTCATTTGTAGAGACATCGATGGATCTAGAGACTCTCATACAGAATGAAGTTAGTCAGAAAGAGGAAAACAAATATTGTATATTAATGCATATATGTGGAACCTAAAAAATGGTACAGATGAACTGGTTTGCAGGGAAGAAATAGAGACACAGAGGTAGAGAACAAACGTATGGACACCAAGTGTGGGAAGCCATGGGGTGGTGGTGGTGGGATGAGTTGGGAGTTTGAGATTGACCTGTATACATGTATATGCATAAAATACGTAACTAATAAAAGCCGCTGTATAAAAAAGTAAATAAAATTAAATTTCAAAATTTTAAAATATAAAATTTAAAAATAAAACAGAAAAAATTTCTTCCCTTCACACAGATGTATTTATAGGAATGAATTATTTCCATGCTTATATCTATAAATACATAAAAGAGGAATAAAATCTAACTTGAACCATAAACGAAAAAAACCCCTGAACCCACCAGTTATACAGAGGAAAACCCTATCAGGGCACTTGCTCCAGCGGTAAACAATTCTGAAATTGGTCAGAGGTGGGGAATCATCTCCCATACAGCCAGCAACCCACCCCCCATGCAAGGAGCGTCCTCATTGCAAAGCTGGGGGACCGTGCCGAGGCATCTCTGAATAAAGGTGAGCTGAGCCCCAGGCCAGCTGCTGCTGAACTGTTCCCACCCTTCCCAGGTAAAACACCTGAATATGTACAAAGGCTTGAAAGCCTAGAGGAAGGGCCGTGGAGCCACACCAGCGACAGCACGCAGGCCAACTTGGTGACTGCAGGCCAGCCAGGGTGATCCTGGCCCCGGGCGCTCTTCCGGAAGCTTTCCATTGTCCTGCCTGAGATACCCCTCTTGTCCCGGCCCCCACTGCTTTTTTCCTTCCTCACCTCTGTCCGGAGAGAAATTCCAGCGGAAGGTATGGGTGACACATCCTCTTCTTTACAGGTGGCAGCCTGGCAACTCCTGCAGAAAGGCCAGCAGAACCCCACTCACACCGGGCCACCAACAAAGCTGTGGCCCCTCACTCCCTCCCACCAGCACAGCCCCGACACTGCTCACGCGGCAGAGAATATGGAGGCAGGCACAGCTTCAGGGGCTATTGCTGCCTGGAGCGCTGTTTATATTGACCTCAACCAGGCAGACCTGGGGAGGGCCGGCCGGCAGGGTAAGGCTGCCCAGGTCAGCTAATCCACAACCCTCAGGGAATCACATTGTTGAAAATGGACCTCGCTAAGGCAGAATAGAAGCCAAGGAATATAAGGACACAATGCCATTTGCAGCACCGTAGATGAGTCTAGAGGTAATCACGTGACTTGGAGTAAGTCAGAAAGTGAAAGACACATATCATTTCATATCACTTATAGGTGTTACCTAAAATAGAAACCAGGGCAGTCACTTCCACTGAGAAGTGCAATCATAGATTCATTAAACAAACTTATGGTTCACCAATGGAAAGGTGTGAGGATTGGTTTCATTACGATATCGGGGTTAACAGACATATACAAACACAGGTGACATATATAATCACCAAAGACCTACGGAATACCAAGAGAAGACTACTCAACATTCTGTCATAACGTACATGGGAAAAGGATCCCAGGAAGAACAGACATCTGTATATGTGTAAAAGAACCACATCTTCCACACCTACAACAAGCCAAACATTGTAATCAAACTTGCTATAATAAAAAATAAAAAAATTAAATTAAAAATACGAACAAGAAGTAGGGAGTCAAACTTGAGGGGCTTTCTCCTGGCACATTCCATTCTCAATTCCAATCTAGAACATGACGTCCATTGAGGCTCTGTTGCCCTAGTAACCAGATGTGTTAAGGGAGAACTGCTGCCACCTAGTGGCCGTTTCACACAACAGCAGCTTTAATCCCAGTGCTAATGGTCAGTTGATATTCAAAATCATTGCAGGCCTGTAAATGACACCTGCCCTGAAAACAAATCCTGGGGCCACATATCGACCAAAATATTTAAAGGACGTCCATATTTCAAAACGACCGTTTCAAAAGGCATATTTTACGCACATTAGTGTTCTGCTTCTTTTTCTTTCTTTCTTTTTTGGTTAAAAACACGGGAATGGAAAAAGGCATCCCTCAGAAGGGGCGAAAATAGTTGCAAACGAATCAATGGACAAAGGTTTAATCTCCAATATATATAAACAGCTCATGCAGCTTATTAAGAAAACAAACAACCCAATACAAAAATGGGCAGAAGATCTAAAGAGACGTTTCTTCAAAGAAGGCACAGAGATGGCCAAGACGCACATGAAAAGCTGCTCAAGAGCACTAATTATTAGAGAAATGCAAATCAAAACTACAATGAGGTATCACCTCACACCTCTTAGAATCGGCATCATCAGAAAATCTACAGACAACAAATTCTGGGGAGGGTGTGGACAAAAGGAGCCCTCTTCCACTATTGGTGGGAATGTAAATTGATACAGTCTCTATGGAGAACAGTATGGAGTTTCCTTTAAAAAACTAGAAATAGAATTACCATCTGATCCAGCAATCCCACTTTTGGTCATATATCCAGAGACAACCATAAATCAAAAAGGCACATTCACCACAAGGTTCATTGCAGCACTATTTACAATAGCCAGGTAATGGAAGCTACCTAAATGCCAACAGACAGATGAATGGATAAAGATGGGGTACATATATAAAATGGAATATTACTCGGCCATAAAAAGGAATGAAACTGGGTCATTTGTAGAGACATCGATGGATCTAGAGACTGTCATACAGAATGAAGTTAGTCAGAAAGAAGAAAACAAATATTGTATATTAATGCATATATGTGGAACCTAAAAAATGGTACAGATGAACTGGTTTGCAGGGAAGAAATAGAGACACAGAGGTAGAGAACAAACGTATGGACACCAAGTGTGGGAAGCCATGGGGTGGTGGTGGTGGGATGAGTTGGGAGTTTGAGATTGACCTGTATACATGTATATGCATAAAATACATAACTAATAATAAGCCGCTGTATAAAAAAGTAAATAAAATTAAATTTCAAAATTTTAAAATATAAAATTTAAAAATAAAACAGAAAAAAGTTCTTCCCTTCACACAGATGTATTTATAGGAATGAATTATTTCCATGCTTATATCTATAAATACATAAAAGAGGAATAAAATCTAACTTGAACCATAAACGAAAAAAACCCCTGAACCCACCAGTTATACAGAGGAAAACCCTATCAGGGCACTTGCTCCAGCGGTAAACAATTCTGAAATTGGTCAGAGGTGGGGAATCATCTCCCATACAGCCAGCAACCCACCCCCCATGCAAGGAGCGTCCTCATTGCAAAGCTGGGGGACCGTGCCGAGGCATCACTGAATAAACGTGAGGTGAGCCCCAGGCCAGCTGCTGCTGAACTGTTCCCACCCTTCCCAGGTAAAACACCTGAATATGTACAAAGGCTTGAAAGCCTAGAGGAAGGGCCGTGGAGCCACACCAGCGACAGCACGCAGGCCAACTTGGTGACTGCAGGCCAGCCAGGGTGATCCTGGCCCCGGGCGCTCTTCCGGAAGCTTTCCATTGTCCTGCCTGAGATACCCCTCTTGTCCCGGCCCCCACTGCTTTTTTCCTTCCTCACCTCTGTCCGGAGAGAAATTCCAGCGGAAGGTATGGGTGACACATCCTCTTCTTTACAGGTGGCAGCCTGGCAACTGCTGCAGAAAGGCCAGCAGAACCCCACTCACACCGGGCCACCAACAAAGCTGTGGCCCCTCACTCCCTCCCACCAGCACAGCCACGAGACTGCTCACGGGGCAGAGAATATGGAGGTAGGCACAACTTCAGGGGCTATTGCTGCCTGGAGCGCTGTTTATATTGACCTCAACCAGGCAGACCTGGGGAGGGCCGGCCGGCAGGGTAAGGCTGCCCAGGTCAGCTAATCCACAACCCTCAGGGAATCACATTGTTGAAAATGGACCTCGCTAAGGCAGAATAGAAGCCAAGGAAAATAAGGACACAATGCCATTTGCAGCACCGTAGATGAGTCTAGAGGTAATCACGTGACTTGGAGTAAGTCAGAAAGTGAAAGACACATATCATTTCATATCACTTAGAGGTGTTACCTAAAATAGAAACCAGGGCAGTCATTTCCACTGAGAAGTGCAATCATAGATTCATTAAACAAACTTATGGTTCACCAATGGAAAGGTGTGAGGATTGGTTTCATTACGATATCGGGGTTAACAGACATATACAAACACAGGTGACATATATAATCACCAAAGACCTACGGAATACCAAGAGAAGACTACTCAACATTCTGTCATAACGTACATGGGAAAAGGATCCCAGGAAGAACAGACATCTGTATATGTGTAAAAGAACCACATCTTCCACACCTACAACAAGCCAAACATTGTAATCAAACTTGCTGTAATAAAAAATAAAAAAATTAAATTAAAAATACGAACAAGAAGTAGGGAGTCAAACTTGAGGGGCTTTCTCCTGGCACATTCCATTCTCAATTCCAATCTAGAACATGACGTCCATTGAGGCTCTGTTGCCCTAGTAACCAGATGTGTTAAGGGAGAACTGCTGCCACCTAGTGGCCGTTTCACACAACAGCAGCTTTAATCCCAGTGCTAATGGTCAGTTGATATTCAAAATCATTGCAGGCCTGTAAATGACACCTGCCCTGAAAACAAATCCTGGGGCCACATATCGACCAAAAAATTTCAAGGACGTCCATATTTCAAAACGACCGTTTCAAAAGGCATATTTTATGCACATTAGTGTTCTGCTTCTTTTTCTTTCTTTCTTTTTTGGTTAAAAACACGGGAATGGAAAAAGGCATCCCTCAGAAGGGGCGAAAATAGTTGCAAACGAATCAATGGACAAAGGTTTAATCTCCAATATATATAAACAGCTCATGCAGCTTATTAAAAAAACAAACAACCCAATACAAAAATGGGCAGAAGATCTAAAGAGACGTTTCTTCAAAGAAGACACAGAGATGGCCAAGACGCACATGAAAAGCTGCTCAAGAGCACTAATTATTAGAGAAATGCAAATCAAAACTACAATGAGGTATCACCTCACACCTGTTAGAATTGGCATCATCAGAAAATCTCCAACAACAAATTCTGGGGAGGGTGTGGTCAAAAGGAGCCCTCTTCCACTATTGGTGGGAATGTAAATTGATACAGTCACTATGGAGAACAGTATGGAGTTTCCTTTATAAAACTAGAAATAGAATTACCATCTGACCCAGCAATCCCACTTTTGGGCATATACCCAGAGACAACCATAAATCAAAAAGGCACATTCACCACAAGGTTCATTGCAGCACTATTTACAATAGCCAGGTAATGGAAGCAACCTAAATGCCCACAGACAGGTGAATGGATAAAGATGGGGTACATATATAAAATGGAATATTACTCGGCCATAAAAAGGAATGAAACTGGGTCATTTGTAGAGACATCGATGGATCTAGAGACTGTCATACAGAATGAAGTTAGTCAGAAAGAGGAAAACAAATATTGTATATTAATGCATATATGTGGAACCTAAAAAATGGTACAGATGAACTGGTTTGCAGGGAAGAAATAGAGACACAGAGGTAGAGAACAAACGTATGGACACCAAGTGTGGGAAGCCATGGGGTGGTGGTGGTGGGATGAGTTGGGAGTTTGAGATTGACCTGTATACATGTATATGCATAAAATACATAACTAATAATAAGCCGCTGTATAAAAAAGTAAATAAAATTAAATTTCAAAATTTTAAAATATAAAATTTAAAAATAAAACAGAAAAAAGTTCTTCCCTTCACACAGATGTATTTATAGGAATGAATTATTTCCAGGCTTATATCTATAAATACATAAAAGAGGAATAAAATCTAACTTGAACCATAAACGAAAAAAACCCCTGAACCCACCAGTTATACAGAGGAAAACCCTATCAGGGCACTTGCTCCAGCGGTAAACAATTCTGAAATTGGTCAGAGGTGGGGAATCATCTCCCATACAGCCAGCAACCCACCCCCCATGCAAGGAGCATCCTCATTGCAAAGCTGGGGGACCGTGCCGAGGCATCTCTGAATAAACGTGAGCTGAGCCCCAGGCCAGCTGCTGCTGAACTGTTCCCACCCTTCCCAGGTAAAACACCTGAATATGTACAAAGGCTTGAAAGCCTAGAGGAAGGGCCGTGGAGCCACACCAGCGACAGCACGCAGGCCAACTTGGTGACTGCAGGCCAGCCAGGGTGATCCTGGCCCCGGGCGCTCTTCCGGAAGCTTTCCATTGTCCTGCCTGAGATACCCCTCTTGTCCCGGCCCCCACTGCTTTTTTCCTTCCTCACCTCTGTCCGGAGAGAAATTCCAGCGGAAGGTATGGGTGACACATCCTCTTCTTTACAGGTGGCAGCCTGGCAACTCCTGCAGAAAGGCCAGCAGAACCCCACTCACACCGGGCCACCAACAAAGCTGTGGCCCCTCACTCCCTCCCACCAGCACAGCCCCGAGACTGCTCACGGGGCAGAGAATATGGAGTCAGGAACAGCTTCAGGGGCTATTGCTGCCTGGAGCGCTGTTTATATTGACCTCAACCAGGCAGACCTGGGGAGGGCCGGCCGGCAGGGTAAGGCTGCCCAGGTCAGCTAATCCACAACCCTCAGGGAATCACATTGTTGAAAATGGACCTCGCTAAGGCAGAATAGAAGCCAAGGAAAATAAGGACACAATGCCATTTGCAGCACCGCAGATGAGTCTAGAGGTAATCACGTGACTTGGAGTAAGTCAGAAAGTGAAAGACACATATCATTTCATATCACTTATAGGTGTTACCTAAAATAGAAACCAGGGCAGTCATTTCCACTGAGAAGTGCAATCATAGATTCATTAAACAAACTTATGGTTCACCAATGGAAAGGTGTGAGGATTGGTTTCATTACGATATCAGGGTTAACAGACATATACAAACACAGGTGACATATATAAGCACCAAAGACCTACGGAATACCAAGAGAAGACTACTCAACATTCTGTCATAACGTACATGGGAAAAGGATCCCAGGAAGAACAGACATCTGTATATGTGTAAAAGAACCACATCTTCCACACCTACAACAAGCCAAACATTGTAATCAAACTTGCTATAATAAAAAATAAAAAAATTAAATTAAAAATACGAACAAGACGTAGGGAGTCAAACTTGAGGGGCTTTCTCCTGGCACATTCCATTCTCAATTCCAATCTAGAACATGACGTCCATTGAGGCTCTGTTGCCCTAGTAACCAGATGTGTTAAGGGAGAACTGCTGCCACCTAGTGGCCCTTTCACACAACAGCAGCTTTAATCCCAGTGCTAATGGTCAGTTGATATTCAAAATCATTGCAGGCCTGTAAATGATACCTGCCCTGAAAACAAATCCTGGGGCCACATATCGACCAAAAAATTTAAAGGACGTCCATATTTCAAAACGACCGTTTCAAAAGGCATATTTTATGCACATTAGTGTTCTGCTTCTTTTTCTTTCTTTCTTTTTTGGTTAAAAACACGGGAATGGAAAAAGGCATCTCTCTGAAGGGGCGAAAATAGTTGCAAAGGAATCAATGGACAAAGGTTTAATCTCCAATATATATAAACAGCTCGTGCAGCTTAATATTTAAAAAACAAACAACCCAATACAAACATGGGCAGAATATCTAAAGAGACGTTTCTTCAAAGAAGACACAGAGATGGCTAAGACGCACATGAAAAGCTGCTCAAGAGCACTAATTATTAGAGAAATGCAAATCAAAACTACAATGAGGTATCACCTCACACCTGTTAGAATCGGCATCATCAGAAAATCTACAGACAACAAATTCTGGGGAGGGTGTGGACAAAAGGAGCCCTCTTCCACTATTGTTGGGAATGTAAATTGATACAGTCACTATGGAGAACAGTATGGAGTTTCCTTAAAAAACCTACAAATAGAAACCTTGACTTTCCTTATCCCTAACCATAGCCTGGAACGGAAACCTACCACCAACCGTGCACCTTATCTACGCGGTACACTAATCCTAATCCGTACGCTGGCACTAACCGGTGAGTCAACATGTACCCTGACACTAACACGTTTCCGTACCCTCAGCTGTGCCCCAAACCTTGCCGTTGCCTATCCTTAACCTTAGCCCGGAACAGAAACCTACCATCAGCCCTACACCTTACCCTAAGCCGTACCCTAATCCTAATCCATACGTCAACACGTACCCTGACCCTAACACGTTTCCGTACCCTCACCTCTGCCATAAACCTTGCCGTTCCCTTACCTTAACCCTAGCCCGGAACGGAAAACTACCACCAACCCTACACCTTACCTTACGCCATACCCTAATCCTAATTCGTATGCTGACACTAACCTGTGCATCAACACGTACCCTGACCCTAACACGTTTCGTACCCTCACCTGTGCCCTAAACTTTGCCAGTCCCTAAACATAACCCTAGACTGGAACGGAAACCTACCACCAACCCTACACCTTACTCTATGCGGTACCCTAATCCTCATGCGTACGCTCACACTAACCCGTGAGTCAACACGTACCCTGAACCTAACACAATTCCGTACCATCACCTGTGCCCTATACCTTGCAATTCGCTATCCCTAACCCTACACCGGAATGTAAACCTACCGCCATCCGTACACCTTACTGTACGCCGTACCCTAATCCTAATGCGTACGATGACACTATTCCATGCATCAACATGCACCATGAACCTAACACGTTTCTGTACCCTCACCTGTGCCCTAAGCCTTGCCGTTCACTAACCCTAACCCTAGCCCTGAACTGAAACCCTCCACCAGCCCTACACCATACCCTATGCCGTACCCTACTCCTTGCCTGTATGCTGGCACTGACCCGTGCGTCAGCACGTAGCCTGCCTCTCCCAAGTTTCCGTACCCTCACCTGTGCCCTTAGCCTTGCCGTTCCCTAACCCTAACCCTAGCCAGGAACGGAAACCCACCACCAGCCCTACACCTTACCCTACGCCATACCCTACTCCTGGCCCATACGCTGGCACTGACCCATGCGTCAGCAGGTAGCCTGACCGTCCCACGTTTCCGTACCCTCACCTATGCCCTAAATCTTGACGTTCCCTAACCCTAAACAAACCCCGGAATGGACACCCACCACCAGTCTTACACCTTACCCTACGCCGTACCCTACTCCTGGTCCACACCCTGGCACTGACCCGTGCTTCAGCATGTAGCCTGACCCTCCCACGTTTCCGTACCCTCACCTGTGCCCTAAGCCTTGCCGTTCCCTAACACTAACCCTACACTTTACCCTAGGCCATACCCTATTCCTGGGCCGTACGCTGGCACTGACACTTGCGTCAGCACGTAGCCTGACCCTCCCACGTTTCTGTACCCTCACCTGTGCCCTAAGCCTTGCCATTCCCTAACCCTAACCCTAGCCGTGAACGGAAACCCACCACCAGCCCTACACCTTACCCTACGCCGTACCATACTCCTGGGCCGTACACTGGAACTGACCCTTGTGTAAGCACGTAGCCTGCCACTCCCATGTTTCCATACCCTCACCTGTGCCCTAAGCCTTGCCGATCCCTAACCCTAACCCTACCCTGGAACAGAAACCCACCACCAGCCCTACACCTTACCCTAGGCCGTACCATAATTCTGGCGCGTACGCTGGCACTGACCCGTGTGTCAGCACGTAGCGTGCCTCTCCCTCGTTTCCGTACCCTTACCTGTGCCCTAAGCCTTGCCGTACCCTAACCCTAACCCGAAACAGAAACCCACCAACAGCCCTACACCTTACCCTACTCCGTACCCTAATCGTGGCCCGTACACTGGCACTGAACCGTGCGTCAGCACATAGCCTGACCCTCCCACGTTTCTGTTCCCTCAGCTGTGCCCTAAGCCTTGCCGTTCCCTAACCCTAACCCTAGCGCGGAATGGAAACCCACAACCAGCCCTACACCATACTTTACTCCTGACCCGTACGCTGGCACAGACACGTTTGTCAGCACGTAGCCTGCCTCTCCCACGTGTACCTATGCTCACCTGTTCCCTAAACCTTGCCGTTCCCTAACCCTAACCCTAGCCCGGAACGGAAACCCACCACCAGCCCTACACGTTACCCTATGCTGTACCCTACTCCTGGCCCTTACGCTGGCACTGACACGTGCGTCAGCACCCAGCCTGACCATCCCACGACCCTCCCAATACAGAAATGGGCAGAAGATCTCAAGAGACGTTTCTTCAAAGAAGACACAGAGATGGCCAAGACGCACATGAGAAGCTGCTCATGAGCACTAATTATTAGAGAATTGCAAATCAAAACTACAATGAGGTATCACCTCACACCTGTTAGAATCGGCATCATCAGAAAATCTACAAACAACAAATTCTGGGGAGGGTGTGGACAAAAGGAGCCCTCTTCCACTATTGGTGGGAATGTAAATTGATAGAGTCACTATGGAGAACACTATGGAGTTTCCTTAAAAAATCTAGAAATAGAATTACCATCTGATCCAGCAATTCCACTTCTGGGCATATACCCAAAGAAAACCATAAATCAAAAAGGCACATTCACCACAATGTTCATTGCAGCACTATTTACAATAGCCAGGTAATGGAAGCAACCTAAATGCCCAAAGACAGATGAATGGATAAAGATGAGGTACATATATAAAATGGAATATTACTCGGCCATATAAATGAATGAATCTGGGTCATTTGTAGAGACATCGATGGATCTA
Source organism: Mesoplodon bidens (assembly GCF_964165515.1). Lineage (NCBI taxonomy): Eukaryota > Metazoa > Chordata > Mammalia > Artiodactyla > Ziphiidae > Mesoplodon > Mesoplodon bidens. The sequence continues at coordinate 369,570 of NW_027671698.1, read as the reverse complement.
GAGACTGTCATACAGAATGAAGTAAGTCAGAAAGGGGAAAACAAATATTGTATATTAATGCATATATGTGGAACCTAAAAAATGGTACAGATGAACTGGTTTGCAGGGAAGAAATAGAGACACAGAGGTAGAGAACAAACGTATGGACACCAAGTGTGGGAAGCCATGGGGTGGTGGTGGTGGGATGAGTTGGGAGATTGAGATTGACCTGTATACATGTATATGCATAAAACACATAACTAATAATAACCCGCTGTATAAAAAAGTAAATAAAATTAAATTTCAAAATTATAAAAAATAAAATTTAAAAATAAAACAGAAAAAAGTTCTTCCCTTCAAACAGATGTATTTATAGGAATGAATTATTTCCATGCTTATATCTATAAATACATAAAAGAGGAATAAAAGCTAATTTGAACCATAAACGAAGAAAAACCTGAACCGACCAGTTATACAGAGAAAAACACTATCAGGGCACTTGCTCCAACGGTAAACAATATTGAAATTGTTCAGAGGTGGGGAATCATCTCCCATACAGCCAGCAACCCACACCCCACACAAGGAGCTTCCTCATTGCAAAGCGGAGGGACCGAGCCGAGGCATCTCTGAACAAAGGTGAGCTGAGCCCCAGGCCAGCTGCTGCTGAACTGTTCCCACCCTTCCCAGGTAAAACACCTGAATATGTACAAGGGCTTGAAAGACTAGAGGAAGGGCCGTGGAGCCACACCAGCGACAGCACGCAGGCCAACTTGGTGCCTGCAGGCCAGCCAGGGTGGTCCTGGCCCCGGGCGCTCTTCCGGAAGCTTTCCATTGTACTGCCTGAGATACCCCACTTGTCCCGGCCCCCACTGCTTTTTTCCTTCCTCACCTCTGTCCGGAGAGATATTCCAGCGGAAGGTATGGGTGACACATCCTCAGCCTTACAGGAGGCAGCCTGGCAACTCCTTCAGAAAGGGCAGCAGAACCCCACTCACAACGGGCCACCAACAAAGCTGTGGCCCCTCACTCCCTCCCACCAGCACAGCCCCGAGACTGCTCACTGGGCAGAGAATATGGAGGCAGGCACAGCTTCTGGGGCTATTGCTGCATGGAGCACTGTTTATATTGACCTCAACCAGGCACACATGGGGAGGGCCGGCCGGCAGGATAAGGCTGCCCACGTCAGCTAATCCACAACCCGCAGGAAAGCACATTGTTGAAAAGGGACCTCGCTAAGTCAGAATAGAAGGCAAGGAAAAAAAGGACACAATGCCTTTTGCAGCACCGTAGATGAGTCTAGAGGTAATCACGTGACATGTAGTAAGTCAGAAAGTGAAAGACACATATCATATCATATCACTTATAGGTGTTACCTAAAAATGGATACCGGGGCAGATATTTCCACCGAGAAGGGCAATCAGAGATTCATTAAACAAACTTATGGTTCACCAATGGAAAGTTGTGAGGATTGGTTTCATTACGATATGGGGGTTAACAGACTTATACAAACACAGGTGACATATATAATCACCAAAGTCCTACGGAATACCAAAAGACTACTCAACATTCTGTCATAAGGTACATGGGAAAAGGATCCCAGGAAAAACCGACATCTGTATATGTGTAAAAGAACCACATCTTCCTCACCTACAACAAGCCAAACATTGTAATCAAACTTGCTGTAATAAAAAATAAAAATTAAATTAAAAACACGAACAAGAAGTAGGGAGACAAACTTTAGGGGTTTTCTCCTGGCACATTCCATTCTAAATTCCAATCTAGAACACGACTTCCGTTGAGGCTCAGTTGCCCTAGTAACCAGAATTGGTAAGGGAGAACTGCTGCCACCTTGTGGCCGTTTCACACAACAGCAGCTTTAATCCCAGCGCTAATGGTCAGTTGATATTCAAAATCATTGCAGGCCTGTAAATGACACCTGCCCTGAAAACAAATTCTGGGGTCACATATCGACCAAAAAATTCAAAGGACGTCCATATTTCAAAACGACCGTTTCAAAAGGCATATTTTACGCACATTAGTTTTCTACTTCTTTTTCTTTTTTTCTCTTTTGGTTAAAAAAACGGGAAAGGAAAAAGACATCCCTCAAAAGGGGCGAAAATAGTTGCAAACGAATCAATGGACAAAGGTTTAATCTCCAATATATATAAACAGCTCATGCAGCTTAATATTAAAAAAACAAACAACCCAATACAAAAATGGGCAGATCTAAAGAGACGTTTCTTCAAAGAAGACACAGAGATGGACAAGACGCACATGAAAAGCTGTTCAACAGCACTAATTATTAGAGAAATGCAAATCAAAACTACAATGAGGTATCACCTCACACCTGTTAGAATCGGCATCAGCAAAAAATCTACAAACAACAAATTCTGGGGAGGGTGTGGACAAAAGGAGACCTCTTCCACTATTGGTGGGAATGTAAATTGATAAACACACTATGGAGAACACTATGGAGTTTCCTTAAAAAAAACTAGAAATAGAATTACCATCTGATCCAGCAATCCCACTTCAGCTCTTATACCCAAAGAAAACCATAAATCAGAAAGGCACATTCACCACAATGTTCATTGCAGCACTATTTACAAAGGCCAGGTAATGGAAGCAACCTAAATGCCCACACACAGATGAATGGATAAAGATGTGCTACATGTATAAAATGGAATATTACTCAGCCATAAACAGGAATGAAACCGGGTCATTTGTAGAGACATCGATGGATCTAGAGACTGTCATACAGAATGAAGTATGTCAGAAAGAGGAAAACAAATAATGTATATTAATGCATATATGTGGAACCTACGAAATTTTACAGAGGAACTGGTTTGCAGGGAAGAAATGGAGACACAGATGTAGAGAACAAACGTATGGACACCAACTGTGGAAAGCCATGGGGTGGTGGTGGTGGGCTGACTTGGGAGATTGGGATTGACCTGCATATATATATATGCATAAAATACATAACTAATAATAACCAGCTGTATAAAAAAGTAAATAAAATTAAATTTCAAAATTTTAAAAAATAAAATTTAAAAATAATACAGAAAAAAGTTCTTCCCTTCACACAGATGTATTTATAGGAAAGTATTATTTCCATGCTTATATCTATAAATACATAAAAGAGGAATAAAAGCTAACGTGAACCATAAAAGAAGAAAAACCTGAACCCACCAGTTATACAGAGGAAAATCCTATCAGGGCCCTTGTTCCAACGGTAAACAATATTGAAATTGGTCAGAGGTGGTGAATCATCACCCATACAGCCATCAACACACACCCCACACAAGGAGCGTACTCATTGCAAAGCTGGGTGACCGAGCCGAGGCATCTCTGAATAAAGGTGAGCTGAGCCCCAGGTCAGCTGCTGCTGAACTGTTCCCACCCTTCCCAGGTAAAACACCTGAATATGTACATGGGCTTGAAAGACTAGAGGAAGGGCCATGGAGCCACACCAGCAACAGCACGCAGGCCAACTTGGTGCATGCAGGCCAGCCAGGGTGGTCCTGGCCACGGGCGCTCTTCCAGAAGCTTTCCATTGTCCTGCCTGCGATACCCACACAGTCCCGGCTCCCACTGCTTTTTTCCTTCCTCACCTCAGTCCGGAGAGAAATTCCAGCGGAAGTATGGGTGACACATCCTCCTCTTTACAGGGGGCAGCCTGGCATCTCCTGCAGAAAGGCCAGCAGAACCCCACTCACACCAGGCCACCAACAAAGCTGTGGCCCCTATTTCCCTCCCACCAGCTCAGCCCCGAAACTGGTGACGGGGCAGAGAATATGGAGTCAGGCACAGCTTCAGGGGCTATTGCCGCCTGGAGCGCTGTTTATATTGACGTCAACCAGGCACACCTGGGGAGGGCCGGCCGGCAGGGTAAGGCTGCCCAGGTCAGCTAATCCACAACCCTCAGGGAATCACATCGTTGAAAATGGACCTCGCTAAAGCAGAATAGAAGCCAAGGAAAATAAGGACACAATGCCCTTTGCAGCACCGTAGATGAGTCTAGATGTAATCACGTGACTTGTAGTAAGTCAGAAAATGAAAGACACATATCATATCATATCACTTATAGGTGTTGCCTAAAATAGATAGCAGGGCAGTTATTTCCACTGAGAATTGCAATCACAGGTTCATTAAACAAGCTTATGGTTCACCAATGCAAAGGTGTGAGGATTGGTTTCATTACGATATCGGGGTTAACAGACATATACAAACAGAGGTGACATATGTAATCAACAAAGACCTACGGAATACCAAGAGAAGACTACTCAACATTCTGTCATAACGTACATGGGTAAAGGATCCCAGGAAGAACAGACATCTGTATATGTGTAAAAGAACCACATCTTCGACACCTACAATAAGCCAAACATTGTAATCATACTTGCTGTAATAAAAAATAAAAAAATTAAATTAAAAATACGAACAAGAAGTAGGGAGACAAACTTGAGGGGCTTTGTCCTGGCACATTCCATTCTAAATTCCAATCTAGAACACGACTTCCATTGAGGCTCTGTTGCCCTAGTAACCAGATTTGGTAAGGGATAACTGCTGCCACCTTGTGGCCGTTTCACACAACAGCAGCTATAATCCCAGCACTAATGGTCAGTTCATACTCAAAAGCATTGCAGGCCTGTAAATGACACCTGCCCTGAAAACAAATCCTGGGGTCACATATCGACCAAAAATTTCAAAGGACGTCCATATTTCAAAACGACCGTTTCAAAAGGCATATTTTATGCACATTAGTGTTCTGCTTCTTTGTCTTTCTTTCTTTTTTGGTTAAAAAGACGGGAATGGAAAAAGGCATCCCTCAGAATGGGCGAAAATAGTTGCAAACGAATCAATGGACAAAGGTTTAATCTCCAATATATATAAACAGCTCATTCACCTTAATGTTAAAAAAACAAAAAACCCAATACAAAAATGGGCAGAAGATCTAGAGAGACGTTTCTTCAAAGAAGACACAGAGAGGGCCAAGACGCACATGAAAAGCTGCTCAAGAGCACTAATTATTAGAGAAATGCAAATCAAAACTACAATGAGGTATCCCCTCACACCTGTTAGAATCGGCATCATCAGAAAATCTACAAACAACAAATTCTGGGGAGGGTGTGGACAAAAGGAACCCTCTTCCACTATTGGTGGGAATGTAAATTGATACAGTCACTATGGAGAACAGTATGGAGTTTCCTTAAAAAAACTAGAAATAGAATTACCATCTGATCCAGCAATCCCACTTCTGGGCATATACCCAGAGAAAACCATAAATCAAAAATGCACATTCACCATTATGTTCATTGCAGCACTATTTACATTAGCCAGGTAATGGAAGCAACCTAAATGCCCACAGACAGATGAATGGATAAAGATGGGGTACATATATAAAATGGAATATTACTCGGCCATAAAAAGGAATGAAACTGGGTCATTTGTAGAGACATCGATGGATCTAGAGACTGTCATACAGAATGAAGTAAGTCAGAAAGCGGAAAACAAATATTGTATATTAATGCATATATGTGGAACCTAAAAATATGATACAGATGAACTGGTTTGCAGGGAAGAAATAGAGACGCAGAGGTAGAGAACAAACGTATGGACACCAAGTGTGGGAAGCCATGGGGTGGTGGTGGTGGGATGAGTTGGGAGATTGGGATTGACCTGTATACATGTATATGCATAAAATACATAAGTGATAATAACCTGCTGTATAAAAAAGTAAATAAAATTAAATTTAAAAATTTAAAAAATAAAAATTATAAATAAAACAGAAAAAAGTTCTTCTCTTCACACAGATGTATTTATAGAAATGAATTATTTCCATGCTTATATCTATAAATACATAAAAGAGGAATAAAATCTAAGTTGAACCATAAACGAAAAAATACCTGAACCCACCAGTTATACAGAGGAAAACCCTATCAGGGCACTTGCTCCAGCGGTAAACAATTCTGAAATTGGTCAGAGGTGTGGAATCATCACCCATCCAGCCAGCAACCCACCCCCCACGCAAGGAGCGTCCTCATTGCAAAGCTGGGAGACCGTGCCGAGGCATCTCTGAATAAAGGTGAGCTGAGCCCCAGTCCAGCTGCTGCTGAACTGTTCCCACCCTTCCCAGGTAAAACACCTGAATATGTACAAGGGCTTGAAAGCCTAGAGGAAGGGCCGCGGAGCCACACCAGCGAGAGCACGCAGGCCAACATGGTGACTGCAGGTCAGCAAAGGTTGTCCTGGCCCCGTGCGCTCTTCCGGAAGCTTTCCATTATCCTGCCTGAGATACCCCTCCTGTCCCGGTACCCACTGCTTTTTTCCTTCCTCACCTCTGTCCGGAGAGAAATTCCAGCGGAAGGTATGGGTGACACATCCTCTTCTTTATAGGTGGCAGCCTGGCAACTCCTGCAGAAAGGCCAGCAGAACCCCACTCACACCAGGCCACCAACAAAGCTGTGGCCCCTATTTCCCTCCCACCAGCACAGCCCCGAGACTGCTGACGGGGCAGAGAATACGGAGTCAGGCACAGCTTCAGGGGCTATTGCTGCCTGGAGCGCTGTTTATATTGACCTCAACCAGGCAGACCTGGGGAGGGCCGGCCGGCAGGGTAAGGCTGCCCAGGTCAGCTAATCCACAACCCTCAGGGAATCACATTGTTGAAAATGGACCTCGCTAAGGCAGAATAGAAGCCAAGGAAAATAAGGACACAATGCCATTTGCAGCACCGTAGATGAGTCTAGAGTTAATCACGTGACTTGTAGTAAGTCAGAAAGTGAAAGACACATATCATATCATATCACTTATAGGTGTTGCCTAAAATAGATAGCAGGGCAGTTATTTCCACTGAGAAGTGCAATCACAGGTTCTTTAAACAAGCTTATGGTTCACCAATGGAAAGGTGTGAGGATAGGTTTCATTACGATATCGGGGTTAACAGACATATACAAACAGAGGTGACATATATAATCACCAAAGACCTATGGAATACCAAGAGAAGACTACTCAACATTCTGTCATAACGTACATGGGTAAAGGATCCCTGGAAGAACAGACATCTGTATATGTGTAAAAGAACCACATCTTCGACACCTACAATAAGCCAAACATTGTAATCATACTTGCTGTAATAAAAAATAAAAAATTAAATTAAAAATACGAACAAGAAGTAGGGAGACAAACTTGAGGGGCTTTCTCCTGGCACATTCCATTCTAAATTCCAATCTAGAACACGACTTCCATTGAGGCTCTGTTGCCCTAGGAACCAGATTTGGTAAGGGATAACTGCTGCCACCTTGTGGCCGTTTCACACAACAGCAGCTTTAATCCAGCGCTAATGGTCAGTTGATACTCAAAATCATTGCAGGCCTGTAAATGACACCTGCCCTGAAAACAAATCCTGGGGTCACATATCGACCAAAAATTTCAAAGGACGTCCATATTTCAAAACGACCGTTTCAAAAGGCATATTTTATGCACATTAGTGTTCTGCTTCTTTGTCTTTCTTTCTTTTTTGGTTAAAAAGACGGGAATGGAAAAAGGCATCCCTCAGAATGGGCGAAAATAGTTGCAAACGAATCAATGGACAAAGGTTTAATCTCCAATATATATAAACAGCTCATGCACCTTAATGTTAAAAAAACAAAAAACCCAATACAAAAATGGGCAGAAGATCTAGAGAGACGTTTCTTCAAAGAAGACACAGAGAGGGCCAAGACGCACATGAAAAGCTGCTCAAGAGCACTAATTATTAGAGAAATGCAAATCAAAACTACAATGAGGTATCCCCTCACACCTGTTAGAATCGGCATCATCAGAAAATCTACAAACAACAAATTCTGGGGAGGGTGTGGACAAAAGGAACCCTCTTCCACTATTGGTGGGAATGTAAATTGATACAGTCACTATGGAGAACAGTATGGAGTTTCCTTAAAAAAACTAGAAATAGAATTACCATCTGATCCAGCAATCCCACTTCTGGGCATATACCCAGAGAAAACCATAAATCAAAAATGCACATTCACCATTATGTTCATTGCAGCACTATTTACATTAGCCAGGTAATGGAAGCAACCTAAATGCCCACAGACAGATGAATGGATAAAGATGGGGTACATATATAAAATGGAATATTACTCGGCCATAAAAAGGAATGAAACTGGGTCATTTGTAGAGACATCGATGGATCTAGAGACTGTCATACAGAATGAAGTAAGTCAGAAAGCGGAAAACAAATATTGTATATTAATGCATATATGTGCAACCTAAAAATATGATACAGATGAACTGGTTTGCAGGGAAGAAATAGAGACGCAGAGGTAGAGAACAAACGTATGGACACCAAGTGTGGGAAGCCATGGGGTGGTGGTGGTGGGATGAGTTGGGAGATTGGGATTGACCTGTATACATGTATATGCATAAAATACATAAGTGATAATAACCTGCTGTATAAAAAAGTAAATAATATTAAATTTAAAAATTTAAAAAATAAAAATTAAAAATAAAACAGAAAAAAGTTCTTCTCTTCACACAGATGTATTTATAGAAATGAATTATTTCCATGCTTATATCTATAAATACATAAAAGAGGAATAAAATCTAAGTTGAACCATAAACGAAAAAATACCTGAACCCACCAGTTATACAGAGGAAAACCCTATCAGGGCACTTGCTCCAGCGGTAAACAATTCTGAAATTGGTCAGAGGTGTGGAATCATCACCCATCCAGCCAGCAACCCACCCCCCACGCAAGGAGCGTCCTCATTGCAAAGCTGGGAGACCGTGCCGAGGCATCTCTGAATAAAGGTGAGCTGAGCCCCAGTCCAGCTGCTGCTGAACTGTTCCCACCCTTCCCAGGTAAAACACCTGAATATGTACAAGGGCTTGAAAGCCTAGAGGAAGGGCCGCGGAGCCACACCAGCGACAGCACGCAGGCCAACCTGGTGACTGCAGGTCAGCAAAGGTTGTCCTGGCCCCGTGCGCTCTTCCGGAAGCTTTCCATTATCCTGCCTGTGATACCCCTCCTGTCCCGGTCCCCACTGCTTTTTTCCTTCCTCACCTCTGTCCGGAGAGAAATTCCAGCGGAAGGTATGGGTGACACATCCTCTTCTTTACAGGTGGCAGCCTGGCAACCCCTGCAGAATGGCGAGCAGAACCCCACTCACACCAGGCCACCAACAAAGCTGTGGCCCCTATTTCCCTCCCACCAGCTCAGCCCTGAGACTGCTGACGGCAGAGAATATGGAGTCAGGCACAGCTTCAGGGGCTATTGCTGCCTGGAGCGCTGTTTATATAGACCACAACCAGGCACACCTCGGGAGGGCCGGCCGGCAGGGTAAGGCTGCCCAGGTCAGCTAATCCACAGCCCTCAGGGAATCACATTGTTGAATATGGACCTCGCTAAGGCAGAATAGAAGCCAAGGAAAATAAGGACACAATGCCATTTGCAGCACCGTAGATGAGTCTAGAGGTAATCACGTGACTTGTAGTAAGTCAGAAAGTGAAAGACACATATCATATCATATCACTTATAGGTGTTGCCTAAAATAGATAGCAGGGCAGTTATTTCCACTGAGAAGTGCAATCACAGGTTCATTAAACAAGCTTATGGTTCACCAATGCAAAGGTGTGAGGATTGGTTTCATTACGATATCGGGGTGAACAGACATATACAAACAGAGGTGACATATGTAATCAACAAAGACCTACGGAATACCAAGAGAAGACTACTCAACATTCTGTCATAACGTACATGGGTAAAGGATACCAGGAAGAACAGACATCTGTATATGTGTAAAAGAACCACATCTTCGACACCTACAATAAGCCAAACATTGTAATCATACTTGCTGTAATAAAAAATAAAAAAATTAAATTAAAAATACGAACAAGAAGTAGGGAGACAAACTTGAGGGGCTTTCTCCTGGCACATTCCATTCTAAATTCCAATCTAGAACACGACTTCCATTGAGGCTCTGTTGCCCTAGTAACCAGATTTGGTAAGGGATAACTGCTGCCACCTTGTGGCCGTTTCACACAACAGCAGCTATAATCCCAGCACTAATGGTCAGTTCATACTCAAAAGCATTGCAGGCCTGTAAATGACACCTGCCCTGAAAACAAATCCTGGGGTCACATATCGACCAAAAATTTCAAAGGACGTCCATATTTCAAAACGACCGTTTCAAAAGGCATATTTTATGCACATTAGTGTTCTGCTTCTTTGTCTTTCTTTCTTTTTTGGTTAAAAAGACGGGAATGGAAAACGGCATCCCTCAGAATGGGCGAAAATAGTTGCAAACGAATCAATGGACAAAGGTTTAATCTCCAATATATATAAACAGCTCATGCACCTTAATGTTAAAAAAACAAAAAACCCAATACAAAAATGGGCAGAAGATCTAAAGAGACGTTTCTTCAAAGAAGACACAGAGAGGGCCAAGACGCACATGAAAAGCTGCTCAAGAGCACTAATTATTAGAGAAATGCAAATCAAAACTACAATGAGGTATCCCCTCACACCTGTTAGAATTGGCCTCATCAGAAAATCTACAAACAACAAATTCTGGGGAGGGTGTGGACAAAAGGAACCCTCTTCCACTATTGGTGGGAATGTAAATTGATACAGTCACTATGGAGAACAGTATGGAGTTTCCTTAAAAAAACTAGAAATAGAATTACCATCTGATCCAGCAATCCCACTTCTGGGCATATACCCAGAGAAAACCATAAATCAAAAAGGCACATTCACCACGATGTTCATTGCAGCACTATTTACAATAGCCAGGTAATGGAAGCAACCTAAATGCCCACAGACAGATGAATGGATAAAGATGGGGTACATATATAAAATGGAATATTACTCGGCCATAAAAAGGAATGAAACTGGGTCATTTGTAGAGACATCGATGGATCTAGAGACTGTCATACAGAATGAAGTAAGTCAGAAAGAGGAAAACAAATATTGTATATTAATGCATATATGTGGAATATAAAAAAATGATACTGATGAACTGGTTTGCAGGGAAGAAATAGAGACGCAGAGGTAGAGAACAAACGTATGGACACCAAGTGTGGGAAGCCATGGGGTGGTGGTGGTGGGATGCGTTGGGAGATTGGGATTGAGCTGTATACGTGTATATGCATACAATACATAAGTGATAATAAACTGCTGTATAAAAAAGTAAATAAAATTAAACTTAAAAATTTAAAAAAATAAAACGTAAAAATAAAACAGAAAAAATTTCTTCCCTTCACACAGATGTATTTATAGAAATGAATTATTTCCATGCTTATATCTATAAATACATAAAAGAGGAATAAAATCTAAGTTGAACCATAAACGAAAAAATACCTGAACCCACCAGTTATACAGAGGAAAACCCTATCAGGGCACTTGCTCCAGCGGTAAACAATTCTGAAATTGGTCAGAGGTGTTGAAACATCACCCATCCAGCCAGCAACCCACCCCCCACGCAAGGAGCGTCCTCATTGCAAAGCTGGGAGACCGTGCCGAGGCATCTCTGAATAAAGGTGAGCTGAGCCCCAGTCCAGCTGCTGCTGAACTGTTCCCACCCTTCCCAGGTAAAACACCTGAATATGTACAAGGGCTTGAAAGCCTAGAGGTAGGGCCGCGGAGCCACACCAGCGACAGCACGCAGGCCAACATGGTGACTGCAGGTCAGCCAAGGTTGTCCTGGCCCCGTGCGCTCTTCCGGAAGCTTTCCATTTTCCTGCCTGAGATACCCCTCCTGTCCCGGCCCCCACTGCTTTTTTCCTTCCTCACCTCTGTGCGGAGAGAAATTCCAGCGGACGGTATGGGTGACACATCCTCTTCTTTACAGGTGGCAGCCTGGCATCTCCTGCAGAAAGGCCAGCAGAACCCCACTCACACCAGGCCACCAACAAAGCTGTGGCCCCTATTTCCCTCCCACCAGCTCAGCCCCGAGACTGCTGACGGGGCAGAGAATACGGAGTCAGGCACAGCTTCAGGGGCTATTGCTGCCTGGAGCGCTGTTTATATTGACCTCAACCAGGCACACCTGGGGAGGGCCGGCCGGCAGGGTAAGGCTGCCCAGGTCAGCTAATCCACAACCCTCAGGGAATCACATTGTTGAAAATGGACCTCGCTAAGGCAGAATAGAAGCCAAGGAAAATAAGGACACAATGCCATTTGCAGCACCGTAGATGAGTCTAGAGGTAATCACGTGACTTGTAGTAAGTCAGAAAGTGAAAGACACATATCATATCATATCACTTATAGGTGTTGCCTAAAATAGATAGCAGGGCAGTTATTTCCACTGAGAAGTGCAATCACAGGTTCATTAAACAAGCTTATGGTTCACCAATGGAAAGGTGTGAGGATTGGTTTCATTACGATATCGGGGTTAACAGACATATACAAACAGAGGTGACATATATAATCACCAAAGACCTATGGAATACCAAGAGAAGACTACTCAACATTCTGTCATAACGTACATGGGTAAAGGATCCCTGGAAGAACAGACATCTGTATATGTGTAAAAGAACCACATCTTCGACACCTACAATAAGCCAAACATTGTAATCATACTTGCTGTAATAAAAAATAAAAAATTAAATTAAAAATACGAACAAGAAGTAGGGAGACAAACTTGAGGGGATTTCTCCTGGCACATTCCATTCTAAATTCCAATCTAGAACACGACTTCCATTGAGGCTCTGTTGCCCTAGTAACCAGATTTGGTAAGGGATAACTGCTGCCACCTTGTGGCCGTTTCACACAACAGCAGCTTTAATCCAGCGCTAATGGTCAGTTGATACTCAAAATCATTGCAGGCCTGTAAATGACACCTGCCCTGAAAACAAATCCTGGGGTCACATATCGACCAAAAATTTCAAAGGACGTCCATATTTCAAAACGACCGTTTCAAAAGGCATATTTTATGCACATTAGTGTTCTGCTTCTTTGTCTTTCTTTCTTTTTTGGTTAAAAAGACGGGAATGGAAAAAGGCATCCCTCAGAATGGGCGAAAATAGTTGCAAACGAATCAATGGACAAAGGTTTAATCTCCAATATATATAAACAGCTCATGCACCTTAATGTTAAAAAAACAAAAAACCCAATACAAAAATAGGCCGAAGATCTAGAGAGACGTTTCTTCAAAGAAGACACAGAGAGGGCCAAGACGCACATGAAAAGCTGCTCAAGAGCACTAATTATTAGAGAAATGCAAATCAAAACTACAATGAGGTATCCCCTCACACCTGTTATAATCGGCCTCATCAGAAAATCTACAAACAACAAATTCTGGGGAGGGTGTGGACAAAAGGAACCCTCTTCCACTATTGGTGGGAATGTAAATTGATACAGTCACTATGGAGAACAGTATGGAGTTTCCTTAAAAAAACTAGAAATAGAATTACCATCTGATCCAGCAATCCCACTTCTGGGCATATACCCAGAGAAAACCATAAATCAAAAAGGCACATTCACCACGATGTTCATTGCAGCACTATTTACAATAGCCAGGTAATGGAAGCAACCTAAATGCCCACAGACAGATGAATGGATAAAGATGGGGTACATATATAAAATGGAATATTACTCGGCCATAAAAAGGAATGAAACTGGGTCATTTGTAGAGACATCGATGGATCTAGAGACTGTCATACAGAATGAAGTAAGTCAGAAAGAGGAAAACAAATATTGTATATTAATGCATATATGTGGAAGCTAAAAAAATGATAATGATGAACTGGTTTGCAGGGAAGAAATAGAGACGCAGAGGTAGAGAACAAACGTATGGACACCAAGTGTGGGAAGCCATGGGGTGGTGGTGGTGGGATGAGTTGGGAGATTGGGATTGACCTGTATACATGTATATGCATAAAATACATAAGTGATAATAACCTGCTGTATAAAAAAGTAAATAAAATTAAATTTAAAAATTTAAAAAATAAAAATTAAAAATAAAACAGAAAAAAGTTCTTCTCTTCACACAGATGTATTTATAGAAATGAATTATTTCCATGCTTATATCTATAAATACATAAAAGAGGAATAAAATCTAAGTTGAACCATAAACGAAAAAATACCTGAACCCACCAGTTATACAGAGGAAAACCCTATCAGGGCACTTGCTCCAGCGGTAAACAATTCTGAAATTGGTCAGAGGTGTGGAATCATCACCCATCCAGCCAGCAACCCACCCCCCACGCAAGGAGCGTCCTCATTGCAAAGCTGGGAGACCGTGCCGAGGCATCTCTGAATAAAGGTGAGCTGAGCCCCAGTCCAGCTGCTGCTGAACTGTTCCCACCCTTCCCAGGTAAAACACCTGAATATGTACAAGGGCTTGAAAGCCTAGAGGAAGGGCCGCGGAGCCACACCAGCGAGAGCACGCAGGCCAACCTGGTGACTGCAGGTCAGCAAAGGTTGTCCTGGCCCCGTGCGCTCTTCCGGAAGCTTTCCATTATCCTGCCTGTGATACCCCTCCTGTCCCGGTCCCCACTGCTTTTTTCCTTCCTCACCTCTGTCCGGAGAGAAATTCCAGCGGAAGGTATGGGTGACACATCCTCTTCTTTACAGGTGGCAGCCTGGCAACCCCTGCAGAATGGCGAGCAGAACCCCACTCACACCAGGCCACCAACAAAGCTGTGGCCCCTATTTCCCTCCCACCAGCTCAGCCCCGAGACTGCTGACGGGCAGAGAATATGGAGTCAGGCACAGCTTCAGGGGCTATTGCTGCCTGGAGCGCTGTTTATATTGACCTCAACCAGGCACACCTGGGGAGGGCCGGCCGGCAGGGTAAGGCTGCCCAGGTCAGCTAATCCACAGCCCTCAGGGAATCACATTGTTGAAAATGGACCTCGCTAAGGCAGAATAGAAGCCAAGGAAAATAAGGACACAATGCCATTTGCAGCACCGTAGATGAGTCTAGAGGTAATCACGTGACTTGTAGTAAGTCAGAAAGTGAAAGACACATATCATATCATATCACTTATAGGTGTTGCCTAAAATAGATAGCAGGGCAGTTATTTCCACTGAGAAGTGCAATCACAGGTTCATTAAACAAGCTTATGGTTCACCAATGCAAAGGTGTGAGGATTGGTTTCATTACGATATCGGGGTGAACAGACATATACAAACAGAGGTGACATATGTAATCAACAAAGACCTACGGAATACCAAGAGAAGACTACTCAACATTCTGTCATAACGTACATGGGTAAAGGATACCAGGAAGAACAGACATCTGTATATGTGTAAAAGAACCACATCTTCGACACCTACAATAAGCCAAACATTGTAATCATACTTGCTGTAATAAAAAATAAAAAAATTAAATTAAAAATACGAACAAGAAGTAGGGAGACAAACTTGAGGGGCTTTCTCCTGGCACATTCCATTCTAAATTCCAATCTAGAACACGACTTCCATTGAGGCTCTGTTGCCCTAGTAACCAGATTTGGTAAGGGATAACTGCTGCCACCTTGTGGCCGTTTCACACAACAGCAGCTATAATCCCAGCACTAATGGTCAGTTCATACTCAAAAGCATTGCAGGCCTGTAAATGACACCTGCCCTGAAAACAAATCCTGGGGTCACATATCGACCAAAAATTTCAAAGGACGTCCATATTTCAAAACGACCATTTCAAAAGGCATATTTTATGCACATTAGTGTTCTGCTTCTTTGTCTTTCTTTCTTTTTTGGTTAAAAAGACGGGAATGGAAAAAGGCATCCCTCAGAATGGGCGAAAATAGTTGCAAACGAATCAATGGACAAAGGTTTAATCTCCAATATATATAAACAGCTCATGCACCTTAATGTTAAAAAAACAAAAAACCCAATACAAAAATGGGCAGAAGATCTAGAGAGACGTTTCTTCAAAGAAGACACAGAGAGGGCCAAGACGCACATGAAAAGCTGCTCAAGAGCACTAATTATTAGAGAAATGCAATTCAAAACTACAATGAGGTATCCCCTCACACCTGTTAGAATCGGCATCATCAGAAAATCTACAAACAACAAATTCTGGGGAGGGTGTGGACAAAAGGAACCCTCTTCCACTATTGGTGGGAATGTAAATTGATACAGTCACTATGGAGACAGTATGGAGTTTCCTTAAAAAAACTAGAAATAGAATTACCATCTGATCCAGCAATCCCACTTCTGGGCATATACCCAGAGAAAACTATAAATCAAAAATGCACATTCACCATTATGTTCATTGCAGCACTATTTACATTAGCCAGGTAATGGAAGCAACCTAAATGCCCACAGACAGATGAATGGATAAAGATGGGGTACATATATAAAATGGAATATTACTCGGCCATAAAAAGGAATGAAACTGGGTCATTTGTAGAGACATCAATGGATCTAGAGACTGTCATACAGAATGAAGTAAGTCAGAAAGCGGAAAACAAATATTGTATATTAATGCATATATGTGGAACCTAAAAATATGATACAGATGAACTGGTTTGCAGGGAAGAAATAGAGACGCAGAGGTAGAGAACAAACGTATGGACACCAAGTGTGGGAAGCCATGGGGTGGTGGTGGTGGGATGAGTTGGGAGATTGGGATTGACCTGTATACATGTATATGCATAAAATACATAAGTGATAATAACCTGCTGTATAAAAAAGTAAATAAAATTAAATTTAAAAATTTAAAAAATAAAAATTAAAAATAAAACAGAAAAAAGTTCTTCTCTTCACACAGATGTATTTATAGAAATGAATTATTTCCATGCTTATATCTATAAATACATAAAAGAGGAATAAAATCTAAGTTGAACCATAAACGAAAAAATACCTGAACCCACCAGTTATACAGAGGAAAACCCTATCAGGGCACTTGCTCCAGCGGTAAACAATTCTGAAATTGGTCAGAGGTGTGGAATCATCACCCATCCAGCCAGCAACCCACCCCCCACGCAAGGAGCGTCCTCATTGCAAAGCTGGGAGACCGTGCCGAGGCATCTCTGAATAAAGGTGAGCTGAGCCCCAGTCCAGCTGCTGCTGAACTGTTCCCACCCTTCCCAGGTAAAACACCTGAATATGTACAAGGGCTTGAAAGCCTAGAGGAAGGGCCGCGGAGCCACACCAGCGAGAGCACGCAGGCCAACCTGGTGACTGCAGGTCAGCAAAGGTTGTCCTGGCCCCGTGCGCTCTTCCGGAAGCTTTCCATTATCCTGCCTGTGATACCCCTCCTGTCCCGGTCCCCACTGCTTTTTTCCTTCCTCACCTCTGTCCGGAGAGAAATTCCAGCGGAAGGTATGGGTGACACATCCTCTTCTTTACAGGTGGCAGCCTGGCAACCCCTGCAGAATGGCGAGCAGAACCCCACTCACACCAGGCCACCAACAAAGCTGTGGCCCCTATTTCCCTCCCACCAGCTCAGCCCCGAGACTGCTGACGGGCAGAGAATATGGAGTCAGGCACAGCTTCAGGGGCTATTGCTGCCTGGAGCGCTGTTTATATTGACCTCAACCAGGCACACCTGGGGAGGGCCGGCCGGCAGGGTAAGGCTGCCCAGGTCAGCTAATCCACAGCCCTCAGGGAATCACATTGTTGAAAATGGACCTCGCTAAGGCAGAATAGAAGCCAAGGAAAATAAGGACACAATGCCATTTGCAGCACCGTAGATGAGTCTAGAGGTAATCACGTGACTTGTAGTAAGTCAGAAAGTGAAAGACACATATCATATCATATCACTTATAGGTGTTGCCTAAAATAGATAGCAGGGCAGTTATTTCCACTGAGAAGTGCAATCACAGGTTCATTAAACAAGCTTATGGTTCACCAATGCAAAGGTGTGAGGATTGGTTTCATTACGATATCGGGGTGAACAGACATATACAAACAGAGGTGACATATGTAATCAACAAAGACCTACGGAATACCAAGAGAAGACTACTCAACATTCTGTCATAACGTACATGGGTAAAGGATACCAGGAAGAACAGACATCTGTATATGTGTAAAAGAACCACATCTTCGACACCTACAATAAGCCAAACATTGTAATCATACTTGCTGTAATAAAAAATAAAAAAATTAAATTAAAAATACGAACAAGAAGTAGGGAGACAAACTTGAGGGGCTTTCTCCTGGCACATTCCATTCTAAATTCCAATCTAGAACACGACTTCCATTGAGGCTCTGTTGCCCTAGTAACCAGATTTGGTAAGGGATAACTGCTGCCACCTTGTGGCCGTTTCACACAACAGCAGCTATAATCCCAGCACTAATGGTCAGTTCATACTCAAAAGCATTGCAGGCCTGTAAATGACACCTGCCCTGAAAACAAATCCTGGGGTCACATATCGACCAAAAATTTCAAAGGACGTCCATATTTCAAAACGACCGTTTCAAAAGGCATATTTTATGCACATTAGTGTTCTGCTTCTTTGTCTTTCTTTCTTTTTTGGTTAAAAAGACAGGAATGGAAAAAGGCATCCCTCAGAATGGGCGAAAATAGTTGCAAACGAATCAATGGACAAAGGTTTAATCTCCAATATATATAAACAGCTCATGCACCTTAATGTTAAAAAAACAAAAAACCCAATACAAAAATGGGCAGAAGATCTAAAGAGACGTTTCTTCAAAGAAGACACAGAGAGGGCCAAGACGCACATGAAAAGCTGCTCAAGAGCACTAATTATTAGAGAAATGCAAATCAAAACTACAATGAGGTATCCCCTCACACCTGTTAGAATTGGCCTCATCAGAAAATCTACAAACAACAAATTCTGGGGAGGGTGTGGACAAAAGGAACCCTCTTCCACTATTGGTGGGAATGTAAATTGATACAGTCACTAAGGAGAACAGTATGGAGTTTCCTTAAAAAAACTAGAAATAGAATTACCATCTGATCCAGCAATCCCACTTCTGGGCATATACCCAGAGAAAACCATAAATCAAAAAGGCACATTCACCACGATGTTCATTGCAGCACTATTTACAATAGCCAGGTAATGGAAGCAACCTAAATGCCCACAGACAGATGAATGGATAAAGATGGGGTACATATATAAAATGGAATATTACTCGGCCATAAAAAGGAATGAAACTGGGTCATTTGTAGAGACATCGATGGATCTAGAGACTGTCATACAGAATGAAGTAAGTCAGAAAGAGGAAAACAAATATTGTATATTAATGCATATATGTGGAATCTAAAAAAATGATACTGATGAACTGGTTTGCAGGGAAGAAATAGAGACGCAGAGGTAGAGAACAAACGTATGGACACCAAGTGTGGGAAGCCATGGGGTGGTGGTGGTGGGATGCGTTGGGAGATTGGGATTGACCTGTATACGTGTATATGCATACAATACATAAGTGATAATAAACTGCTGTATAAAAAAGTAAATAAAATTAAACTTAAAAATTTAAAAAAATAAAACGTAAAAATAAAACAGAAAAAAGTTCTTCCCTTCACACAGATGTATTTATAGAAATGAATTATTTCCATGCTTATATCTATAAATACATAAAAGAGGAATAAAATCTAAGTTGAACCATAAACGAAAAAATACCTGAACCCACCAGTTATACAGAGGAAATCCCTATCAGGGCACTTGCTCCAGCGGTAAACAATTCTGAAATTGGTCAGAGGTGTTGAAACATCACCCATCCAGCCAGCAACCCACCCCCCACGCAAGGAGCGTCCTCATTGCAAAGCTGGGAGACCGTGCCGAGGCATCTCTGAATAAAGGTGAGCTGAGCCCCAGTCCAGCTGCTGCTGAACTGTTCCCACCCTTCCCAGGTAAAACACCTGAATATGTACAAGGGCTTGAAAGCCTAGAGGTAGGGCCGCGGAGCCACACCAGCGACAGCACGCAGGCCAACATGGTGACTGCAGGTCAGCCAAGGTTGTCCTGGCCCCGTGCGCTCTTCCGGAAGCTTTCCATTTTCCTGCCTGAGATACACCTCCTGTCCCGGCCCCCACTGCTTTTTTCCTTCCTCACCTCTGTGCGGAGAGAAATTCCAGCGGACGGTATGGGTGACACATCCTCTTCTTTACAGGTGGCAGCCTGGCAACTCCTGCAGAAAGGCCAGCAGAACCCCACTCACACCAGGCCACCAACAAAGCTGTGGCCCCTATTTCCCTCCCACCAGCTCAGCCCCGAGACTGCTGACGGGGCAGAGAATACGGAGTCAGGCACAGCTTCAGGGGCTATTGCTGCCTGGAGCGCTGTTTATATTGACCTCAACCAGGCACACTTGGGGAGGGCCGGCCGGCAGGGTAAGGCTGCCCAGGTCAGCTAATCCACAACCCTCAGGGAATCACATTGTTGAAAATGGACCTCGCTAAGGCAGAATAGAAGCCAAGGAAAATAAGGACAGAATGCCATTTGCAGGACCGTAGATGAGTCTAGAGGTAATCACGTGACTTGTAGTAAGTCAGAAAGTGAAAGACACATATCATATCATATCACTTATAGGTGTTGCCTAAAATAGATAGCAGGGCAGTTATTTCCACTGAGAAGTGCAATCACAGGTTCATTAAACAAGCTTATGGTTCACCAATGGAAAGGTGTGAGGATTGGTTTCATTACGATATCGGGGTTAACAGACATATACAAACAGAGGTGACATATATAATCACCAAAGACCTATGGAATACCAAGAGAAGACTACTCAACATTCTGTCATAACGTACATGGGTAAAGGATCCCTGGAAGAACAGACATCTGTATATGTGTAAAAGAACCACATCTTCGACACCTACAATAAGCCAAACATTGTAATCATACTTGCTGTAATAAAAAATAAAAAATTAAATTAAAAATACGAACAAGAAGTAGGGAGACAAACTTGAGGGGCTTTCTCCTGGCACATTCCATTCTAAATTCCAATCTAGAACACGACTTCCATTGAGGCTCTGTTGCCCTAGTAACCAGATTTGGTAAGGGATAACTGCTGCCACCTTGTGGCCGTTTCACACAACAGCAGCTTTAATCCAGCGCTAATGGTCAGTTGATACTCAAAATCATTGCAGGCCTGTAAATGACACCTGCCCTGAAAACAAATCCTGGGGTCACATATCGACCAAAAATTTCAAAGGACGTCCATATTTCAAAACGACCGTTTCAAAAGGCATATTTTATGCACATTAGTGTTCTGCTTCTTTGTCTTTCTTTCTTTTTTGGTTAAAAAGACGGGAATGGAAAAAGGCATCCCTCAGAATGGGCGAAAATAGTTGCAAACGAATCAATGGACAAAGGTTTAATCTCCAATATATATAAACAGCTCATGCACCTTAATGTTAAAAAAACAAAAAACCCAATACAAAAATAGGCCGAAGATCTAGAGAGACGTTTCTTCAAAGAAGACACAGAGAGGGCCAAGACGCACATGAAAAGCTGCTCAAGAGCACTAATTATTAGAGAAATGCAAATCAAAACTACAATGAGGTATCCCCTCACACCTGTTAGAATCGGCCTCATCAGAAAATCTACAAACAACAAATTCTGGGGAGGGTGTGGACAAAAGGAACCCTCTTCCACTATTGGTGGGAATGTAAATTGATACAGTCACTATGGAGAACAGTATGGAGTTTCCTTAAAAAAACTAGAAATAGAATTACC
Organism: Mesoplodon bidens; assembly: GCF_964165515.1. Classification (NCBI taxonomy): domain Eukaryota; kingdom Metazoa; phylum Chordata; class Mammalia; order Artiodactyla; family Ziphiidae; genus Mesoplodon; species Mesoplodon bidens. The sequence goes on along the minus strand of NW_027671698.1, from coordinate 347,997 downwards.
ATCTGATCCAGCAATCCCACTTCTGGGCATATACCCAGAGAAAACCATAAATCAAAAAGGCACATTCACCACGATGTTCATTGCAGCACTATTTACAATAGCCAGGTAATGGAAGCAACCTAAATGCCCACAGACAGATGAATGGATAAAGATGGGGTACATATATAAAATGGAATATTACTCGGCCATAAAAAGGAATGAAACTGGGTCATTTGTAGAGACATCGATGGATCTAGAGACTGTCATACAGAATGAAGTAAGTCAGAAAGAGGAAAACAAATATTGTATATTAATGCATATATGTGCAACCTAAAAAAATGATAATGATGAACTGGTTTGCAGGGAAGAAATAGAGACGCAGAAGTAGAGAACAAACGTATGGACACCAAGTGTGGGAAGCCATGGGGTGGTGGTGGTGGGATGAGTTGGGAGATTGGGATTGACCTGTGTACGTGTATATGCATACAATACATAAGTGATAATAAACTGCTGTATAAAAAAGTAAATAAAATTAAACTTAAAAATTTAAAAAAATAAAACTTAAAAATAAAACAGAAAAAAGTTCTTCCCTTCACACAGATGTATTTATAGAAATGAATTATTTCCATTCTTATATCTATAAATACATAAAAGAGGAATAAAATCTAAGTTGAACCATAAACGAAAAAATACCTGAACCCACCAGTTATACAGAGGAAAACCCTATCAGGGCACTTGCTCCAGCGGTAAACAATTCTGAAATTGGTCAGAGGTGTGGAATCATCACCCATCCAGCCAGCAACCCACCCCCCACGCAAGGAGCGTCCTCATTGCAAAGCTGGGAGACCGTGCCGAGGCATCTCTGAATAAAGGTGAGCTGAGCCCCAGTCCAGCTGCTGCTGAACTGTTCCCACCCTTCCCAGGTAAAACACCTGAATATGTACAAGGGCTTGAAAGCCTAGAGGTAGGGCCGCGGAGCCACACCAGCGACAGCACGCAGGCCAAAATGGTGACTGCAGGTCAGCAAAGGTTGTCCTGGCCCCGTGCGCTCTTCCGGAAGCTTTCCATTATCCTGCCTGAGATACCCCTCCTGTCCCGGTCCCCACTGCTTTTTTCCTTCCTCACCTCTGTCCGGAGAGAAATTCCAGCGGAAGGTATGGGTGACACATCCTCTTCTTTACAGGTGGCAGCCTGGCAACTCCTGCAGAAAGGCCAGCAGAACCCCACTCACACCAGGCCACCAACAAAGCTGTGGCCCCTATTTGCCTTCCACCAGCTCAGCCCCGAGACTGCTGACGGGGCAGAGAATACGGAGTCAGGAACAGCTTCAGGGGCTATTGCTGCCTGGAGCGCTGTTTATATTGACCTCAACCAGGCACACCTGGGGAGGGCCGGCCGGCAGGGTAAGGCTGCCCAGGTCAGCTAATCCACAACCCTCAGGGAATCACATTGTTGTAAATGGACCTCGCTAAGGCAGAATAGAAGCCAAGGAAAATAAGGACACAATGCCATTTGCAGCACCGTAGATGAGTCTAGAGTTAATCACGTGACTTGTAGTAAGTCAGAAAGTGAAAGACACATATCATATCATATCACTTATAGGTGTTGCCTAAAATAGATAGCAGGGCAGTTATTTCCACTGAGAAGTGCAATCACAGGTTCATTAAACAAGCTTATGGTTCACCAATGGAAAGGTGTGAGGATTGGTTTCATTACGATATCGGGGTTAACAGACATATACAAACAGAGGTGACATATGTAATCAACAAAGACCTACGGAATACCAAGAGAAGACTACTCAACATTCTGTCATAACGTACATGGGTAAAGGATACCAGGAAGAACAGACATCTGTATATGTGTAAAAGAACCACATCTTCGACACCTACAATAAGCCAAACATTGTAATCATACTTGCTGTAATAAAAAATAAAAAAATTAAATTAAAAATACGAACAAGAAGTAGGGAGACAAACTTGAGGGGCTTTCTCCTGGCACATTCCATTCTAAATTCCAATCTAGAACACGACTTCCATTGAGGCTCTGTTGCCCTAGTAACCAGATTTGGTAAGGGATAACTGCTGCCACCTTGTGGCCGTTTCACACAACAGCAGCTATAATCCCAGCACTAATGGTCAGTTCATACTCAAAAGCATTGCAGGCCTGTAAATGACACCTGCCCTGAAAACAAATCCTGGGGTCACATATCGACCAAAAATTTCAAAGGACGTCCATATTTCAAAACGACCGTTTCAAAAGGCATATTTTATGCACATTAGTGTTCTGCTTCTTTGTCTTTCTTTCTTTTTTGGTTAAAAAGACGGGAATGGAAAACGGCATCCCTCAGAATGGGCGAAAATAGTTGCAAACGAATCAATGGACAAAGGTTTAATCTCCAATATATATAAACAGCTCATGCACCTTAATGTTAAAAAAACAAAAAACCCAATACAAAAGTGGGCAGAAGATCTAAAGAGACGTTTCTTCAAAGAAGACACAGAGAGGGCCAAGACGCACATGAAAAGCTGCTCAAGAGCACTAATTATTAGAGAAATGCAAATCAAAACTACAATGAGGTATCCCCTCACACCTGTTAGAATTGGCCTCATCAGAAAATCTACAAACAACAAATTCTGGGGAGGGTGTGGACAAAAGGAACCCTCTTCCACTATTGGTGGGAATGTAAATTGATACAGTCACTATGGAGAACAGTATGGAGTTTCCTTAAAAAAACTAGAAATAGAATTACCATCTGATCCAGCAATCCCACTTCTGGGCATATACCCAGAGAAAACCATAAATCAAAAAGGCACATTCACCACGATGTTCATTGCAGCACTATTTACAATAGCCAGGTAATGGAAGCAACCTAAATGCCCACAGACAGATGAATGGATAAAGATGGGGTACATATATAAAATGGAATATTACTCGGCCATAAAAAGGAATGAAACTGGGTCATTTGTAGAGACATCGATGGATCTAGAGACTGTCATACAGAATGAAGTAAGTCAGAAAGAGGAAAACAAATATTGTATACTAATGCATATATGTGGAATCTAAAAAAATGATACTGATGAACTGGTTTGCAGGGAAGAAATAGAGACGCAGAGGTAGAGAACAAACGTATGGACACTAAGTGTGGGAAGCCATGGGGTGGTGGTGGTGGGATGCGTTGGGAGATTGGGATTGAGCTGTATACGTGTATATGCATACAATACATAAGTGATAATAAACTGCTGTATAAAAAAGTAAATAAAATTAAACTTAAAAATTTAAAAAAATAAAACGTAAAAATAAAACAGAAAAAAGTTCTTCCCTTCACACAGATGTATTTATAGAAATGAATTATTTCCATGCTTATATCTATAAATACATAAAAGAGGAATAAAATCTAAGTTGAACCATAAACGAAAAAATACCTGAACCCACCAGTTATACAGAGGAAAACCCTATCAGGGCACTTGCTCCAGCGGTAAACAATTCTGAAATTGGTCAGAGGTGTTGAAACATCACCCATCCAGCCAGCAACCCACCCCCCACGCAAGGAGCGTCCTCATTGCAAAGCTGGGAGACCGTGCCGAGGCATCTCTGAATAAAGGTGAGCTGAGCCCCAGTCCAGCTGCTGCTGAACTGTTCCCACCCTTCCCAGGTAAAACACCTGAATATGTACAAGGGCTTGAAAGCCTAGAGGTAGGGCCGCGGAGCCACACCAGCGACAGCACGCAGGCCAACATGGTGACTGCAGGTCAGCCAAGGTTGTCCTGGCCCCGTGCGCTCTTCCGGAAGCTTTCCATTTTCCTGCCTGAGATACCCCTCCTGTCCCGGCCCCCACTGCTTTTTTCCTTCCTCACCTCTGTGCGGAGAGAAATTCCAGCGGACGGTATGGGTGACACATCTTCTTCTTTACAGGTGGCAGCCTGGCATCTCCTGCAGAAAGGCCAGCAGAACCCCACTCACACGAGGCCACCAACAAAGCTGTGGCCCCTATTTCCCTCCCACCAGCTCAGCCCCGAGACTGCTGACGGGGCAGAGAATACGGAGTCAGGCACAGCTTCAGGGGCTATTGCTGCCTGGAGCGCTGTTTATATTGACCTCAACCAGGCACACCTGGGGAGGGCCGGCCGGCAGGGTAAGGCTGCCCAGGTCAGCTAATCCACAACCCTCAGGGAATCACATTGTTGAAAATGGACCTCGCTAAGGCAGAATAGAAGCCAAGGAAAATAAGGACACAATGCCATTTGCAGGACCGTAGATGAGTCTAGAGGTAATCACGTGACTTGTAGTAAGTCAGAAAGTGAAAGACACATATCATATCATATCACTTATAGGTGTTGCCTAAAATAGATAGCAGGGCAGTTATTTCCACTGAGAAGTGCAATCACAGGTTCATTAAACAAGCTTATGGTTCACCAATGGAAAGGTGTGAGGATTGGTTTCATTACGATATCGGGGTTAACAGACATATACAAACAGAGGTGACATATATAATCACCAAAGACCTATGGAATACCAAGAGAAGACTACTCAACATTCTGTCATAACGTACATGGGTAAAGGATCCCTGGAAGAACAGACATCTGTATATGTGTAAAAGAACCACATCTTCGACACCTACAATAAGCCAAACATTGTAATCATACTTGCTGTAATAAAAAATAAAAAATTAAATTAAAAATACGAACAAGAAGTAGGGAGACAAACTTGAGGGGCTTTCTCCTGGCACATTCCATTCTAAATTCCAATCTAGAACACGACTTCCATTGAGGCTCTGTTGCCCTAGTAACCAGATTTGGTAAGGGATAACTGCTGCCACCTTGTGGCCGTTTCACACAACAGCAGCTTTAATCCAGCGCTAATGGTCAGTTGATACTCAAAATCATTGCAGGCCTGTAAATGACACCTGCCCTGAAAACAAATCCTGGGGTCACATATCGACCAAAAATTTCAAAGGACGTCCATATTTCAAAACGACCGTTTCAAAAGGCATATTTTATGCACATTAGTGTTCTGCTTCTTTGTCTTTCTTTCTTTTTTGGTTAAAAAGACGGGAATGGAAAAAGGCATCCCTCAGAATGGGCGAAAATAGTTGCAAACGAATCAATGGACAAAGGTTTAATCTCCAATATATATAAACAGCTCATGCACCTTAATGTTAAAAAAACAAAAAACCCAATACAAAAATAGGCCGAAGATCTAGAGAGACGTTTCTTCAAAGAAGACACAGAGAGGGCCAAGACGCACATGAAAAGCTGCTCGAGAGCACTAATTATTAGAGAAATGCAAATCAAAACTACAATGAGGTATCCCCTCACACCTGTTAGAATCGGCCTCATCAGAAAATCTACAAACAACAAATTCTGGGGAGGGTGTGGACAAAAGGAACCCTCTTCCACTATTGGTGGGAATGTAAATTGATACAGTCACTATGGAGAACAGTATGGAGTTTCCTTAAAAAAACTAGAAATAGAATTACCATCTGATCCAGCAATCCCACTTCTGGGCATATACCCAGAGAAAACCATAAATCAAAAAGGCACATTCACCACGATGTTCATTGCAGCACTATTTACAATAGCCAGGTAATGGAAGCAACCTAAATGCCCACAGACAGATGAATGGATAAAGATGGGGTACATATATAAAATGGAATATTACTCGGCCATAAAAAGGAATGAAACTGGGTCATTTGTAGAGACATCGATGGATCTAGAGACTGTCATACAGAATGAAGTAAGTCAGAAAGAGGAAAACAAATATTGTATATTAATGCATATATGTGGAACCTAAAAAAATGATAATGATGAACTGGTTTGCAGGGAAGAAATAGAGACGCAGAAGTAGAGAACAAACGTATGGACACCAAGTGTGGGAAGCCATGGGGTGGTGGTGGTGGGATGAGTTGGGAGATTGGGATTGACCTGTATACGTGTATATGCATACAATACATAAGTGATAATAAACTGCTGTATAAAAAAGTAAATAAAATTAAACTTAAAAATTTAAAAAAATAAAACTTAAAAATAAAACAGAAAAATGTTCTTCCCTTCACACAGATGTATTTATAGAAATGAATTATTTCCATGCTTATATCTATAAATACATAAAAGAGGAATAAAATCTAAGTTGAACCATAAACGAAAAAATACCTGAACCCACCAGTTATACAGAGGAAAACCCTATCAGGGCACTTGCTCCAGCGGTAAACAATTCTGAAATTGGTCAGAGGTGTGGAATCATCACCCATCCAGCCAGCAACCCACCCCCCACGCAAGGAGCGTCCTCATTGCAAAGCTGGGAGACTGTGCCGAGGCATCTCTGAATAAAGGTGAGCTGAGCCCCAGTCCAGCTGCTGCTGAACTGTTCCCACCCTTCCCAGGTAAAACACCTGAATATGTACAAGGGCTTGAAAGCCTAGAGGAAGGGCCGCGGAGCCACACCAGCGACAGCACGCAGGCCAAAATGGTGACTGCAGGTCAGCCAAGTTTGTCCTGGCCCCGTGCGCTCTTCCGGAAGCTTTCCATTATCCTGCCTGAGATACCCCTCCTGTCCCGGTCCCCACTGCTTTTTTCCTTCCTCACCTCTGTCCGGAGAGAAATTCCAGCGGAAGGTATGGGTGACACATCCTCTTCTTTACAGGTGGCAGCCTGGCCACTCCTGCAGAAAGGCCAGCAGAACCCCACTCACACCAGGCCACCAACAAAGCTGTGGCCCCTATTTCCCTTCCACCAGCTCAGCCCCGAGACTGCTGACGGGGCAGAGAATACGGAGTCAGGCACAGCTTCAGGGGCTATTGCTGCCTGGAGCGCTGTTTATATTGACCTCAACCAGGCACACCTGGGGAGGGCCGGCCGGCAGGGTAAGGCTGCCCAGGTCAGCTAATCCACAACCCTCAGGGAATCACATTGTTGTAAATGGACCTCGCTAAGGCAGAATAGAAGCCAAGGAAAATAAGGACACAATGCCATTTGCAGCACCGTAGATGAGTCTAGAGTTAATCACGTGACTTGTAGTAAGTCAGAAAGTGAAAGACACATATCATATCATATCACTTATAGGTGTTGCCTAAAATAGATAGCAGGGCAGTTATTTCCACTGAGAAGTGCAATCACAGGTTCATTAAACAAGCTTATGGTTCACCAATGGAAAGGTGTGAGGATTGGTTTCATTACGATATCGGGGTTAACAGACATATACAAACAGAGGTGACATATATAATCACCAAAGACCTATGGAATACTAAGAGAAGACTACTCAACATTCTGTCATAACGTACATGGGTAAAGGATCCCTGGAAGAACAGACATCTGTATATGTGTAAAAGAACCACATCTTCGACACCTACAATAAGCCAAACATTGTAATCATACTTGCTGTAATAAAAAATAAAAAATTAAATTAAAAATACGAACAAGAAGTAGGGAGACAAACTTGAGGGGCTTTCTCCTGGCACATTCCATTCTAAATTCCAATCTAGAACACGACTTCCATTGAGGCTCTGTTGCCCTAGTAACCAGATTTGGTAAGGGATAACTGCTGCCACCTTGTGGCCGTTTCACACAACAGCAGCTTTAATCCAGCGCTAATGGTCAGTTGATACTCAAAATCATTGCAGGCCTGTAAATGACACCTGCCCTGAAAACAAATCCTGGGGTCACATATCGACCAAAAATTTCAAAGGACGTCCATATTTCAAAACGACCATTTCAAAAGGCATATTTTATGCACATTAGTGTTCTGCTTCTTTGTCTTTCTTTCTTTTTTGGTTAAAAAGACGGGAATGGAAAAAGGCATCCCTCAGAATGGGCGAAAATAGTTGCAAACGAATCAATGGACAAAGGTTTAATCTCCAATATATATAAACAGCTCATGCACCTTAATGTTAAAAAAACAAAAAACCCAATACAAAAATGGGCAGAAGATCTAGAGAGACGTTTCTTCAAAGAAGACACAGAGAGGGCCAAGACGCACATGAAAAGCTGCTCAAGAGCACTAATTATTAGAGAAATGCAAATCAAAACTACAATGAGGTATCCCCTCACACCTGTTAGAATCGGCATCATCAGAAAATCTACAAACAACAAATTCTGGGGAGGGTGTGGACAAAAGGAACCCTCTTCCACTATTGGTGGGAATGTAAATTGATACAGTCACTATGGAGACAGTATGGAGTTTCCTTAAAAAAACTAGAAATAGAATTACCATCTGATCCAGCAATCCCACTTCTGGGCATATACCCAGAGAAAACCATAAATCAAAAATGCACATTCACCATTATGTTCATTGCAGCACTATTTACATTAGCCAGGTAATGGAAGCAACCTAAATGCCCACAGACAGATGAATGGATAAAGATGGGGTACATATATAAAATGGAATATTACTCGGCCATAAAAAGGAATGAAACTGGGTCATTTGTAGAGACATCGATGGATCTAGAGACTGTCATACAGAATGAAGTAAGTCAGAAAGCGGAAAACAAATATTGTATATTAATGCATATATGTGGAACCTAAAAATATGATACAGATGAACTGGTTTGCAGGGAAGAAATAGAGACGCAGAGGTAGAGAACAAACGTATGGACACCAAGTGTGGGAAGCCATGGGGTGGTGGTGGTGGGATGAGTTGGGAGATTGGGATTGACCTGTATACATGTATATGCATAAAATACATAAGTGATAATAACCTGCTGTATAAAAAAGTAAATAATATTAAATTTAAAAATTTAAAAAATAAAAATTAAAAATAAAACAGAAAAAAGTTCTTCTCTTCACACAGATGTATTTATAGAAATGAATTATTTCCATGCTTATATCTATAAATACATAAAAGAGGAATAAAATCTAAGTTGAACCATAAACGAAAAAATACCTGAACCCACCAGTTATACAGAGGAAAACCCTATCAGGGCACTTGCTCCAGCGGTAAACAATTCTGAAATTGGTCAGAGGTGTGGAATCATCACCCATCCAGCCAGCAACCCACCCCCCACGCAAGGAGCGTCCTCATTGCAAAGCTGGGAGACCGTGCCGAGGCATCTCTGAAGAAAGGTGAGCTGAGCCCCAGTCCAGCTGCTGCTGAACTGTTCCCACCCTTCCCAGGTAAAACACCTGAATATGTACAAGGGCTTGAAAGCCTAGAGGAAGGGCCGCGGAGCCACACCAGCGACAGCACGCAGGCCAACCTGGTGACTGCAGGTCAGCAAAGGTTGTCCTGGCCCCGTGCGCTCTTCCGGAAGCTTTCCATTATCCTGCCTGTGATACCCCTCCTGTCCCGGTCCCCACTGCTTTTTTCCTTCCTCACCTCTGTCCGGAGAGAAATTCCAGCGGAAGGTATGGGTGACACATCCTCTTCTTTACAGGTGGCAGCCTGGCAACCCCTGCAGAATGGCGAGCAGAACCCCACTCACACCAGGCCACCAACAAAGCTGTGGCCCCTATTTCCCTCCCACCAGCTCAGCCCTGAGACTGCTGACGGCAGAGAATATGGAGTCAGGCACAGCTTCAGGGGCTATTGCTGCCTGGAGCGCTGTTTATATAGACCACAACCAGGCACACCTGGGGACGGCCGGCCGGCAGGGTAAGGCTGCCCAGGTCAGCTAATGCACAGCCCTCAGGGAATCACATTGTTGAATATGGACCTCGCTAAGGCAGAATAGAAGCCAAGGAAAATAAGGACACAATGCCATTTGCAGCACCGTAGATGAGTCTAGAGGTAATCACGTGACTTGTAGTAAGTCAGAAAGTGAAAGACACATATCATATCATATCACTTATAGGTGTTGCCTAAAATAGATAGCAGGGCAGTTATTTCCACTGAGAAGTGCAATCACAGGTTCATTAAACAAGCTTATGGTTCACCAATGCAAAGGTGTGAGGATTGGTTTCATTACGATATCGGGGTGAACAGACATATACAAACAGAGGTGACATATGTAATCAACAAAGACCTACGGAATACCAAGAGAAGACTACTCAACATTCTGTCATAACGTACATGGGTAAAGGATACCAGGAAGAACAGACATCTGTATATGTGTAAAAGAACCACATCTTCGACACCTACAATAAGCCAAACATTGTAATCATACTTGCTGTAATAAAAAATAAAAAAATTAAATTAAAAATACGAACAAGAAGTAGGGAGACAAACTTGAGGGGCTTTCTCCTGGCACATTCCATTCTAAATTCCAATCTAGAACACGACTTCCATTGAGGCTCTGTTGCCCTAGTAACCAGATTTGGTAAGGGATAACTGCTGCCACCTTGTGGCCGTTTCACACAACAGCAGCTATAATCCCAGCACTAATGGTCAGTTCATACTCAAAAGCATTGCAGGCCTGTAAATGACACCTGCCCTGAAAACAAATCCTGGGGTCACATATCGACCAAAAATTTCAAAGGACGTCCATATTTCAAAACGACCGTTTCAAAAGGCATATTTTATGCACATTAGTGTTCTGCTTCTTTGTCTTTCTTTCTTTTTTGGTTAAAAAGACGGGAATGGAAAACGGCATCCCTCAGAATGGGCGAAAATAGTTGCAAACGAATCAATGGACAAAGGTTTAATCTCCAATATATATAAACAGCTCATGCACCTTAATGTTAAAAAAACAAAAAACCCAATACAAAAATGGGCAGAAGATCTAAAGAGACGTTTCTTCAAAGAAGACACAGAGAGGGCCAAGACGCACATGAAAAGCTGCTCAAGAGCACTAATTATTAGAGAAATGCAAATCAAAACTACAATGAGGTATCCCCTCACACCTGTTAGAATTGGCCTCATCAGAAAATCTACAAACAACAAATTCTGGGGAGGGTGTGGACAAAAGGAACCCTCTTCCACTATTGGTGGGAATGTAAATTGATACAGTCACTATGGAGAACAGTATGGAGTTTCCTTAAAAAAACTAGAAATAGAATTACCATCTGATCCAGCAATCCCACTTCTGGGCATATACCCAGAGAAAACCATAAATCAAAAAGGCACATTCACCACGATGTTCATTGCAGCACTATTTACAATAGCCAGGTAATGGAAGCAACCTAAATGCCCACAGACAGATGAATGGATAAAGATGGGGTACATATATAAAATGGAATATTACTCGGCCATAAAAAGGAATGAAACTGGGTCATTTGTAGAGACATCGATGGATCTAGAGACTGTCATACAGAATGAAGTAAGTCAGAAAGAGGAAAACAAATATTGTATACTAATGCATATATGTGGAATCTAAAAAAATGATACTGATGAACTGGTTTGCAGGGAAGAAATAGAGACGCAGAGGTAGAGAACAAACGTATGGACACTAAGTGTGGGAAGCCATGGGGTGGTGGTGGTGGGATGCGTTGGGAGATTGGGATTGAGCTGTATACGTGTATATGCATACAATACATAAGTGATAATAAACTGCTGTATAAAAAAGTAAATAAAATTAAACTTAAAAATTTAAAAAAATAAAACGTAAAAATAAAACAGAAAAAAGTTCTTCCCTTCACACAGATGTATTTATAGAAATGAATTATTTCCATGCTTATATCTATAAATACATAAAAGAGGAATAAAATCTAAGTTGAACCATAAACGAAAAAATACCTGAACCCACCAGTTATACAGAGGAAAACCCTATCAGGGCACTTGCTCCAGCGGTAAACAATTCTGAAATTGGTCAGAGGTGTTGAAACATCACCCATCCAGCCAGCAACCCACCCCCCACGCAAGGAGCGTCCTCATTGCAAAGCTGGGAGACCGTGCCGAGGCATCTCTGAATAAAGGTGAGCTGAGCCCCAGTCCAGCTGCTGCTGAACTGTTCCCACCCTTCCCAGGTAAAACACCTGAATATGTACAAGGGCTTGAAAGCCTAGAGGTAGGGCCGCGGAGCCACACCAGCGACAGCACGCAGGCCAACATGGTGACTGCAGGTCAGCCAAGGTTGTCCTGGCCCCGTGCGCTCTTCCGGAAGCTTTCCATTTTCCTGCCTGAGATACCCCTCCTGTCCCGGCCCCCACTGCTTTTTTCCTTCCTCACCTCTGTGCGGAGAGAAATTCCAGCGGACGGTATGGGTGACACATCCTCTTCTTTACAGGTGGCAGCCTGGCATCTCCTGCAGAAAGGCCAGCAGAACCCCACTCACACCAGGCCACCAACAAAGCTGTGGCCCCTATTTCCCTCCCACCAGCTCAGCCCCGAGACTGCTGACGGGGCAGAGAATACGGAGTCAGGCACAGCTTCAGGGGCTATTGCTGCCTGGAGCGCTGTTTATATTGACCTCAACCAGGCACACCTGGGGAGGGCCGGCCGGCAGGGTAAGGCTGCCCAGGTCAGCTAATCCACAACCCTCCGGGAATCACATTGTTGAAAATGGACCTCGCTAAGGCAGAATAGAAGCCAAGGAAAATAAGGACAGAATGCCATTTGCAGGACCGTAGATGAGTCTAGAGGTAATCACGTGACTTGTAGTAAGTCAGAAAGTGAAAGACACATATCATATCATATCACTTATAGGTGTTGCCTAAAATAGATAGCAGGGCAGTTATTTCCACTGAGAAGTGCAATCACAGGTTCATTAAACAAGCTTATGGTTCACCAATGGAAAGGTGTGAGGATTGGTTTCATTACGATATCGGGGTTAACAGACATATACAAACAGAGGTGACATATATAATCACCAAAGACCTATGGAATACCAAGAGAAGACTACTCAACATTCTGTCATAACGTACATGGGTAAAGGATCCCTGGAAGAACAGACATCTGTATATGTGTAAAAGAACCACATCTTCGACACCTACAATAAGCCAAACATTGTAATCATACTTGCTGTAATAAAAAATAAAAAATTAAATTAAAAATACGAACAAGAAGTAGGGAGACAAACTTGAGGGGCTTTCTCCTGGCACATTCCATTCTAAATTCCAATCTAGAACACGACTTCCATTGAGGCTCTGTTGCCCTAGTAACCAGATTTGGTAAGGGATAACTGCTGCCACCTTGTGGCCGTTTCACACAACAGCAGCTTTAATCCAGCGCTAATGGTCAGTTGATACTCAAAATCATTGCAGGCCTGTAAATGACACCTGCCCTGAAAACAAATCCTGGGGTCACATATCGACCAAAAATTTCAAAGGACGTCCATATTTCAAAACGACCGTTTCAAAAGGCATATTTTATGCACATTAGTGTTCTGCTTCTTTGTCTTTCTTTCTTTTTTGGTTAAAAAGACGGGAATGGAAAAAGGCATCCCTCAGAATGGGCGAAAATAGTTGCAAACGAATCAATGGACAAAGGTTTAATCTCCAATATATATAAACAGCTCATGCACCTTAATGTTAAAAAAACAAAAAACCCAATACAAAAATAGGCCGAAGATCTAGAGAGACGTTTCTTCAAAGAAGACACAGAGAGGGCCAAGACGCACATGAAAAGCTGCTCAAGAGCACTAATTATTAGAGAAATGCAAATCAAAACTACAATGAGGTATCCCCTCACACCTGTTAGAATCGGCCTCATCAGAAAATCTACAAACAACAAATTCTGGGGAGGGTGTGGACAAAAGGAACCCTCTTCCACTATTGGTGGGAATGTAAATTGATACAGTCACTATGGAGAACAGTATGGAGTTTCCTTAAAAAAACTAGAAATAGAATTACCATCTGATCCAGCAATCCCACTTCTGGGCATATACCCAGAGAAAACCATAAATCAAAAAGGCACATTCACCACGATGTTCATTGCAGCACTATTTACAATAGCCAGGTAATGGAAGCAACCTAAATGCCCACAGACAGATGAATGGATAAAGATGGGGTACATATATAAAATGGAATATTACTCGGCCATAAAAAGGAATGAAACTGGGTCATTTGTAGAGACATCGATGGATCTAGAGACTGTCATACAGAATGAAGTAAGTCAGAAAGAGGAAAACAAATATTGTATATTAATGCATATATGTGGAACCTAAAAAAATGATAATGATGAACTGGTTTGCAGGGAAGAAATAGAGACGCAGAAGTAGAGAACAAACGTATGGACACCAAGTGTGGGAAGCCATGGGGTGGTGGTGGTGGGATGAGTTGGGAGATTGGGATTGACCTGTATACGTGTATATGCATACAATACATAAGTGATAATAAACTGCTGTATAAAAAAGTAAATAAAATTAAACTTAAAAATTTAAAAAAATAAAACTTAAAAATAAAACAGAAAAATGTTCTTCCCTTCACACAGATGTATTTATAGAAATGAATTATTTCCATGCTTATATCTATAAATACATAAAAGAGGAATAAAATCTAAGTTGAACCATAAACGAAAAAATACCTGAACCCACCAGTTATACAGAGGAAAACCCTATCAGGGCACTTGCTCCAGCGGTAAACAATTCTGAAATTGGTCAGAGGTGTGGAATCATCACCCATCCAGCCAGCAACCCACCCCCCACGCAAGGAGCGTCCTCATTGCAAAGCTGGGAGACTGTGCCGAGGCATCTCTGAATAAAGGTGAGCTGAGCCCCAGTCCAGCTGCTGCTGAACTGTTCCCACCCTTCCCAGGTAAAACACCTGAATATGTACAAGGGCTTGAAAGCCTAGAGGAAGGGCCGCGGAGCCACACCAGCGACAGCACGCAGGCCAAAATGGTGACTGCAGGTCAGCCAAGTTTGTCCTGGCCCCGTGCGCTCTTCCGGAAGCTTTCCATTATCCTGCCTGAGATACCCCTCCTGTCCCGGTCCCCACTGCTTTTTTCCTTCCTCACCTCTGTCCGGAGAGAAATTCCAGCGGAAGGTATGGGTGACACATCCTCTTCTTTACAGGTGGCAGCCTGGCCACTCCTGCAGAAAGGCCAGCAGAACCCCACTCACACCAGGCCACCAACAAAGCTGTGGCCCCTATTTCCCTTCCACCAGCTCAGCCCCGAGACTGCTGACGGGGCAGAGAATACGGAGTCAGGCACAGCTTCAGGGGCTATTGCTGCCTGGAGCGCTGTTTATATTGACCTCAACCAGGCACACCTGGGGAGGGCCGGCCGGCAGGGTAAGGCTGCCCAGGTCAGCTAATCCACAACCCTCAGGGAATCACATTGTTGTAAATGGACCTCGCTAAGGCAGAATAGAAGCCAAGGAAAATAAGGACACAATGCCATTTGCAGCACCGTAGATGAGTCTAGAGTTAATCACGTGACTTGTAGTAAGTCAGAAAGTGAAAGACACATATCATATCATATCACTTATAGGTGTTGCCTAAAATAGATAGCAGGGCAGTTATTTCCACTGAGAAGTGCAATCACAGGTTCATTAAACAAGCTTATGGTTCACCAATGGAAAGGTGTGAGGATTGGTTTCATTACGATATCGGGGTTAACAGACATATACAAACAGAGGTGACATATATAATCACCAAAGACCTATGGAATACTAAGAGAAGACTACTCAACATTCTGTCATAACGTACATGGGTAAAGGATCCCTGGAAGAACAGACATCTGTATATGTGTAAAAGAACCACATCTTCGACACCTACAATAAGCCAAACATTGTAATCATACTTGCTGTAATAAAAAATAAAAAATTAAATTAAAAATACGAACAAGAAGTAGGGAGACAAACTTGAGGGGCTTTCTCCTGGCACATTCCATTCTAAATTCCAATCTAGAACACGACTTCCATTGAGGCTCTGTTGCCCTAGTAACCAGATTTGGTAAGGGATAACTGCTGCCACCTTGTGGCCGTTTCACACAACAGCAGCTTTAATCCAGCGCTAATGGTCAGTTGATACTCAAAATCATTGCAGGCCTGTAAATGACACCTGCCCTGAAAACAAATCCTGGGGTCACATATCGACCAAAAATTTCAAAGGACGTCCATATTTCAAAACGACCATTTCAAAAGGCATATTTTAT
Organism: Mesoplodon bidens; assembly: GCF_964165515.1. Classification (NCBI taxonomy): domain Eukaryota; kingdom Metazoa; phylum Chordata; class Mammalia; order Artiodactyla; family Ziphiidae; genus Mesoplodon; species Mesoplodon bidens. Next base: position 332,115 of record NW_027671698.1, on the reverse strand, counting down.
GCACATTAGTGTTCTGCTTCTTTGTCTTTCTTTCTTTTTTGGTTAAAAAGACGGGAATGGAAAAAGGCATCCCTCAGAATGGGCGAAAATAGTTGCAAACGAATCAATGGACAAAGGTTTAATCTCCAATATATATAAACAGCTCATGCACCTTAATGTTAAAAAAACAAAAAACCCAATACAAAAATGGGCAGAAGATCTAGAGAGACGTTTCTTCAAAGAAGACACAGAGAGGGCCAAGACGCACATGAAAAGCTGCTCAAGAGCACTAATTATTAGAGAAATGCAAATCAAAACTACAATGAGGTATCCCCTCACACCTGTTAGAATCGGCATCATCAGAAAATCTACAAACAACAAATTCTGGGGAGGGTGTGGACAAAAGGAACCCTCTTCCACTATTGGTGGGAATGTAAATTGATACAGTCACTATGGAGACAGTATGGAGTTTCCTTAAAAAAACTAGAAATAGAATTACCATCTGATCCAGCAATCCCACTTCTGGGCATATACCCAGAGAAAACTATAAATCAAAAATGCACATTCACCATTATGTTCATTGCAGCACTATTTACATTAGCCAGGTAATGGAAGCAACCTAAATGCCCACAGACAGATGAATGGATAAAGATGGGGTACATATATAAAATGGAATATTACTCGGCCATAAAAAGGAATGAAACTGGGTCATTTGTAGAGACATCGATGGATCTAGAGACTGTCATACAGAATGAAGTAAGTCAGAAAGCGGAAAACAAATATTGTATATTAATGCATATATGTGGAACCTAAAAATATGATACAGATGAACTGGTTTGCAGGGAAGAAATAGAGACGCAGAGGTAGAGAACAAACGTATGGACACCAAGTGTGGGAAGCCATGGGGTGGTGGTGGTGGGATGAGTTGGGAGATTGGGATTGACCTGTATACATGTATATGCATAAAATACATAAGTGATAATAACCTGCTGTATAAAAAAGTAAATAAAATTAAATTTAAAAATTTAAAAAATAAAAATTAAAAATAAAACAGAAAAAAGTTCTTCTCTTCACACAGATGTATTTATAGAAATGAATTATTTCCATGCTTATATCTATAAATACATAAAAGAGGAATAAAATCTAAGTTGAACCATAAACGAAAAAATACCTGAACCCACCAGTTATACAGAGGAAAACCCTATCAGGGCACTTGCTCCAGCGGTAAACAATTCTGAAATTGGTCAGAGGTGTGGAATCATCTCCCATCCAGCCAGCAACCCACCCCCCACGCAAGGAGCGTCCTCATTGCAAAGCTGGGAGACCGTGCCGAGGCATCTCTGAATAAAGGTGAGCTGAGCCCCAGTCCAGCTGCTGCTGAACTGTTCCCACCCTTCCCAGGTAAAACACCTGAATATGTACAAGGGCTTGAAAGCCTAGAGGAAGGGCCGCGGAGCCACACCAGCGAGAGCACGCAGGCCAACCTGGTGACTGCAGGTCAGCAAAGGTTGTCCTGGCCCCGTGCGCTCTTCCGGAAGCTTTCCATTATCCTGCCTGTGATACCCCTCCTGTCCCGGTCCCCACTGCTTTTTTCCTTCCTCACCTCTGTCCGGAGAGAAATTCCAGCGGAAGGTATGGGTGACACATCCTCTTCTTTACAGGTGGCAGCCTGGCAACCCCTGCAGAATGGCGAGCAGAACCCCACTCACACCAGGCCACCAACAAAGCTGTGGCCCCTATTTCCCTCCCACCAGCTCAGCCCCGAGACTGCTGACGGGCAGAGAATATGGAGTCAGGCACAGCTTCAGGGGCTATTGCTGCCTGGAGCGCTGTTTATATTGACCTCAACCAGGCACACCTGGGGAGGGCCGGCCGGCAGGGTAAGGCTGCCCAGGTCAGCTAATCCACAGCCCTCAGGGAATCACATTGTTGAAAATGGACCTCGCTAAGGCAGAATAGAAGCCAAGGAAAATAAGGACACAATGCCATTTGCAGCACCGTAGATGAGTCTAGAGGTAATCACGTGACTTGTAGTAAGTCAGAAAGTGAAAGACACATATCATATCATATCACTTATAGGTGTTGCCTAAAATAGATAGCAGGGCAGTTATTTCCACTGAGAAGTGCAATCACAGGTTCATTAAACAAGCTTATGGTTCACCAATGCAAAGGTGTGAGGATTGGTTTCATTACGATATCGGGGTGAACAGACATATACAAACAGAGGTGACATATGTAATCAACAAAGACCTACGGAATACAAAGAGAAGACTACTCAACATTCTGTCATAACGTACATGGGTAAAGGATACCAGGAAGAACAGACATCTGTATATGTGTAAAAGAACCACATCTTCGACACCTACAATAAGCCAAACATTGTAATCATACTTGCTGTAATAAAAAATAAAAAAATTAAATTAAAAATACGAACAAGAAGTAGGGAGACAAACTTGAGGGGCTTTCTCCTGGCACATTCCATTCTAAATTCCAATCTAGAACACGACTTCCATTGAGGCTCTGTTGCCCTAGTAACCAGATTTGGTAAGGGATAACTGCTGCCACCTTGTGGCCGTTTCACACAACAGCAGCTATAATCCCAGCACTAATGGTCAGTTCATACTCAAAAGCATTGCAGGCCTGTAAATGACACCTGCCCTGAAAACAAATCCTGGGGTCACATATCGACCAAAAATTTCAAAGGACGTCCATATTTCAAAACGACCGTTTCAAAAGGCATATTTTATGCACATTAGTGTTCTGCTTCTTTGTCTTTCTTTCTTTTTTGGTTAAAAAGACGGGAATGGAAAAAGGCATCCCTCAGAATGGGCGAAAATAGTTGCAAACGAATCAATGGACAAAGGTTTAATCTCCAATATATATAAACAGCTCATGCACCTTAATGTTAAAAAAACAAAAAACCCAATACAAAAATGGGCAGAAGATCTAAAGAGACGTTTCTTCAAAGAAGACACAGAGAGGGCCAAGACGCACATGAAAAGCTGCTCAAGAGCACTAATTATTAGAGAAATGCAAATCAAAACTACAATGAGGTATCCCCTCACACCTGTTAGAATTGGCCTCATCAGAAAATCTACAAACAACAAATTCTGGGGAGGGTGTGGACAAAAGGAACCCTCTTCCACTATTGGTGGGAATGTAAATTGATACAGTCACTAAGGAGAACAGTATGGAGTTTCCTTAAAAAAACTAGAAATAGAATTACCATCTGATCCAGCAATCCCACTTCTGGGCATATACCCAGAGAAAACCATAAATCAAAAAGGCACATTCACCACGATGTTCATTGCAGCACTATTTACAATAGCCAGGTAATGGAAGCAACCTAAATGCCCACAGACAGATGAATGGATAAAGATGGGGTACATATATAAAATGGAATATTACTCGGCCATAAAAAGGAATGAAACTGGGTCATTTGTAGAGACATCGATGGATCTAGAGACTGTCATACAGAATGAAGTAAGTCAGAAAGAGGAAAACAAATATTGTATATTAATGCATATATGTGGAACCTAAAAAATGGTACAGATGAACTGGTTTGCAGGGAAGAAATAGAGACGCAGAGGTAGAGAACAAACGTATGGACACCAAGTGTGGGAAGCCATGGGGTGGTGGTGGTGGGATGCGTTGGGAGATTGGGATTGACCTGTATACGTGTATATGCATACAATACATAAGTGATAATAAACTGCTGTATAAAAAAGTAAATAAAATTAAACTTAAAAATTTAAAAAAATAAAACGTAAAAATAAAACAGAAAAAAGTTCTTCCCTTCACACAGATGTATTTATAGAAATGAATTATTTCCATGCTTATATCTATAAATACATAAAAGAGGAATAAAATCTAAGTTGAACCATAAACGAAAAAATACCTGAACCCACCAGTTATACAGAGGAAAACCCTATCAGGGCACTTGCTCCAGCGGTAAACAATTCTGAAATTGGTCAGAGGTGTTGAAACATCACCCATCCAGCCAGCAACCCACCCCCCACGCAAGGAGCGTCCTCATTGCAAAGCTGGGAGACCGTGCCGAGGCATCTCTGAATAAAGGTGAGCTGAGCCCCAGTCCAGCTGCTGCTGAACTGTTCCCACCCTTCCCAGGTAAAACACCTGAATATGTACAAGGGCTTGAAAGCCTAGAGGTAGGGCCGCGGAGCCACACCAGCGACAGCACGCAGGCCAACATGGTGACTGCAGGTCAGCCAAGGTTGTCCTGGCCCCGTGCGCTCTTCCGGAAGCTTTCCATTTTCCTGCCTGAGATACACCTCCTGTCCCGGCCCCCACTGCTTTTTTCCTTCCTCACCTCTGTGCGGAGAGAAATTCCAGCGGACGGTATGGGTGACACATCCTCTTCTTTACAGGTGGCAGCCTGGCAACTCCTGCAGAAAGGCCAGCAGAACCCCACTCACACCAGGCCACCAACAAAGCTGTGGCCCTTATTTCCCTCCCACCAGCTCAGCCCCGAGACTGCTGACGGGGCAGAGAATACGGAGTCAGGCACAGCTTCAGGGGCTATTGCTGCCTGGAGCGCTGTTTATATTGACCTCAACCAGGCACACCTGGGGAGGGCCGGCCGGCAGGGTAAGGCTGCCCAGGTCAGCTAATCCACAACCCTCAGGGAATCACATTGTTGAAAATGGACCTCGCTAAGGCAGAATAGAAGCCAAGGAAAATAAGGACAGAATGCCATTTGCAGGACCGTAGATGAGTCTAGAGGTAATCACGTGACTTGTAGTAAGTCAGAAAGTGAAAGACACATATCATATCATATCACTTATAGGTGTTGCCTAAAATAGATAGCAGGGCAGTTATTTCCACTGAGAAGTGCAATCACAGGTTCATTAAACAAGCTTATGGTTCACCAATGGAAAGGTGTGAGGATTGGTTTCATTACGATATCGGGGTTAACAGACATATACAAACAGAGGTGACATATATAATCACCAAAGACCTATGGAATACCAAGAGAAGACTACTCAACATTCTGTCATAACGTACATGGGTAAAGGATCCCTGGAAGAACAGACATCTGTATATGTGTAAAAGAACCACATCTTCGACACCTACAATAAGCCAAACATTGTAATCATACTTGCTGTAATAAAAAATAAAAAATTAAATTAAAAATACGAACAAGAAGTAGGGAGACAAACTTGAGGGGCTTTCTCCTGGCACATTCCATTCTAAATTCCAATCTAGAACACGACTTCCATTGAGGCTCTGTTGCCCTAGTAACCAGATTTGGTAAGGGATAACTGCTGCCACCTTGTGGCCGTTTCACACAACAGCAGCTTTAATCCAGCGCTAATGGTCAGTTGATACTCAAAATCATTGCAGGCCTGTAAATGACACCTGCCCTGAAAACAAATCCTGGGGTCACATATCGACCAAAAATTTCAAAGGACGTCCATATTTCAAAACGACCGTTTCAAAAGGCATATTTTATGCACATTAGTGTTCTGCTTCTTTGTCTTTCTTTCTTTTTTGGTTAAAAAGACGGGAATGGAAAAAGGCATCCCTCAGAATGGGCGAAAATAGTTGCAAACGAATCAATGGACAAAGGTTTAATCTCCAATATATATAAACAGCTCATGCACCTTAATGTTAAAAAAACAAAAAACCCAATACAAAAATAGGCCGAAGATCTAGAGAGACGTTTCTTCAAAGAAGACACAGAGAGGGCCAAGACGCACATGAAAAGCTGCTCAAGAGCACTAATTATTAGAGAAATGCAAATCAAAACTACAATGAGGTATCCCCTCACACCTGTTAGAATCGGCCTCATCAGAAAATCTACAAACAACAAATTCTGGGGAGGGTGTGGACAAAAGGAACCCTCTTCCACTATTGGTGGGAATGTAAATTGATACAGTCACTATGGAGAACAGTATGGAGTTTCCTTAAAAAAACTAGAAATAGAATTACCATCTGATCCAGCAATCCCACTTCTGGGCATATACCCAGAGAAAACCATAAATCAAAAAGGCACATTCACCACGATGTTCATTGCAGCACTATTTACAATAGCCAGGTAAAGGAAGCAACCTAAATGCCCACAGACAGATGAATGGATAAAGATGGGGTACATATATAAAATGGAATATTACTCGGCCATAAAAAGGAATGAAACTGGGTCATTTGTAGAGACATCGATGGATCTAGAGACTGTCATACAGAATGAAGTAAGTCAGAAAGAGGAAAACAAATATTGTATATTAATGCATATATGTGGAACCTAAAAAAATGATAATGATGAACTGGTTTGCAGGGAAGAAATAGAGACGCAGAAGTAGAGAACAAACGTATGGACACCAAGTGTGGGAAGCCATGGGGTGGTGGTGGTGGGATGAGTTGGGAGATTGGGATTGACCTGTGTACGTGTATATGCATACAATACATAAGTGATAATAAACTGCTGTATAAAAAAGTAAATAAAATTAAACTTAAAAATTTAAAAAAATAAAACTTAAAAATAAAACAGAAAAAAGTTCTTCCCTTCACACAGATGTATTTATAGAAATGAATTATTTCCATGCTTATATCTATAAATACATAAAAGAGGAATAAAATCTAAGTTGAACCATAAACGAAAAAATACCTGAACCCACCAGTTATACAGAGGAAAACCCTATCAGGGCACTTGCTCCAGCGGTAAACAATTCTGAAATTGGTCAGAGGTGTGGAATCATCACCCATCCAGCCAGCAACCCACCCCCCACGCAAGGAGCGTCCTCATTGCAAAGCTGGGAGACCGTGCCGAGGCATCTCTGAATAAAGGTGAGCTGAGCCCCAGTCCAGCTGCTGCTGAACTGTTCCCACCCTTCCCAGGTAAAACACCTGAATATGTACAAGGGCTTGAAAGCCTAGAGGTAGGGCCGCGGAGCCACACCAGCGACAGCACGCAGGCCAAAATGGTGACTGCAGGTCAGCCAAGTTTGTCCTGGCCCCGTGCGCTCTTCCGGAAGCTTTCCATTATCCTGCCTGAGATACCCCTCCTGTCCCGGTCCCCACTGCTTTTTTCCTTCCTCACCTCTGTCCGGAGAGAAATTCCAGCGGAAGGTATGGGTGACACATCCTCTTCTTTACAGGTGGCAGCCTGGCAACTCCTGCAGAAAGGCCAGCAGAACCCCACTCACACCAGGCCACCAACAAAGCTGTGGCCCCTATTTCCCTTCCACCAGCTCAGCCCCGAGACTGCTGACGGGGCAGAGAATACGGAGTCAGGCACAGCTTCAGGGGCTATTGCTGCCTGGAGCGCTGTTTATATTGACCTCAACCAGGCACACCTGGGGAGGGCCGGCCGGCAGGGTAAGGCTGCCCAGGTCAGCTAATCCACAACCCTCAGGGAATCACATTGTTGTAAATGGACCTCGCTAAGGCAGAATAGAAGCCAAGGAAAATAAGGACACAATGCCATTTGCAGCACCGTAGATGAGTCTAGAGTTAATCACGTGACTTGTAGTAAGTCAGAAAGTGAAAGACACATATCATATCATATCACTTATAGGTGTTGCCTAAAATAGATAGCAGGGCAGTTATTTCCACTGAGAAGTGCAATCACAGGTTCATTAAACAAGCTTATGGTTCACCAATGGAAAGGTGTGAGGATTGGTTTCATTACGATATCGGGGTTAACAGACATATACAAACAGAGGTGACATATATAATCACCAAAGACCTATGGAATACTAAGAGAAGACTACTCAACATTCTGTCATAACGTACATGGGTAAAGGATCCCTGGAAGAACAGACATCTGTATATGTGTAAAAGAACCACATCTTCGACACCTACAATAAGCCAAACATTGTAATCATACTTGCTGTAATAAAAAATAAAAAATTAAATTAAAAATACGAACAAGAAGTAGGGAGACAAACTTGAGGGGCTTTCTCCTGGCACATTCCATTCTAAATTCCAATCTAGAACACGACTTCCATTGAGGCTCTGTTGCCCTAGTAACCAGATTTGGTAAGGGATAACTGCTGCCACCTTGTGGCCGTTTCACACAACAGCAGCTTTAATCCAGCGCTAATGGTCAGTTGATACTCAAAATCATTGCAGGCCTGTAAATGACACCTGCCCTGAAAACAAATCCTGGGGTCACATATCGACCAAAAATTTCAAAGGACGTCCATATTTCAAAACGACCATTTCAAAAGGCATATTTTATGCACATTAGTGTTCTGCTTCTTTGTCTTTCTTTCTTTTTTGGTTAAAAAGACGGGAATGGAAAAAGGCATCCCTCAGAATGGGCGAAAATAGTTGCAAACGAATCAATGGACAAAGGTTTAATCTCCAATATATATAAACAGCTCATGCACCTTAATGTTAAAAAAACAAAAAACCCAATACAAAAATGGGCAGAAGATCTAGAGAGACGTTTCTTCAAAGAAGACACAGAGAGGGCCAAGACGCACATGAAAAGCTGCTCAAGAGCACTAATTATTAGAGAAATGCAAATCAAAACTACAATGAGGTATCCCCTCACACCTGTTAGAATCGGCCTCATCAGAAAATCTACAAACAACAAATTCTGGGGAGGGTGTGGACAAAAGGAACCCTCTTCCACTATTGGTGGGAATGTAAATTGATACAGTCACTATGGAGACAGTATGGAGTTTCCTTAAAAAAACTAGAAATAGAATTACCATCTGATCCAGCAATCCCACTTCTGGGCATATACCCAGAGAAAACCATAAATCAAAAATGCACATTCACCATTATGTTCATTGCAGCACTATTTACATTAGCCAGGTAATGGAAGCAACCTAAATGCCCACAGACAGATGAATGGATAAAGATGGGGTACATATATAAAATGGAATATTACTCGGCCATAAAAAGGAATGAAACTGGGTCATTTGTAGAGACATCGATGGATCTAGAGACTGTCATACAGAATGAAGTAAGTCAGAAAGCGGAAAACAAATATTGTATATTAATGCATATATGTGGAACCTAAAAATATGATACAGATGAACTGGTTTGCAGGGAAGAAATAGAGACGCAGAGGTAGAGAACAAACGTATGGACACCAAGTGTGGGAAGCCATGGGGTGGTGGTGGTGGGATGAGTTGGGAGATTGGGATTGACCTGTATACATGTATATGCATAAAATACATAAGTGATAATAACCTGCTGTATAAAAAAGTAAATAAAATTAAATTTAAAAATTTAAAAAATAAAAATTAAAAATAAAACAGAAAAAAGTTCTTCTCTTCACACAGATGTATTTATAGAAATGAATTATTTCCATGCTTATATCTATAAATACATAAAAGAGGAATAAAATCTAAGTTGAACCATAAACGAAAAAATACCTGAACCCACCAGTTATACAGAGGAAAACCCTATCAGGGCACTTGCTCCAGCGGTAAACAACTCTGAAATTGGTCAGAGGTGTGGAATCATCACCCATCCAGCCAGCAACACACCCCCCACGCAAGGAGCGTCCTCATTGCAAAGCTGGGAGACCGTGCCGAGGCATCTCTGAATAAAGGTGAGCTGAGCCCCAGTCCAGCTGCTGCTGAACTGTTCCCACCCTTCCCAGGTAAAACACCTGAATATGTACAAGGGCTTGAAAGCCTAGAGGAAGGGCCGCGGAGCCACACCAGCGAGAGCACGCAGGCCAACCTGGTGACTGCAGGTCAGCAAAGGTTGTCCTGGCCCCGTGCGCTCTTCCGGAAGCTTTCCATTATCCTGCCTGTGATACCCCTCCTGTCCCGGACCCCACTGCTTTTTTCCTTCCTCACCTCTGTCCGGAGAGAAATTCCAGCGGAAGGTATGGGTGACACATCCTCTTCTTTACAGGTGGCAGCCTGGCAACCCCTGCAGAATGGCGAGCAGAACCCCACTCACACCAGGCCACCAACAAAGCTGTGGCCCCTATTTCCCTCCCACCAGCTCAGCCCCGAGACTGCTGACGGGCAGAGAATATGGAGTCAGGCACAGCTTCAGGGGCTATTGCTGCCTGGAGCGCTGTTTATATTGACCTCAACCAGGCACACCTGGGGAGGGCCGGCCGGCAGGGTAAGGCTGCCCAGGTCAGCTAATCCACAGCCCTCAGGGAATCACATTGTTGAAAATGGACCTCGCTAAGGCAGAATAGAAGCCAAGGAAAATAAGGACACAATGCCATTTGCAGCACCGTAGATGAGTCTAGAGGTAATCACGTGACTTGTAGTAAGTCAGAAAGTGAAAGACACATATCATATCATATCACTTATAGGTGTTGCCTAAAATAGATAGCAGGGCAGTTATTTCCACTGAGAAGTGCAATCACAGGTTCATTAAACAAGCTTATGGTTCACCAATGCAAAGGTGTGAGGATTGGTTTCATTACGATATCGGGGTGAACAGACATATACAAACAGAGGTGACATATGTAATCAACAAAGACCTACGGAATACCAAGAGAAGACTACTCAACATTCTGTCATAACGTACATGGGTAAAGGATACCAGGATAACAGACATCTGTATATGTGTAAAAGAACCACATCTTCGACACCTACAATAAGCCAAACATTGTAATCATACTTGCTGTAATAAAAAATAAAAAAATTAAATTAAAAATACGAACAAGAAGTAGGGAGACAAACTTGAGGGGCTTTCTCCTGGCACATTCCATTCTAAATTCCAATCTAGAACACGACTTCCATTGAGGCTCTGTTGCCCTAGTAACCAGATTTGGTAAGGGATAACTGCTGCCACCTTGTGGCCGTTTCACACAACAGCAGCTATAATCCCAGCACTAATGGTCAGTTCATACTCAAAAGCATTGCAGGCCTGTAAATGACACCTGCCCTGAAAACAAATCCTGGGGTCACATATCGACCAAAAATTTCAAAGGACGTCCATATTTCAAAACGACCGTTTCAAAAGGCATATTTTATGCACATTAGTGTTCTGCTTCTTTGTCTTTCTTTCTTTTTTGGTTAAAAAGACGGGAAAGGAAAAAGGCATCCCTCAGAATGGGCGAAAATAGTTGCAAACGAATCAATGGACAAAGGTTTAATCTCCAATATATATAAACAGCTCATGCACCTTAATGTTAAAAAAACAAAAAACCCAATACAAAAATGGGCAGAAGATCTAAAGAGACGTTTCTTCAAAGAAGACACAGAGAGGGCCAAGACGCACATGAAAAGCTGCTCAAGAGCACTAATTATTAGAGAAATGCAAATCAAAACTACAATGAGGTATCCCCTCACACCTGTTAGAATTGGCCTCATCAGAAAATCTACAAACAACAAATTCTGGGGAGGGTGTGGACAAAAGGAACCCTCTTCCACTATTGGTGGGAATGTAAATTGATACAGTCACTATGGAGAACAGTATGGAGTTTCCTTAAAAAAACTAGAAATAGAATTACCATCTGATCCAGCAATCCCACTTCTGGGCATATACCCAGAGAAAACCATAAATCAAAAAGGCACATTCACCGAGATGTTCATTGCAGCACTGTTTACAATATCCAGGTAATGGAAGCAACCTAAATGCCCACAGACAGATGAATGGATAAAGATGGGGTACATATATAAAATGGAATATTACTCGGCCATAAAAAGGAATGAAACTGGGTCATTTGTAGACACATCGATGGATCTAGAGACTGTCATACAGAATGAAGTAAGTCAGAAAGCGGAAAACTAATATTGTATATTAATGCATATATGTGGAACCTAAAAATATGATACAGATGAACTGGTTTGCAGGGAAGAAATAGAGACGCAGAGGTAGAGAACAAACGTATGGACACCAAGTGTGGGAAGCCATGGGGTGGTGGTGGTGGGATGAGTTGGGAGATTGGGATTGACCTGTATACATGTATATGCATAAAATACATAAGTGATAATAACCTGCTGTATAAAAAAGTAAATAAAATTAAATTTAAAAATTTAAAAAATAAAAATTAAAAATAAAACAGAAAAAAGTTCTTCTCTTCACACAGATGTATTTATAGAAATGAATTATTTCCATGCTTATATCTATAAATACATAAAAGAGGAATAAAATCTAAGTTGAACCATAAACGAAAAAATACCTGAACCCACCAGTTATACAGAGGAAAACCCTATCAGGGCACTTGCTCCAGCGGTAAACAATTCTGAAATTGGTCAGAGGTGTGGAATCATCACCCATCCAGCCAGCAACCCACCCCCCACGCAAGGAGCGTCCTCATTGCAAAGCTGGGAGACCGTGCCGAGGCATCTCTGAATAAAGGTGAGCTGAGCCCCAGTCCAGCTGCTGCTGAACTGTTCCCACCCTTCCCAGGTAAAACACCTGAATATGTACAAGGGCTTGAAAGCCTAGAGGAAGGGCCGCAGAGCCACACCAGCGAGAGCACGCAGGCCAACCTGGTGACTGCAGGTCAGCAAAGGTTGTCCTGGCCCCGTGCGCTCTTCCGGAAGCTTTCCATTATCCTGCCTGTGATACCCCTCCTGTCCCGGTCCCCACTGCTTTTTTCCTTCCTCACCTCTGTCCGGAGAGAAATTCCAGCGGAAGGTATGGGTGACACATCCTCTTCTTTACAGGTGGCAGCCTGGCAACCCCTGCAGAATGGCGAGCAGAACCCCACTCACACCAGGCCACCAACAAAGCTGTGGCCCCTATTTCCCTCCCACCAGCTCAGCCCCGAGACTGCTGACGGGCAGAGAATATGGAGTCAGGCACAGCTTCAGGGGCTATTGCTGCCTGGAGCGCTGTTTATATTGACCTCAACCAGGCACACCTGGGGAGGGCCGGCCGGCAGGGTAAGGGGCCCAGGACAGCTAATCCACAGCCCTCAGGGAATCACATTGTTGAAAATGGACCTCGCTAAGGCAGAATAGAAGCCAAGGAAAATAAGGACACAATGCCATTTGCAGCACCGTAGATGAGTCTAGAGGTAATCACGTGACTTGTAGTAAGTCAGAAAGTGAAAGACACATATCATATCATATCACTTATAGGTGTTGCCTAAAATAGATAGCAGGGCAGTTATTTCCACTGAGAAGTGCAATCACAGGTTCATTAAACAAGCTTATGGTTCACCAATGCAAAGGTGTGAGGATTGGTTTCATTACGATATCGGGGTGAACAGACATATACAAACAGAGGTGACATATGTAATCAACAAAGACCTACGGAATACCAAGAGAAGACTACTCAACATTCTGTCATAACGTACATGGGTAAAGGATTCCAGGAAGAACAGACATCTGTATATGTGTAAAAGAACCACATCTTCGACACCTACAATAAGCCAAACATTGTAATCATACTTGCTGTAATAAAAAATAAAAAAATTAAATTAAAAATACGAACAAGAAGTAGGGAGACAAACTTGAGGGGCTTTCTCCTGGCACATTCCATTCTAAATTCCAATCTAGAACACGACTTCCATTGAGGCTCTGTTGCCCTAGTAACCAGATTTGGTAAGGGATAACTGCTGCCACCTTGTGGCCGTTTCACACAACAGCAGCTATAATCCCAGCACTAATGGTCAGTTCATACTCAAAAGCATTGCAGGCCTGTAAAGGACACCTGCCCTGAAAACAAATCCTGGGGTCACATATCGACCAAAAATTTCAAAGGACGTCCATATTTCAAAACGACCGTTTCAAAAGGCATATTTTATGCACATTAGTGTTCTGCTTCTTTGTCTTTCTTTCTTTTTTGGTTAAAAAGACGGGAATGGAAAAAGGCATCCCTCAGAATGGGCGAAAATAGTTGCAAACGAATCAATGGACAAAGGTTTAATCTCCAATATATATAAACAGCTCATGCACCTTAATGTTAAAAAAACAAAAAACCCAATACAAAAATGGGCAGAAGATCTAAAGAGACGTTTCTTCAAAGAAGACACAGAGAGGGCCAAGACGCACATGAAAAGCTGCTCAAGAGCACTAATTATTAGAGAAATGCAAATCAAAACTACAATGAGGTATCCCCTCACACCTGTTAGAATTGGCCTCATCAGAAAATCTACAAACAACAAATTCTGGGGAGGGTGTGGACAAAAGGAACCCTCTTCCACTATTGGTGGGAATGTAAATTGATACAGTCACTATGGAGCACAGTATGGAGTTTCCTTAAAAAAACTAGAAATAGAATTACCATCTGATCCAGCAATCCCACTTCTGGGCATATACCCAGAGAAAACCATAAATCAAAAAGGCACATTCACCACGATGTTCATTGCAGCACTATTTACAATAGCCAGGTAATGGAAGCAACCTAAATGCCCACAGACAGATGAATGGATAAAGATGGGGTACATATATAAAATGGAATATTACTCGGCCATAAAAAGGAATGAAACTGGGTCATTTGTAGAGACATCGATGGATCTAGAGACTGTCATACAGAATGAAGTAAGTCAGAAAGAGGAAAACAAATATTGTATATTAATGCATATATGTGGAATCTAAAAAAATGATACTGATGAATTGGTTTGCAGGGAAGAAATAGAGACGCAGAGGTAGAGAACAAACGTATGGACACCAAGTGTGGGAAGCCATGGGGTGGTGGTGGTGGGATGCGTTGGGAGATTGGGATTGACCTGTATACGTGTATATGCATACAATACATAAGTGATAATAAACTGCTGTATAAAAAAGTAAATAAAATTAAACTTAAAAATTTAAAAAAATAAAACGTAAAAATAAAACAGAAAAAAGTTCTTCCCTTCACACAGATGTATTTATAGAAATGAATTATTTCCATGCTTATATCTATAAATACATAAAAGAGGAATAAAATCTAAGTTGAACCATAAACGAAAAAATACCTGAACCCACCAGTTATACAGAGGAAAACCCTATCAGGGCACTTGCTCCAGCGGTAAACAATTCTGAAATTGGTCAGAGGTGTTGAAACATCACCCATCCAGCCAGCAACCCACCCCCCACGCAAGGAGCGTCCTCATTGCAAAGCTGGGAGACCGTGCCGAGGCATCTCTGAATAAAGGTGAGCTGAGCCCCAGTCCAGCTGCTGCTGAACTGTTCCCACCCTTCCCAGGTAAAACACCTGAATATGTACAAGGGCTTGAAAGCCTAGAGGTAGGGCCGCGGAGCCACACCAGCGACAGCACGCAGGCCAACATGGTGACTGCAGGTCAGCCAAGGTTGTCCTGGCCCCGTGCGCTCTTCCGGAAGCTTTCCATTTTCCTGCCTGAGATACCCCTCCTGTCCCGGCCCCCACTGCTTTTTTCCTTCCTCACCTCTGTGCGGAGAGAAATTCCAGCGGACGGTATGGGTGACACATCCTCTTCTTTACAGGTGGCAGCCTGGCAACTCCTGCAGAAAGGCCAGCAGAACCCCACTCACACCAGGCCACCAACAAAGCTGTGGCCCCTATTTCCCTCCCACCAGCTCAGCCCCGAGACTGCTGACGCGGCAGAGAATACGGAGTCAGGCACAGCTTCAGGGGCTATTGCTGCCTGGAGCGCTGTTTATATTGACCTCAACCAGGCACACCTGGGGAGGGCCGGCCGGCAGGGTAAGGCTGCCCAGGTCAGCTAATCCACAACCCTCAGGGAATCACATTGTTGTAAATGGACCTCGCTAAGGCAGAATAGAAGCCAAGGAAAATAAGGACACAATGCCATTTGCAGCACCGTAGATGAGTCTAGAGTTAATCACGTGACTTGTAGTAAGTCAGAAAGTGAAAGACACATATCATATCATATCACTTATAGGTGTTGCCTAAAATAGATAGCAGGGCAGTTATTTCCACTGAGAAGTGCAATCACAGGTTCATTAAACAAGCTTATGGTTCACCAATGGAAAGGTGTGAGGATTGGTTTCATTACGATATCGGGGTTAACAGACATATACAAACAGAGGTGACATATATAATCACCAAAGACCTATGGAATACCAAGAGAAGACTACTCAACATTCTGTCATAACGTACATGGGTAAAGGATCCCTGGAAGAACAGACATCTGTATATGTGTAAAAGAACCACATCTTCGACACCTACAATAAGCCAAACATTGTAATCATACTTGCTGTAATAAAAAATAAAAAATTAAATTAAAAATACGAACAAGAAGTAGGGAGACAAACTTGAGGGGCTTTCTCCTGGCACATTCCATTCTAAATTCCAATCTAGAACACGACTTCCATTGAGGCTCTGTTGCCCTAGTAACCAGATTTGGTAAGGGATAACTGCTGCCACCTTGTGGCCGTTTCACACAACAGCAGCTTTAATCCAGCGCTAATGGTCAGTTGATACTCAAAATCATTGCAGGCCTGTAAATGACACCTGCCCTGAAAACAAATCCTGGGGTCACATATCGACCAAAAATTTCAAAGGACGTCCATATTTCAAAACGACTGTTTCAAAAGGCATATTTTATGCACATTAGTGTTCTGCTTCTTTGTCTTTCTTTCTTTTTTGGTTAAAAAGACGGGAATGGAAAAAGGCATCCCTCAGAATGGGCGAAAATAGTTGCAAACGAATCAATGGACAAAGGTTTAATCTCCAATATATATAAACAGCTCATGCACCTTACTGTTAAAAAAACAAAAAACCCAATACAAAAATGGGCAGAAGATCTAAAGAGACGTTTCTTCAAAGAAGACACAGAGAGGGCCAAGACGCACATGAAAAGCTGCCCAAGAGCACTAATTATTAGAGAAATGCAAATCAAAACTACAATGAGGTATCCCCTCACACCTGTTAGAATCGGCCTCATCAGAAAATCTACAAACAACAAATTCTGGGGAGGGTGTGGACAAAAGGAACCCTCTTCCACTATTGGTGGGAATGTAAATTGATACAGTCACTATGGAGAACAGTATGGAGTTTCCTTAAAAAAACTAGAAATAGAATTACCATCTGATCCAGCAATCCCACTTCTGGGCATATACCCAGAGAAAACCATAAATCAAAAAGGCACATTCACCACAATGTTCATTGCAGCACTATTTACATTAGCCAAGTAATGGAAGCAACCTAAATGCCCACAGACAGATGAATGGATAAAGATGGGGTACATATATAAAATGGAATATTACTCGGCCATAAAAAGGAATGAAACTAGGTCATTTGTAGAGACATCGATGGATCTCTAGACTGTCATACAGAATGAAGTAAGTCAGAAAGAGGAAAACAAATATTGTATATTAATGCATATATGTGGAACCTAAAAAAATGATACAGAAGAACTGGTTTGCAGGGAAGAAAGAGAGACGCAGAGGTAGAGAACAAACGTATGGACACCAAGTGTGGGAAGCCATGGGGTGGTGGTGGTGGGATGAGTTGGGAGATTGGGATTGACCTGTATACATGTATATGCATAAAATACATAAGTGATAATAACCTGCTGTATAAAAAAGTAAATAAAATTAAATTTAAAAATTTAAAAAAATAAAACTTAAAAATAAAACAGAAAAAAGTTCTTCCCTCACACAGATGTATTTATAGAAATGAATTATTTCCATGCTTATATCTATAAATACATAAAAGAGGAATAAAATCTAAGTTGAAACATAAACGAAAAAATACCTGAACCCACCAGTTATACAGAGGAAAACCCTATCAGGGCACTTGCTCCAGCGGTAAACAATTCTGAAATTGGTCAGAGGTGTGGAATCATCTCCCATACAGCCAGCAACACACCCCCCACGCAAGGAGCGTCCTCATTGCAAAGCTGGGAGACCGTGCCGAGGCATCTCTGAATAAAGGTGAGCTGAGCCCCAGTCCAGCTGCTGCTGAACTGTTCGCACCCTTCCCAGGTAAAACACCTGAATAGGTACAAGGGTTTGAAAGCCTAGAGGAAGGGCCGCGGAGCCACACCAGCGACAGCACGCAGGCCAACATGGTGACTGCAGGTCAGCCAAGGTTGTCCTGGCCCCGTGCGCTCTTCCGGAAGCTTTCCATTATCCTGCCTGAGATACCCCTCCTGTCCCGGTCCCCACTGCTTTTTTCCTTCCTCACCTCTGTCCGGAGAGAAATTCCAGCGGAAGGTATGGGTGACACATCCTCTTCTTTACAGGTGGCAGCCTGGCAACTCCTGCAGAAAGGCCAGCAGAACCCCACTCACACCAGGCCACCAACAAAGCTGTGGCCCCTATTTCCCTCCCACCAGCTCAGCCCCGAGACTGCTGACGGGGCAGAGAATATGGAGTCAGGCACAGCTTCAGGGGCTATTGCTGCCTGGAGCGCTGTTTATATTGACCTCAACCAGGCACACCTGGGGAGGGCCGGCCGGCAGGGTAAGGCTGCCCAGGTCAGCTAATCCACAACCCTCAGGGAATCACATTGTTGAAAATGGACCTCGCTAAGGCAGAATAGAAGCCAAGGAAAATAAGGACACAATGCCATTTGCAGCACCGTAGATGAGTCTAGAGGTAATCACGTGACTTGTAGTAAGTCAGAAAGTGAAAGACACATATCATATCATATCACTTATAGGTGTTGCCTAAAATAGATAGCAGGGCAGTTATTTCCACTGAGAAGTGCAATCACAGGTTCATTAAACAAGCTTATGGTTCACCAATGGAAAGGTGTGAGGATTGGTTTCATTACGATATCGGGGTTAACAGACATATACAAACAGAGGTGACATATATAATCACCAAAGACCTATGGAATACCAAGAGAAGACTACTCAACATTCTGTCATAACGTACATGGGTAAAGGATCCCTGGAAGAACAGACATCTGTATATGTGTAAAAGAACCACATCTTCGACACCTACAATAAGCCAAACATTGTAATCATACTTGCTGTAATAAAAAATAAAAAATTACATTAAAAATACGAACAAGAAGTAGGGAGACAAACTTGAGGGGCTTTCTCCTGGCACATTCCATTCTAAATTCCAATCTAGAACACGACTTCCATTGAGGCTCTGTTGCCCTAGTAACCAGATTTGGTAAGGGATAACTGCTGCCACCTTGTGGCCGTTTCACACAACAGCAGCTTTAATCCAGCGCTAATGGTCAGTTGATACTCAAAATCATTGCAGGCCTGTAAATGACACCTGCCCTGAAAACAAATCGTGGGGTCACATATCGACCAAAAATTTCAAAGGACGTCCATATTTCAAAACGACCGTTTCAAAAGGCATATTTTATGCACATTAGTGTTCTGCTTCTTTGTCTTTCTTTCTTTTTTGGTTAAAAAGACGGGAATGGAAAAAGGCATCCCTCAGAATGGGCGAAAATAGTTGCAAACGAATCAATGGACAAAGGTTTAATCTCCAATATATATAAACAGCTCATGCACCTTAATGTTAAAAAAACAAAAAACCCAATACAAAAATAGGCCGAAGATCTAGAGAGACGTTTCTTCAAAGAAGACACAGAGAGGGCCAAGACGCACATGAAAAGCTGCTCAAGAGCACTAATTATTAGAGAAATGCAAATCAAAACTACAATGAGGTATCCCCTCACACCTGTTAGAATCGGCCTCATCAGAAAATCTACAAACAACAAATTCTGGGGAGGGTGTGGACAAAAGGAACCCTCTTCCACTATTGGTGGGAATGTAAATTGATACAGTCACTATGGAGAACAGTATGGAGTTTCCTTAAAAAAACTAGAAATAGAATTACCATCTGATCCAGCAATCCCACTTCTGGGCATATACCCAGAGAAAACCATAAATCAAAAAGGCACATTCACCACGATGTTCATTGCAGCACTATTTACAATAGCCAGGTAATGGAAGCAACCTAAATGCCCACAGACAGATGAATGGATAAAGATGGGGTACATATATAAAATGGAATATTACTCGGCCATAAAAAGGAATGAAACTGGGTCATTTGTAGAGACATCGATGGATCTAGAGACTGTCATACAGAATGAAGTAAGTCAGAAAGAGGAAAACAAATATTGTATATTAATGCATATATGTGGAACCTAAAAAAATGATAATGATGAACTGGTTTGCAGGGAAGAAATAGAGACGCAGAAGTAGAGAACAAACGTATGGACACCAAGTGTGGGAAGCCATGGGGTGGTGGTGGTGGGATGAGTTGGGAGATTGGGATTGACCTGTGTACGTGTATATGCATACAATACATAAGTGATAATAAACTGCTGTATAAAAAAGTAAATAAAATTAAACTTAAAAATTTAAAAAAATAAAACTTAAAAATAAAACAGAAAAAAGTTCTTCCCTTCACACAGATGTATTTATAGAAATGAATTATTTCCATGCTTATATCTATAAATACATAAAAGAGGAATAAAATCTAAGTTGAACCATAAACGAAAAAATACCTGAACCCACCAGTTATACAGAGGAAAACCCTATCAGGGCACTTGCTCCAGCGGTAAACAACTCTGAAATTGGTCAGAGGTGTGGAATCATCACCCATCCAGCCAGCAACACACCCCCCACGCAAGGAGCGTCCTCATTGCAAAGCTGGGAGACCGTGCCGAGGCATCTCTGAATAAAGGTGAGCTGAGCCCCAGTCCAGCTGCTGCTGAACTGTTCCCACCCTTCCCAGGTAAAACACCTGAATATGTACAAGGGCTTGAAAGCCTAGAGGTAGGGCCGCGGAGCCACACCAGCGACAGCACGCAGGCCAAAATGGTGACTGCAGGTCAGCCAAGTTTGTCCTGGCCCCGTGCGCTCTTCCGGAAGCTTTCCATTATCCTGCCTGAGATACCCCTCCTGTCCCGGTCCCCACTGCTTTTTTCCTTCCTCACCTCTGTCCGGAGAGAAATTCCAGCGGAAGGTATGGGTGACACATCCTCTTCTTTACAGGTGGCAGCCTGGCAACTCCTGCAGAAAGGCCAGCAGAACCCCACTCACACCAGGCCACCAACAAAGCTGTGGCCCCTATTTCCCTTCCACCAGCTCAGCCCCGAGACTGCTGACGGGGCAGAGAATACGGAGTCAGGCACAGCTTCAGGGGCTATTGCTGCCTGGAGCGCTGTTTATATTGACCTCAACCAGGCACACCTGGGGAGGGCCGGCCGGCAGGGTAAGGCTGCCCAGGTCAGCTAATCCACAACCCTCAGGGAATCACATTGTTGTAAATGGACCTCGCTAAGGCAGAATAGAAGCCAAGGAAAATAAGGACACAATGCCATTTGCAGCACCGTAGATGAGTCTAGAGTTAATCACGTGACTTGTAGTAAGTCAGAAAGTGAAAGACACATATCATATCATATCACTTATAGGTGTTGCCTAAAATAGATAGCAGGGCAGTTATTTCCACTGAGAAGTGCAATCACAGGTTCATTAAACAAGCTTATGGTTCACCAATGGAAAGGTGTGAGGATTGGTTTCATTACGATATCGGGGTTAACAGACATATACAAACAGAGGTGACATATATAATCACCAAAGACCTATGGAATACTAAGAGAAGACTACTCAACATTCTGTCATAACGTACATGGGTAAAGGATCCCTGGAAGAACAGACATCTGTATATGTGTAAAAGAACCACATCTTCGACACCTACAATAAGCCAAACATTGTAATCATACTTGCTGTAATAAAAAATAAAAAATTAAATTAAAAATACGAACAAGAAGTAGGGAGACAAACTTGAGGGGCTTTCTCCTGGCACATTCCATTCTAAATTCCAATCTAGAACACGACTTCCATTGAGGCTCTGTTGCCGTAGTAACCAGATTTGGTAAGGGATAACTGCTGCCACCTTGTGGCCGTTTCACACAACAGCAGCTATAATCCCAGCACTAATGGTCAGTTCATACTCAAAAGCATTGCAGGCCTGTAAATGACACCTGCCCTGAAAACAAATCCTGGGGTCACATATCGACCAAAAATTTCAAAGGACGTCCATATTTCAAAACGACCGTTTCAAAAGGCATATTTTATGCACATTAGTGTTCTGCTTCTTTGTCTTTCTTTCTTTTTTGGTTAAAAAGACGGGAAAGGAAAAAGGCATCCCTCAGAATGGGCGAAAATAGTTGCAAACGAATCAATGGACAAAGGTTTAATCTCCAATATATATAAACAGCTCATGCACCTTAATGTTAAAAAAACAAAAAACCCAATACAAAAATGGGCAGAAGATCTAAAGAGACGTTTCTTCAAAGAAGACACAGAGAGGGCCAAGACGCACATGAAAAGCTGCTCAAGAGCACTAATTATTAGAGAAATGCAAATCAAAACTACAATGAGGTATCCCCTCACACCTGTTAGAATTGGCCTCATCAGAAAATCTACAAACAACAAATTCTGGGGAGGGTGTGGACAAAAGGAACCCTCTTCCACTATTGGTGGGAATGTAAATTGATACAGTCACTATGGAGAACAGTATGGAGTTTCCTTAAAAAAACTAGAAATAGAATTACCATCTGATCCAGCAATCCCACTTCTGGGCATATACCCAGAGAAAACCATAAATCAAAAATGCACATTCACCGAGATGTTCATTGCAGCACTGTTTACAATAGCCAGGTAATGGAAGCAACCTAAATGCCCACAGACAGATGAATGGATAAAGATGGGGTACATATATAAAATGGAATATTACTCGGCCATAAAAAGGAATGAAACTGGGTCATTTGTAGACACATCGATGGATCTAGAGACTGTCATACAGAATGAAGTAAGTCAGAAAGCGGAAAACTAATATTGTATATTAATGCATATATGTGGAACCTAAAAATATGATACAGATGAACTGGTTTGCAGGGAAGAAATAGAGACGCAGAGGTAGAGAACAAACGTATGGACACCAAGTGTGGGAAGCCATGGGGTGGTGGTGGTGGGATGAGTTGGGAGATTGGGATTGACCTGTATACATGTATATGCATAAAATACATAAGTGATAATAACCTGCTGTATAAAAAAGTAAATAAAATTAAATTTAAAAATTTAAAAAATAAAAATTAAAAATAAAACAGAAAAAAGTTCTTCTCTTCACACAGATGTATTTATAGAAATGAATTATTTCCATACTTATATCTATAAATACATAAAAGAGGAATAAAATCTAACTTGAACCATAAACGAAAAAATACCTGAACCCACCAGTTATACAGAGGAAAACCCTATCAGGGCACTTGCTCCAGCGGTAAACAATTCTGAAATTGGTCAGAGGTGTGGAATCATCACCCATCCAGCCAGCAACCCACCCCCCACGCAAGGAGCGTCCTCATTGCAAAGCTGGGAGACCGTGCCGAGGCATCTCTGAATAAAGGTGAGCTGAGCCCCAGTCCAGCTGCTGCTGAACTGTTCCCACCCTTCCCAGGTAAAACACCTGAATATGTACAAGGGCTTGAAAGCCTAGAGGAAGGGCCGCAGAGCCACACCAGCGAGAGCACGCAGGCCAACCTGGTGACTGCAGGTCAGCAAAGGTTGTCCTGGCCCCGTGCGCTCTTCCGGAAGCTTTCCATTATCCTGCCTGTGATACCCGTCCTGTCCCGGTCCCCACTGCTTTTTTCCTTCCTCACCTCTGTCCGGAGAGAAATTCCAGCGGAAGGTATGGGTGACACATCCTCTTCTTTACAGGTGGCAGCCTGGCAACCCCTGCAGAATGGCGAGCAGAACCCCACTCACACCAGGCCACCAACAAAGCTGTGGCCCCTATTTCCCTCCCACCAGCTCAGCCCCGAGACTGCTGACGGGCAGAGAATATGGAGTCAGGCACAGCTTCAGGGGCTATTGCTGCCTGGAGCGCTGTTTATATTGACCTCAACCAGGCACACCTGGGGAGGGCCGGCCGGCAGGGTAAGGGGCCCAGGACAGCTAATCCACAGCCCTCAGGGAATCACATTGTTGAAAATGGACCTCGCTAAGGCAGAATAGAAGCCAAGGAAAATAAGGACACAATGCCATTTGCAGCACCGTAGATGAGTCTAGAGGTAATCACGTGACTTGTAGTAAGTCAGAAAGTGAAAGACACATATCATATCATATCACTTATAGGTGTTGCCTAAAATAGATAGCAGGGCAGTTATTTCCACTGAGAAGTGCAATCACAGGTTCATTAAACAAGCTTATGGTTCACCAATGCAAAGGTGTGAGGATTGGTTTCATTACGATATCGGGGTGAACAGACATATACAAACAGAGGTGACATATGTAATCAACAAAGACCTACGGAATACCAAGAGAAGACTACTCAACATTCTGTCATAACGTACATGGGTAAAGGATTCCAGGAAGAACAGACATCTGTATATGTGTAAAAGAACCACATCTTCGACACCTACAATAAGCCAAACATTGTAATCATACTTGCTGTAATAAAAAATAAAAAAATTAAATTAAAAATACGAACAAGAAGTAGGGAGACAAACTTGAGGGGCTTTCTCCTGGCACATTCCATTCTAAATTCCAATCTAGAACACGACTTCCATTGAGGCTCTGTTGCCCTAGTAACCAGATTTGGTAAGGGATAACTGCTGCCACCTTGTGGCCGTTTCACACAACAGCAGCTATAATCCCAGCACTAATGGTCAGTTCATACTCAAAAGCATTGCAGGCCTGTAAAGGACACCTGCCCTGAAAACAAATCCTGGGGTCACATATCGACCAAAAATTTCAAAGGACGTCCATATTTCAAAACGACCGTTTCAAAAGGCATATTTTATGCACATTAGTGTTCTGCTTCTTTGTCTTTCTTTCTTTTTTGGTTAAAAAGACGGGAATGGAAAAAGGCATCCCTCAGAATGGGCGAAAATAGTTGCAAACGAATCAATGGACAAAGGTTTAATCTCCAATATATATAAACAGCTCATGCACCTTAATGTTAAAAAAACAAAAAACCCAATACAAAAATGGGCAGAAGATCTAAAGAGACGTTTCTTCAAAGAAGACACAGAGAGGGCCAAGACGCACATGAAAAGCTGCTCAAGAGCACTAATTATTAGAGAAATGCAAATCAAAACTACAATGAGGTATCCCCTCACACCTGTTAGAATTGGCCTCATCAGAAAATCTACAAACAACAAATTCTGGGGAGGGTGTGGACAAAAGGAACCCTCTTCCACTATTGGTGGGAATGTAAATTGATACAGTCACTATGGAGAACAGTATGGAGTTTCCTTAAAAAAACTAGAAATAGAATTACCATCTGATCCAGCAATCCCACTTCTGGGCATATACCCAGAGAAAACCATAAATCAAAAAGGCACATTCACCACGATGTTCATTGCAGCACTATTTACAATAGCCAGGTAATGGAAGCAACCTAAATGCCCACAGACAGATGAATGGATAAAGATGGGGTACATATATAAAATGGAATATTACTCGGCCATAAAAAGGAATGAAACTGGGTCATTTGTAGAGACATCGATGGATCTAGAGACTGTCATACAGAATGAAGTAAGTCAGAAAGAGGAAAACAAATATTGTATATTAATGCATATATGTGGAATCTAAAAAAATGATACTGATGAACTGGTTTGCAGGGAAGAAATAGAGACGCAGAGGTAGAGAACAAACGTATGGACACCAAGTGTGGGAAGCCATGGGGTGGTGGTGGTGGGATGCGTTGGGAGATTGGGATTGACCTGTATACGTGTATATGCATACAATACATAAGTGATAATAAACTGCTGTATAAAAAAGTAAATAAAATTAAACTTAAAAATTTAAAAAAATAAAACGTAAAAATAAAACAGAAAAAAGTTCTTCCCTTCACACAGATGTATTTATAGAAATGAATTATTTCCATGCTTATATCTATAAATACATAAAAGAGGAATAAAATCTAAGTTGAACCATAAACGAAAAAATACCTGAACCCACCAGTTATACAGAGGAAAACCCTATCAGGGCACTTGCTCCAGCGGTAAACAATTCTGAAATTGGTCAGAAGTGTTGAAACATCACCCATCCAGCCAGCAACCCACCCCCCACGCAAGGAGCGTCCTCATTGCAAAGCTGGGAGACCGTGCCGAGGCATCTCTGAATAAAGGTGAGCTGAGCCCCAGTCCAGCTGCTGCTGAACTGTTCCCACCCTTCCCAGGTAAAACACCTGAATATGTACAAGGGCTTGAAAGCCTAGAGGAAGGGCCGCGGAGCCACACCAGCGACAGCACGCAGGCCAACATGGTGACTGCAGGTCAGCCAAGGTTGTCCTGGCCCCGTGCGCTCTTCCGGAAGCTTTCCATTTTCCTGCCTGAGATACCCCTCCTGTCCCGGCCCCCACTGCTTTTTTCCTTCCTCACCTCTGTCCGGAGAGAAATTCCAGCGGACGGTATGGGTGACACATCCTCTTCTTTACAGGTGGCAGCCTGGCAACTCCTGCAGAAAGGCCAGCAGAACCCCACTCACACCAGGCCACCAACAAAGCTGTGGCCCCTATTTCCCTCCCACCAGCTCAGCCCCGAGACTGCTGACGCGGCAGAGAATACGGAGTCAGGCACAGCTTCAGGGGCTATTGCTGCCTGGAGCGCTGTTTATATTGACCTCAACCAGGCACACCTGGGGAGGGCCGGCCGGCAGGGTAAGGCTGCCCAGGTCAGCTAATCCACAACCCTCAGGGAATCACATTGTTGAAAATGGACCTCGCTAAGGCAGAATAGAAGCCAAGGAAAATAAGGACAGAATGCCATTTGCAGGACCGTAGATGAGTCTAGAGGTAATCACGTGACTTGTAGTAAGTCAGAAAGTGAAAGACACATATCATATCATATCACTTATAGGTGTTGCCTAAAATAGATAGCAGGGCAGTTATTTCCACTGAGAAGTGCAATCACAGGTTCATTAAACAAGCTTATGGTTCACCAATGGAAAGGTGTGAGGATTGGTTTCATTACGATATCGGGGTTAACAGACATATACAAACAGAGGTGACATATATAATCACCAAAGACCTATGGAATACCAAGAGAAGACTACTCAACATTCTGTCATAACGTACATGGGTAAAGGATCCCTGGAAGAACAGACATCTGTATATGTGTAAAAGAACCACATCTTCGACACCTACAATAAGCCAAACATTGTAATCATACTTGCTGTAATAAAAAATAAAAAATTAAATTAAAAATACGAACAAGAAGTAGGGAGACAAACTTGAGGGGCTTTCTCCTGGCACATTCCATTCTAAATTCCAATCTAGAACACGACTTCCATTGAGGCTCTGTTGCCCTAGTAACCAGATTTGGTAAGGGATAACTGCTGCCACCTTGTGGCCGTTTCACACAACAGCAGCTTTAATCCAGCGCTAATGGTCAGTTGATACTCAAAATCATTGCAGGCCTGTAAATGACACCTGCCCTGAAAACAAATCCTGGGGTCACATATCGACCAAAAATTTCAAAGGACGTCCATATTTCAAAACGACCGTTTCAAAAGGCATATTTTATGCACATTAGTGTTCTGCTTCTTTGTCTTTCTTTCTTTTTTGGTTAAAAAGACGGGAATGGAAAAAGGCATCCCTCAGAATGGGCGAAAATAGTTGCAAACGAATCAATGGACAAAGGTTTAATCTCCAATATATATAAACAGCTCATGCACCTTAATGTTAAAAAAACAAAAAACCCAATACAAAAATAGGCCGAAGATCTAGAGAGACGTTTCTTCAAAGAAGACACAGAGAGGGCCAAGACGCACATGAAAAGCTGCTCAAGAGCACTAATTATTAGAGAAATGCAAATCAAAACTACAATGAGGTATCCCCTCACACCTGTTAGAATCGGCATCATCAGAAAATCTACAAACAACAAATTCTGGGGAGGGTGTGGACAAAAGGAACCCTCTTCCACTATTGGTGGGAATGTAAATTGATACAGTCACTATGGAGAACAGTATGGAGTTTCCTTAAAAAAACTAGAAATAGAATTACCATCTGATCCAGCAATCCCACTTCTGGGCATATACCCAGAGAAAACCATAAATCAAAAAGGCACATTCACCACGATGTTCATTGCAGCACTATTTACAATAGCCAGGTAATGGAAGCAACCTAAATGCCCACAGACAGATGAATGGATAAAGATGGGGTACATATATAAAATGGAATATTACTCGGCCATAAAAAGGAATGAAACTGGGTCATTTGTAGAGACATCGATGGATCTAGAGACTGTCATACAGAATGAAGTAAGTCAGAAAGAGGAAAACAAATATTGTATATTAATGCATATATGTGGAACCTAAAAAAATGATAATGATGAACTGGTTTGCAGGGAAGAAATAGAGACGCAGAAGTAGAGAACAAACGTATGGACACCAAGTGTGGGAAGCCATGGGGTGGTGGTGGTGGGATGAGTTGGGAGATTGGGATTGACCTGTATACGTGTATATGCATACAATACATAAGTGATAATAAACTGCTGTATAAAAAAGTAAATAAAATTAAACTTAAAAATTTAAAAAAATAAAACTTAAAAATAAAACAGAAAAAAGTTCTTCCCTTCACACAGATGTATTTATAGAAATGAATTATTTCCATGCTTATATCTATAAATACATAAAAGAGGAATAAAATCTAAGTTGAACCATAAACGAAAAAATACCTGAACCCACCAGTTATACAGAGGAAAACCCTATCAGGGCACTTGCTCCAGCGGTAAACAATTCTGAAATTGGTCAGAGGTGTGGAATCATCACCCATCCAGCCAGCAACCCACCCCCCACGCAAGGAGCGTCCTCATTGCAAAGCTGGGAGACCGTGCCGAGGCATCTCTGAATAAAGGTGAGCTGAGCCCCAGTCCAGCTGCTGCTGAACTGTTCCCACCCTTCCCAGGTAAAACACCTGAATATGTACAAGGGCTTGAAAGCCTAGAGGTAGGGCCGCGGAGCCACACCAGCGACAGCACGCAGGCCAACATGGTGACTGCAGGTCAGCCAAGGTTGTCCTGGCCCTGTGCGCTCTTCCGGAAGCTTTCCATTTTCCTGCCTGAGATACCCCTCCTGTCCCGCTCCCCACTGCTTTTTTCCTTCCTCACCTCTGTCCGGAGAGAAATTCCAGCGGAAGGTATGGGTGACACATCCTCTTCTTTACAGGTGGCAGCCTGGCAACTCCTGAAGAAAGGCCAGCAGAACCCCACTCACACCAGGCCACCAACAAAGCTGTGGCCCCAATATCACTCCCACCAGCTCAGCCCCGAGACTGCTGACGGTGCAGAGAATACGGAGTCAGGCACAGCTTCAGGGGCTATTGCCGCCTGGAGCGCTGTTTATATTGACCTCAACCAGGCACACCTTGGGAGGGCCGGCCGGCAGGGTAAGGCTGCCCATGTCAGCTAATCCACAACCCTCAGGGAATCACATTGTTGAAAATGGACCTCGCTAAGGCAGAATAGAAGCCAAGGAAAATAAGGACACAATGCCATTTGCAGCACCGTAGATGAGTCTAGAGGTAATCACGTGACTTGTAGTAAGTCAGAAAGTGAAAGACACATATCATATCATATCACTTATAGGTGTTGCCTAAAAGAGATAGCAGGGCAGTTATTTCCACTGAGAAGTGCAATCACAGGTTCATTAAACAAGCTTATGGTTCACCAATGGAAAGGTGTGAGGATTGGTTTCATTACGATATCGGGGTTAACAGACATATACAAACAGAGGTGACATATATAATCACCAAAGACCTATGGAATACCAAGAGAAGACTACTCAACATTCTGTCATAACGTACATGGGTACAGGATCCCTGGAAGAACAGACATCTGTATATGTGTAAAAGAACCACATCTTCGACACCTACAATAAGCCAAACATTGTAATCATACTTGCTGTAATAAAAAATAAAAAATTAAATTAAAAATACGAACAAGAAGTAGGGAGACAAACTTGAGGGGCTTTCTCCTGGCACATTCCATTCTAAATTCCAATCTAGAACACGACTTCCATTGAGGCTCTGTTGCCCTAGTAACCAGATTTGGTAAGGGATAACTGCTGCCACCTTGTGGCCGTTTCACACAACAGCAGCTTTAATCCCAGCGCTAATGGTCAGTTGATACTCAAAAGCATTGCAGGCCTGTAAATGACACCTGCCCTGAAAACAAATCCTGGGGTCACATATCGACCAAAAATTTCAAAGGACGTCCATATTTCAAAACGACCGTTTCAAAAGGCCTATTTTATGCACATTAGTGTTCTGCTTCTTTGTCTTTCTTTCTTTTTTGGTTAAAAAGACGGGAATGGAAAAAGGCATCCCTCAGAATGGGCGAAAATAGTTGCAAACGAATCAATGGACAAAGGTTTAATCTCCAATATATATAAACAGCTCATGCACCTTAATGTTAAAAAAACAAAAAACCCAATACAAAAATGGGCAGAAGATCTAAAGAGACGTTTCTTCAAAGAAGACACAGAGAGGGCCAAGACGCACATGAAAAGCTGCTCAAGAGCACTAATTATTAGAGAAATGCAAATCAAAACTACAATGAGGTATCCCCTCACACCTGTTAGAATCGGCATCATCAGAAAATCTACAAACAACAAATTCTGGGGAGGGTGTGGACAAAAGGAACCCTCTTCCACTATTGGTGGGAATGTAAATTGATACAGTCACTATGGAGAACAGTATGGAGTTTCCTTAAAAAAACTAGAAATAGAATTACCATCTGATCCAGCAATCCCACTTCTGGGCATATACCCAGAGAAAACCATAAATCAAAAAGGCACATTCACCACGATGTTCATTGCAGCACTATTTACAATAGCCAGGAAATGGAAGCAACCTAAATGCCCACAGACAGATGAATGGATAAAGATGGGGTACATATATAAAATGGAATATTACTCGGCCATAAAAAGGAATGAAACTGGGTCAATTTTAGAGACATCGATGGATCTCTAGACTGTCATACAGAATGAAGTAAGTCAGAAAGAGGAAAACAAATATTGTATATTAATGCATATATGTGGAACCTAAAAAAATGATACAGAAGAACTGGTTTGCAGGGAAGAAAGAGAGACGCAGAGGTAGAGAACAAACGTATGGACACCAAGTGTGGGAAGCCATGGGGTGGTGGTGGTGGGATGAGTTGGGAGATTGGGATTGACCTGTATACATGTATATGCATAAAATACATAAGTGATAATAACCTGCTGTATAAAAAAGTAAATAAAATTAAATTTAAAAATTTAAAAAAATAAAACTTAAAAATAAAACAGAAAAATGTTCTTCCCTCACACAGATGTATTTATAGAAATGAATTATTTCCATGCTTATATCTATAAATACATAAAAGAGGAATAAAATCTAAGTTGAACCATAAACGAAAAAATACCTGAACCCACCAGTTATACAGAGGAAAACCCTATCAGGGCACTTGCTCCAGCGGTAAACAATTCTGAAATTGGTCAGAGGTGTGGAATCATCTCCCATACAGCCAGCAACACACCCCCCACGCAAGGAGCGTCCTCATTGCAAAGCTGGGAGACCGTGCCGAGGCATCTCTGAATAAAGGTGAGCTGAGCCCCAGTCCAGCTGCTGCTGAACTGTTCGCACCCTTCCCAGGTAAAACACCTGAATAGGTACAAGGGTTTGAAAGCCTAGAGGAAGGGCCGCGGAGCCACACCAGCGACAGCACGCAGGCCAACATGGTGACTGCAGGTCAGCCAAGGTTGTCCTGGCCCCGTGCGCTCTTCCGGAAGCTTTCCATTATCCTGCCTGAGATACCCCTCCTGTCCCGGTCCCCACTGCTTTTTTCCTTCCTCACCTCTGTCCGGAGAGAAATTCCAGCGGAAGGTATGGGTGACACATCCTCTTCTTTACAGGTGGCAGCCTGGCAACTCCTGCAGAAAGGCCAGCAGAACCCCACTCACACCAGGCCACCAACAAAGCTGTGGCCCCTATTTCCCTCCCACCAGCTCAGCCCCGAGACTGCTGACGGGGCAGAGAATACGGAGTCAGGCACAGCTTCAGGGGCTATTGCTGCCTGGAGCGCTGTTTATATTGACCTCAACCAGGCAGACCTGGGGAGGGCCGGCCGGCAGGGTAAGGCTGCCCAGGTCAGCTAATCCACAACCCTCAGGGAATCACATTGTTGAAAATGGACCTCGCTAAGGCAGAATAGAAGCCAAGGAAAATAAGGACACAATGCCATTTGCAGCACCGTAGATGAGTCTAGAGGTAATCACGTGACTTGTAGTAAGTCAGAAAGTGAAAGACACATATCATATCATATCACTTATAGGTGTTGCCTAAAATAGATAGCAGGGCAGTTATTTCCACTGAGAAGTGCAATCACAGGTTCATTAAACAAGCTTATGGTTCACCAATGGAAAGGTGTGAGGATTGGTTTCATTACGATATCGGGGTTAA
The DNA here is from genome assembly GCF_964165515.1 of Mesoplodon bidens. Taxonomy (NCBI): domain Eukaryota; kingdom Metazoa; phylum Chordata; class Mammalia; order Artiodactyla; family Ziphiidae; genus Mesoplodon; species Mesoplodon bidens. The sequence goes on along the minus strand of NW_027671698.1, from coordinate 299,935 downwards.
CAGACATATACAAACAGAGGTGACATATATAATCACCAAAGACCTATGGAATACCAAGAGAAGACTACTCAACATTCTGTCATAACGTACATGGGTACAGGATCCCTGGAAGAACAGACATCTGTATATGTGTAAAAGAACCACATCTTCGACACCTACAATAAGCCAAACATTGTAATCATACTTGCTGTAATAAAAAATAAAAAATTGAATTAAAAATACGAACAAGAAGTAGGGAGACAAACTTGAGGGGCTTTCTCCTGGCACATTCCATTCTAAATTCCAATCTAGAACACGACTTCCATTGAGGCTCTGTTGCCCTAGTAACCAGATTTGGTAAGGGATACCTGCTGCCACCTTGTGGCCGTTTCACACAACAGCAGCTTTAATCCAGCGCTAATGGTCAGTTGATACTCAAAATCATTGCAGGCCTGTAAATGACACCTGCCCTGAAAACAAATCCTGGGGTCACATATCGACCAAAAATTTCAAAGGACGTCCATATTTCAAAACGACCGTTTCAAAAGGCATATTTTATGCACATTAGTGTTCTGCTTCTTTGTCTTTCTTTCTTTTTTGGTTAAAAAGACGGGAATGGAAAAAGGCATCCCTCAGAATGGGCGAAAATAGTTGCAAACGAATCAATGGACAAAGGTTTAATCTCCAATATATATAAACAGCTCATGCACCTTAATGTTAAAAAAACAAAAAACCCAATACAAAAATAGGCAGAAGATCTAGAGAGACGTTTCTTCAAAGAAGACACAGAGAGGGCCAAGACGCACATGAAAAGCTGCTCAAGAGCACTAATTATTAGAGAAATGCAAATCAAAACTACAATGAGGTATCCCCTCACACCTGTTAGAATCGGCATCATCAGAAAATCTACAAACAACAAATTCTGGGGAGGGTGTGGACAAAAGGAACCCTCTTCCACTATTGGTGGGAATGTAAATTGATACAGTCACTATGGAGAACAGTATGGAGTTTCCTTAAAAAAACTAGAAATAGAATTACCATCTGATCCAGCAATCCCACTTCTGGGCATATACCCAGAGAAAACCATAAATCAAAAAGGCACATTCACCACGATGTTCATTGCAGCACTATTTACAATAGCCAGGTAATGGAAGCAACCTAAATGCCCACAGACAGATGAATGGATAAAGATGGGGTACATATATAAAATGGAATATTACTCGGCCATAAAAAGGAATGAAACTGGGTCAATTTTAGAGACATCGATGGATCTCTAGACTGTCATACAGAATGAAGTAAGTCAGAAAGAGGAAAACAAATATTGTATATTAATGCATATATGTGGAACCTAAAAAAATGATACAGATGAACTGGTTTGCAGGGAAGAAAGAGAGACGCAGAGGTAGAGAACAAACGTATGGACACCAAGTGTGGGAAGCCATGGGGTGGTGGTGGTGGGATGAGTTGGGAGATTGGGATTGACCTGTATACATGTATATGCATAAAATACATAAGTGATAATAACCTGCTGTATAAAAAAGTAAATAAAATTAAATTTAAAAATTTAAAAAAATAAAACTTAAAAATAAAACAGAAAAAAGTTCTTCCCTCACACAGATGTATTTATAGAAATGAATTATTTCCATGCTTATATCTATAAATACATAAAAGAGGAATAAAATCTAAGTTGAACCATAAACGAAAAAATACCTGAACCCACCAGTTATACAGAGGAAAACCCTATCAGGGCACTTGCTCCAGCGGTAAACAATTCTGAAATTGGTCAGAGGTGTGGAATCATCACCCATCCAGCCAGCAACCCACCCCCCACGCAAGGAGCGTCCTCATTGCAAAGCTGGGAGACCGTGCCGAGGCATCTCTGAATAAAGGTGAGCTGAGCCCCAGTCCAGCTGCTGCTGAACTGTTCGCACCCTTCCCAGGTAAAACACCTGAATATGTACAAGGGCTTGTAAGCCTAGAGGAAGGGCCGCAGAGCCACACCAGCGACAGCACGCAGGCCAACATGGTGACTGCAGGTCAGCCAAGGTTGTCCTGGCCCCGTGCGCTCTTCCGGAAGCTTTCCATTATCCTGCCTGAGATACCCCTCCTGTCCCGGTCCCCACTGCTTTTTTCCTTCCTCACCTCTGTCCGGAGAGAAATTCCAGCGGAAGGTATGGGTGACACATCCTCTTCTTTACAGGTGGCAGCCTGGCAACTCCTGCAGAAAGGCCAGCAGAACCCCACTCACACCAGGCCACCAACAAAGCTGTGGCCCCTATTTCCCTCCCACCAGCTCAGCCCCGAGACTGCTGACGGGGCAGAGAATACGGAGTCAGGCACAGCTTCAGGGGCTATTGCTGCCTGGAGCGCTGTTTATATTGACCTCAACCAGGCAGACCTGGGGAGGGCCGGCCGGCAGGGTAAGGCTGCCCAGGTCAGCTAATCCACAACCCTCAGGGAATCACATTGTTGAAAATGGACCTCGCTAAGGCAGAATAGAAGCCAAGGAAAATAAGGACACAATGCCATTTGCAGCACCGTAGATGAGTCTAGAGGTAATCACGTGACTTGTAGTAAGTCAGAAAGTGAAAGACACATATCATATCATATCACTTATAGGTGTTGCCTAAAATAGATAGCAGGGCAGTTATTTCCACTGAGAAGTGCAATCACAGGTTCATTAAACAAGCTTATGGTTCACCAATGGAAAGGTGTGAGGATTGGTTTCATTACGATATCGGGGTTAACAGACATATACAAACAGAGGTGACATATATAATCACCAAAGACCTATGGAATACCAAGAGAAGACTACTCAACATTCTGTCATAACGTACATGGGTACAGGATCCCTGGAAGAACAGACATCTGTATATGTGTAAAAGAACCACATCTTCGACACCTACAATAAGCCAAACATTGTAATCATACTTGCTGTAATAAAAAATAAAAAATTGAATTAAAAATACGAACAAGAAGTAGGGAGACAAACTTGAGGGGCTTTCTCCTGGCACATTCCATTCTAAATTCCAATCTAGAACACGACTTCCATTGAGGCTCTGTTGCCCTAGTAACCAGATTTGGTAAGGGATACCTGCTGCCACCTTGTGGCCGTTTCACACAACAGCAGCTTTAATCCAGCGCTAATGGTCAGTTGATACTCAAAATCATTGCAGGCCTGTAAATGACACCTGCCCTGAAAACAAATCCTGGGGTCACATATCGACCAAAAATTTCAAAGGACGTCCATATTTCAAAACGACCGTTTCAAAAGGCATATTTTATGCACATTAGTGTTCTGCTTCTTTGTCTTTCTTTCTTTTTTGGTTAAAAAGACGGGAATGGAAAAAGGCATCCCTCAGAATGGGCGAAAATAGTTGCAAACGAATCAATGGACAAAGGTTTAATCTCCAATATATATAAACAGCTCATGCACCTTAATGTTAAAAAAACAAAAAACCCAATACAAAAATAGGCAGAAGATCTAGAGAGACGTTTCTTCAAAGAAGACACAGAGAGGGCCAAGACGCACATGAAAAGCTGCTCAAGAGCACTAATTATTAGAGAAATGCAAATCAAAACTACAATGAGGTATCCCCTCACACCTGTTAGAATCGGCATCATCAGAAAATCTACAAACAACAAATTCTGGGGAGGGTGTGGACAAAAGGAACCCTCTTCCACTATTGGTGGGAATGTAAATTGATACAGTCACTATGGAGAACAGTATGGAGTTTCCTTAAAAAAACTAGAAATAGAATTACCATCTGATCCAGCAATCCCACTTCTGGGCATATACCCAGAGAAAACCATAAATCAAAAAGGCACATTCACCACGATGTTCATTGCAGCACTATTTACAATAGCCAGGTAATGGAAGCAACCTAAATGCCCACAGACAGATGAATGGATAAAGATGGGGTACATATATAAAATGGAATATTACTCGGCCATAAAAAGGAATGAAACTGGGTCAATTTTAGAGACATCGATGGATCTCTAGACTGTCATACAGAATGAAGTAAGTCAGAAAGAGGAAAACAAATATTGTATATTAATGCATATATGTGGAACCTAAAAAAATGATACAGATGAACTGGTTTGCAGGGAAGAAAGAGAGACGCAGAGGTAGAGAACAAACGTATGGACACCAAGTGTGGGAAGCCATGGGGTGGTGGTGGTGGGATGAGTTGGGAGATTGGGATTGACCTGTATACATGTATATGCATAAAATACATAAGTGATAATAACCTGCTGTATAAAAAAGTAAATAAAATTAAATTTAAAAATTTAAAAAAATAAAACTTAAAAATAAAACAGAAAAAAGTTCTTCCCTCACACAGATGTATTTATAGAAATGAATTATTTCCATGCTTATATCTATAAATACATAAAAGAGGAATAAAATCTAAGTTGAACCATAAACGAAAAAATACCTGAACCCACCAGTTATACAGAGGAAAACCCTATCAGGGCACTTGCTCCAGCGGTAAACAATTCTGAAATTGGTCAGAGGTGTGGAATCATCACCCATCCAGCCAGCAACCCACCCCCCACGCAAGGAGCGTCCTCATTGCAAAGCTGGGAGACCGTGCCGAGGCATCTCTGAATAAAGGTGAGCTGAGCCCCAGTCCAGCTGCTGCTGAACTGTTCGCACCCTTCCCAGGTAAAACACCTGAATATGTACAAGGGCTTGTAAGCCTAGAGGAAGGGCCGCAGAGCCACACCAGCGACAGCACGCAGGCCAACATGGTGACTGCAGGTCAGCCAAGGTTGTCCTGGCCCCGTGCGCTCTTCCGGAAGCTTTCCATTATCCTGCCTGAGATACCCCTCCTGTCCCGGTCCCCACTGCTTTTTTCCTTCCTCACCTCTGTCCGGAGAGAAATTCCAGCGGAAGGTATGGGTGACACATCCTCTTCTTTACAGGTGGCAGCCTGGCAACTCCTGCAGAAAGGCCAGCAGAACCCCACTCACACCAGGCCACCAACAAAGCTGTGGCCCCTATTTCCCTCCCACCAGCTCAGCCCCGAGACTGCTGACGGGGCAGAGAATACGGAGTCAGGCACAGCTTCAGGGGCTATTGCTGCCTGGAGCGCTGTTTATATTGACCTCAACCAGGCACACCTTGGGAGGGCCGGCCGGCAGGGTAAGGCTGCCCAGGTCAGCTAATCCACAACCCTCAGGGAATCACATTGTTGAAAATGGACCTCGCTAAGGCAGAATAGAAGCCAAGGAAAATAAGGACACAATGCCATTTGCAGGACCGTAGATGAGTCTAGAGGTAATCACGTGACTTGTAGTAAGTCAGAAAGTGAAAGACACATATCATATCATATCACTTATAGGTGTTGCCTAAAAGAGATAGCAGGGCAGTTATTTCCACTGAGAAGTGCAATCACAGGTTCATTAAACAAGCTTATGGTTCACCAATGGAAAGGTGTGAGGATTGGTTTCATTACGATATCGGGGTTAACAGACATATACAAACAGAGGTGACATATATAATCACCAAAGACCTATGGAATACCAAGAGAAGACTACTCAACATTCTGTCATAACGTACATGGGTACAGGATCCCTGGAAGAACAGACATCTGTATATGTGTAAAAGAACCACATCTTCGACACCTACAATAAGCCAAACATTGTAATCATACTTGCTGTAATAAAAAATAAAAAATTAAATTAAAAATACGAACAAGAAGTAGGGAGACAAACTTGAGGGGCTTTCTCCTGGCACATTCCATTCTAAATTCCAATCTAGAACACGACTTCCATTGAGGCTCTGTTGCCCTAGTAACCAGATTTGGTAAGGGATAACTGCTGCCACCTTGTGGCCGTTTCACACAACAGCAGCTTTAATCCAGCGCTAATGGTCAGTTGATACTCAAAATCATTGCAGGCCTGTAAATGACACCTGCCCTGAAAACAAATCCTGGGGTCACATATCGACCAAAAATTTCAAAGGACGTCCATATTTCAAAACGACCGTTTCAAAAGGCATATTTTATGCACATTAGTGTTCTGCTTCTTTGTCATTCTTTCTTTTTTGGTTAAAAAGACGGGAATGGAAAAAGGCATCCCTCAGAATGGGCGAAAATAGTTGCAAACGAATCAATGGACAAAGGTTTAATCTCCAATATATATAAACAGCTCATGCACCTTAATGTTAAAAAAACAAAAAACCCAATACAAAAATGGGCAGAAGATCTAAAGAGACGTTTCTTCAAAGAAGACACAGAGAGGGCCAAGACGCACATGAAAAGCTGCTCAAGAGCACTAATTATTAGAGAAATGCAAATCAAAACTACAATGAGGTATCCCCTCACACCTGTTAGAATCGGCATCATCAGAAAATCTACAAACAACAAATTCTGGGGAGGGTGTGGACAAAAGGAACCCTCTTCCACTATTGGTGGGAATGTAAATTGATACAGTCACTATGGAGAACAGTATGGAGTTTCCTTAAAAAAACTAGAAATAGAATTACCATCTGATCCAGCCATCCCACTTCTGGGCATATACCCAGAGAAAACCATAAATCAAAAAGGCACATTCACCACAATGTTCATTGCAGCACTATTTACAATAGCCAGGTAATGGAAGCAACCTAAATGTCCACAGACAGATGAATGGATAAAGATGGGGTACATATATAAAATGGAATATTACTCGGCCATAAAAAGGAATGAAACTGGGTCATTTGTAGAGACATCGATGGATCTAGAGACTGTCATACAGAATGAAGTAAGTCAGAAAGCGGAAAACAAATATTGTATATTAATGCATATATGTGGAACCTAAAAAAATGATACAGATGAACTGGTTTGCAGGGAAGAAATAGAGACGCAGAGGTAGAGAACAAACGTATGGACACCAAGTGTGGGAAGCCATGGGGTGGTGGTGGTGGGATGAGTTGGGAGACTGGGATTGACCTGTATACATGTATATGCATAAAATACATAAGTGATAATAACCTGCTGTATAAAAAAGTAAATAAAATTAAATTTAAAAATTTAAAAAAATAAAACTTAAAAATAAAACAGAAAAAAGTTCTTCCCTTCACACAGATGGTATTTATAGAAATGAATTATTTCCATGCTTATATCTATAAATACATAAAAGAGGAATAAAATCTAAGTTGAACCATAAACGAAAAAATACCTGAACCCACCAGTTATACAGAGGAAAACCCTATCAGGGCACTTGCTCCAGCGGTAAACAATTCTGAAATTGGTCAGAGGTGTGGAATCATCACCCATCCAGCCAGCAACCCACCCACCACGCAAGGAGCGTCCTCATTGCAAAGCTGGGAGACCGTGCCGAGGCATCTCTGAATAAAGGTGAGCTGAGCCCCAGTCCAGCTGCTGCTGAACTGTTCCCACCCTTCCCAGGTAAAACACCTGAATATGTACAAGGGCTTGAAAGCCTAGAGGAAGGGCCGCGGAGCCACACCAGCGACAGCACGCAGGCCAACATGGTGACTGCAGGTCAGCCAAGGTTGTCCTGGCCCCGTGCGCTCTTCCGGAAGCTTTCCATTTTCCTGCCTGAGATACCCCTCCTGTCCCGGTCCCCACTGCTTTTTTCCTTCCTCACCTCTGTCCGGAGAGAAATTCCAGCGGAAGGTATGGGTGACACATCCTCTTCTTTACAGGTGGCAGCCTGGCAACTCCTGCAGAAAGGCCAGCAGAACCCCACTCACACCAGGCCACCAACAAAGCTGTGGCCCCAATATCACTCCCACCAGCTCAGCCCCGAGACTGCTGACGGGGCAGAGAATATGGAGTCAGGCACAGCTTCAGGGGCTATTGGTGCCTGGAGCGCTGTTTATATTGACCTCAACCAGGCACACCTGGGGAGGGCCGGCCGGCAGGGTAAGGCTGCCCAGGTCAGCTAATCCACAGCCCTCAGGGAATCACATTGTTGAAAATGGACCTCGCTAAGGCAGAATAGAAGCCAAGGAAAATAAGGACACAATGCCATTTGCAGCACCGTAGATGAGTCTAGAGGTAATCACGTGACTTGTAGTAAGTCAGAAAGTGAAAGACACATATCATATCATATCACTTATAGGTGTTGCCTAAAAGAGATAGCAGGGCAGTTATTTCCACTGAGAAGTGCAATCACAGGTTCATTAAACAAGCTTATGGTTCACCAATGGAAAGGTGTGAGGATTGGTTTCATTACGATATCGGGGTTAACAGACATATACAAACAGAGGTGACATATATAATCACCAAAGACCTATGGAATACCAATAGAAGACTACTCAACATTCTGTCATAACGTACATGGGTAAAGGATCCCAGGAAGAACAGACATCTGTATATGTGTAAAAGAACCACATCTTCGACACCTACAATAAGCCAAACATTGTAATCATACTTGCTGTAATAAAAAATAAAAAATTAAATTAAAAATAGAACAAGAAGTAGGGAGACAAACTTGAGGGGCTTTCTCCTGGCACATTCCATTCTAAATTCCAATCTAGAACACGACTTCCATTGAGGCTCTGTTGCCCTAGTAACCAGATTTGGTAAGGGATAACTGCTGCCACCTTGTGGCCGTTTCACACAACAGCAGCTTTAATCCCAGCGCTAATGGTCAGTTGATACTCGAAAGCATTGCAGGCCTGTAAATGACACCTGCCCTGAAAACAAATCCTGGGGTCACATATCGACCAAAAAATTCAAAGGACGTCCATATTTCAAAACGACCGTTTCAAAAGGCATATTTTATGCACATTAGTGTTCTGCTTTTTGTCTTTCTTTTTTGGTTAAAAAGACGGGAATGGAAAAAGGCATCCCTCAGAATGGGCGAAAATAGTTGCAAACGAATCAAAGGACAAAGGTTTAATCTCCAATATATATAAACAGCTCATGCACCTTAATGTTAAAAAAACAAAAAACCCAATACAAAAATGGGCAGAAGATCTAAAGAGACGTTTCGTCAAAGAAGACACAGAGAGGGCCAAGACGCACATGAAAAGCTGCTCAAGAGCACTAATTATTAGAGAAATGCAAATCAAAACTACAATGAGGTATCCCCTCACACCTGTTAGAATCGGCATCATCAGAAAATCTACAAACAACAAATTCTGGGGAGGGTGTGGACAAAAGGAACCCTCTTCCACTATTGGTGGGAATGTAAATTGATACAGTCACTATGGAGAACAGTATGGAGTTTCCTTAAAAAAACTAGAAATAGAATTACCATCTGATCCAGCAATCCCACTTCTGGGCATATACCCAGAGAAAACCATAAATCAAAAAGGCACATTCACCACAATGTTCATTGCAGCACTATTTACAATAGCCAGGTAATGGAAGCAACCTAAATGCCCACAGACAGATGAATGGATGAAGATGGGGTACATATATAAAATGGAATATTACTCGGCCATAAAAAGGAATGAAACTGGGTCAATTTTAGAGACATCGATGGATCTCTAGACTGTCATACAGAATGAAGTAAGTCAGAAAGAGGAAAACAAATATTGTATATTAATGCATATATGTGGAACCTAAAAAAATGATACAGATGAACTGGTTTGCAGGGAAGAAAGAGAGACGCAGAGGTAGAGAACAAACGTATGGACACCAAGTGTGGGAAGCCATGGGGTGGTGGTGGTGGGATGAGTTGGGAGATTGGGATTGACCTGTATACATGTATATGCATAAAATACATAAGTGATAATAACCTGCTGTATAAAAAAGTAAATAAAATTAAATTTAAAAATTTAAAAAAACTTAAAACTAAAACAGAAAAAAGTTCTTCCCTCACACAGATGTATTTATAGAAATGAATTATTTCCATGCTTATATCTATAAATACATAAAAGAGGAATAAAATCTAAGTTGAACCATAAACGAAAAAATACCTGAACCCGCCAGTTATACAGAGGAAAACCCTATCAGGGCACTTGCTCCAGCGGTAAACAATTCTGAAATTGGTCAGAGGTGTGGAATCATCACCCATCCAGCCAGCAACCCACCCCCCACGCAAGGAGCGTCCTCATTGCAAAGCTGGGAGACCGTGCCGAGGCATCTCTGAATAAAGGTGAGCTGAGCCCCAGTCCAGCTGCTGCTGAACTGTTCGCACCCTTCCCAGGTAAAACACCTGAATATGTACAAGGGCTTGAAAGCCTAGAGGAAGGGCCGCGGAGCCACACCAGCGACAGCACGCAGGCCAACATGGTGACTGCAGGTCAGCCAAGGTTGTCCTGGCCCCGTGCGCTCTTCCGGAAGCTTTCAATTATCCTGCCTGAGATACCCCTCCTGTCCCGGTCCCCACTGCTTTTTTTCTTCCTCACCTCTGTCCGGAGAGAAATTCCAGCGGAAGGTATGGGTGACACATCCTCTTCTTTACAGGTGGCAGCCTGGCCACTCCTGCAGAAAGGCCAGCAGAACCCCACTCACACCAGGCCACCAACAAAGCTGTGGCCCCTATTTCCCTCCCACCAGCTCAGCCCCGAGACTGCTGACGGGGCAGAGAATACGGAGTCAGGCACAGCTTCAGGGGCTATTGCTGCCTGGAGCGCTGTTTATATTGACCTCAACCAGGCACACCTGGGGAGGGCCGGCCGGCAGGGTAAGGCTGCCCAGGTCAGCTAATCCACAACCCTCAGGGAATCACATTGTTGAAAATGGACCTCGCTAAGGCAGAATAGAAGCCAAGGAAAATAAGGACACAATGCCATTTGCAGGACCGTAGATGAGTCTAGAGGTAATCACGTGACTTGTAGTAAGTCAGAAAGTGAAAGACACATATCATATCATATCACTTATAGGTGTTGCCTAAAAGAGATAGCAGGGCAGTTATTTCCACTGAGAAGTGCAATCACAGGTTCATTAAACAAGCTTATGGTTCACCAATGGAAAGGTGTGAGGATTGGTTTCATTACGATATCGGGGTTAACAGACATATACAAACAGAGGTGACATATATAATCACCAAAGACCTATGGAATACCAAGAGAAGACTACTCAACATTCTGTCATAACGTACATGGGTACAGGATCCCTGGAAGAACAGACATCTGTATATGTGTAAAAGAACCATATCTTCGACACCTACAATAAGCCAAACATTGTAATCATACTTGTTGTAATAAAAAATAAAAAATTAAATTAAAAATACGAACAAGAAGTAGGGAGACAAACATGAGGGGCTTTCTCCTGGCATATTCCATTCTAAATTCCAATCTAGAACACGACTTCCATTGAGGCTCTGTTGCCCTAGTAACCAGATTTGGTAAGGGATAACTGCTGCCACCTTGTGGCCGTTTCACACAACAGCAGCTTTAATCCAGCGCTAATGGTCAGTTGATACTCAAAATCATTGCAGGCCTGTAAATGACACCTGCCCTGAAAACAAATCCTGGGGTCACATATCGACCAAAAATTTCAAAGGACGTCCATATTTCAAAACGACCGTTTCAAAAGGCATATTTTATGCACATTAGTGTTCTGCTTCTTTGTCTTTCTTTCTTTTTTGGTTAAAAAGACGGGAATGGAAAAAGGCATCCCTCAGAAGGGGCGAAAATAGTTGCAAACGAATCAAAGGACAAAGGTTTAATCTCCAATATATATAAACAGCTCATGCACCTTAATGTTAAAAAAACAAAAAACCCAATACAAAAATGGGCAGAAGATCTAAAGAGACGTTTCGTCAAAGAAGACACAGAGAGGGCCAAGACGCACATGAAAAGCTGCTCAAGAGCACTAATTATTAGAGAAATGCAAATCAAAACTACAATGAGGTATCCCCTCACACCTGTTAGAATCGGCATCATCAGAAAATCTACAAACAACAAATTCTGGGGAGGGTGTGGACAAAAGGAACCCTCTTCCACTATTGGTGGGAATGTAAATTGATACAGTCACTATGGAGAACAGTATGGAGTTTCCTTAAAAAAACTAGAAATAGAATTACCATCTGATCCAGCCATCCCACTTCTGGGCATATACCCAGAGAAAACCATAAATCAAAAAGGCACATTCACCACAATGTTCATTGCAGCACTATTTACAATAGCCAGGTAATGGAAGCAACCTAAATGCCCACAGACAGATGAATGGATAAAGATGGGGTACATATATAAAATGGAATATTACTCGGCCATAAAAAGGAATGAAACTGGGTCATTTGTAGAGACATCGATGGATCTAGAGACTGTCATACAGAATGAAGTAAGTCAGAAAGCGGAAAACAAATATTGTATATTAATGCATATATGTGGAACCTAAAAAAATGATACAAATGAACTGGTTTGCAGGGAAGAAATAGAGAAGCAGAGGTAGAGAACAAACGTATGGACACCAAGTGTGGGAAGCCATGGGGTGGTGGTGGTGGGATGAGTTGGGAGACTGGGATTGACCTGTATACATGTATATGCATAAAATACATAAGTGATAATAACCTGCTGTATAAAAAAGTAAATAAAATTAAATTTAAAAATTTAAAAAAATAAAACTTAAAAATAAAACAGAAAAAAGTTCTTCCCTTCACACAGATGTATTTATAGAAATGAATTATTTCCATGCTTATATCTATAAATACATAAAAGAGGAATAAAATCTAAGTTGAACCATAAACGAAAAAATACCTGAACCCACCAGTTATACAGAGGAAAAGGCTATCAGGGCACTTGCTCCAGCGGTAAACAATTCTGAAATTGGTCAGAGGTGTGGAATCATCACCCATCCAGCCAGCAACCCACCCACCACGCAAGGAGCGTCCTCATTGCAAAGCTGGGAAACCCTGCCGAGGCATCTCTGAATAAAGGTGAGCTGAGCCCCAGTCCAGCTGCTGCTGAACTGTTCCCACCCTTCCCAGGTAAAACACCTGAATATGTACAAGGGCTTGAAAGCCTAGAGGAAGGGCCACGGAGCCACACCAGCGACAGCACGCAGGCCAACATGGTGACTGCAGGTCAGCCAAGGTTGTCCTGGCCCCGTGCGCTCTTCCGGAAGCTTTCCATTATCCTGCCTGAGATACCCCTCCTGTCCCGGTCCCCACTGCTTTTTTCCTTCCACACCTCTGTCCGGAGAGAAATTCCAGCGGAAGGTATGGGTGACACATCCTCTTCTTTACAGGTGGCAGCCTGGCAACTCCTGCAGAAAGGCCAGCAGAACCCCACTCACACCAGGCCACCAACAAAGCTGTGGCCCCTATTTCCCTCCCACCAGCTCAGCCCCGAGACTGCTGACGGGGCAGAGAATATGGAGTCAGGCACAGCTTCAGGGGCTATTGCTGCCTGGAGCGCTGTTTATATTGACCTCAACCAGGCACACCTGGGGAGGGCCGGCCGGCAGGGTAAGGCTGCCCAGGTCAGCTAATCCACAGCCCTCAGGGAATCACATTGTTGAAAATGGACCTCGCTAAGGCAGAATAGAAGCCAAGGAAAATAAGGACACAATGCCATTTGCAGCACCGTAGATGAGTCTACAGGTAATCACGTGACTTGTAGTAAGTCAGAAAGTGAAAGACACATATCATATCATATCACTTATAGGTGTTGCCTAAAATAGATAGCAGGGCAGTTATTTCCACTGAGAAGTGCAATCACAGGTTCATTAAACAAGCTTATGGTTCACCAATGGAAAGGTGTGAGGATTGGTTTCATTACGATATCGGGGTTAACAGACATATACAAACAGAGGTGACATATATAATCACCAAAGACCTATGGAATACCAAGAGAAGACTACTCAACATTCTGTCATAACGTACATGGGTAAAGGATCCCAGGAAGAACAGACATCTGTATATGTGTAAAAGAACCACATCTTCGACACCTACAATAAGCCAAACATTGTAATCATACTTGCTGTAATAAAAAATAAAAAATTAAATTAAAAATACGAACAAGAAGTAGGGAGACAAACTTGAGGGGCTTTCTCCTGGCACATTCCATTCTAAATTCCAATCTAGAACACGACTTCCATTGAGGCTCTGTTGCCCTAGTAACCAGATTTGGTAAGGGATAACTGCTGCCACCTTGTGGCCGTTTCACACAACAGCAGCTTTAATCCCAGCGCTAATGGTCAGTTGATACTCAAAAGCATTGCAGGCCTGTAAATGACACCTGCCCTGAAAACAAATCCTGGGGTCACATATCGACCAAAAAATTCAAAGGACGTCCATATTTCAAAACGACCGTTTCAAAAGGCCTATTTTATGCACATTAGTGTTCTGCTTCTTTGTCTTTCTTTCTTTTTTGGTTAAAAAGACGGGAATGGAAAAAGGCATCCCTCAGAATGGGCGAAAATAGTTGCAAACGAATCAATGGACAAAGGTTTAATCTCCAATGTATATAAACAGCTCATGCACCTTAATGTTAAAAAAACAAAAAACCCAATACAAAAATGGGCAGAAGATCTAAAGAGACGTTTCTTCAAAGAAGACACAGAGAGGGCCAAGACGCACATGAAAAGCTGCTCAAGAGCACTAATTATTAGAGAAATGCAAATCAAAACTACAATGAGGTATCCCCTCACACCTGTTAGAATCGGCATCATCAGAAAATCTACAAACAACAAATTCTGGGGAGGGTGTGGACAAAAGGAGCCCTCTTCCACTATTGGTGGGAATGTAAACTGATACAGTCACTATGGAGAACAGTATGGAGTTTCCTTTAAAAAACTAGAAATAGAATTACCATCTGACCCAGCAATCCCACTTTTGGGCATATACCCAGAGACAACCATAAATCAAAAAGGCACATTCACCACAAGGTTCATTGCAGCACTATTTACAATAGCCAGGTAATGGAAGCAACCTAAATGCCCACAGACAGATGAATGAATAAAGATTGGGTAAATATATAAAATGGAATATTACTCGGCCATAAAAAGGAATGAAACTGGGTCATTTGTAGAGACATCGATGGATCTAGAGACTGTCATACAGAATGAAGTAAGTCAGAAAGAGGAAAACAAATATTGTATATTAATGCATATATGTGGAACCTAAAAAATGGTACAGATGAACTGGTTTGCAGGGAAGAAATAGAGACACAGAGGTAGAGAACAAACGTATGGACACCAAGTGTGGGAAGCCATGGGGTGGTGGTGGTGGGATGAGTTGGGAGTTTGAGATTGACCTGTATACATGTATATGCATAAAATACATAACTAATAATAAGCCGCTGTATAAAAAAGTAAATAAAATTAAATTTCAAAATTTTAAAATATAAAATTTAAAAATAAAACAGAAAAAAGTTCTTCCCTTCACACAGATGTATTTATAGGAATGAATTATTTCCATGCTTATATCTATAAATACATAAAAGAGGAATAAAATCTAACTTGAACCATAAACGAAAAAAACACCTGAACCCACCAGTTATACAGAGGAAAACCCTATCAGGGCACTTGCTCCAGCGGTAAACTATTCTGAAATTGGTCAGAGGTGGGGAATCATCTCCCATACAGCCAGCAACCCACCCCCCATGCAAGGAGCGTCCTCATTGCAAAGCTGGGGGACCGTGCCGAGGCATCTCTGAATAAAGGTGAGCTGAGCCCCAGGCCAGCTGCTGCTGAACTGTTCCCACCCTTCCCAGGTAAAACACCTGAATATGTACAAAGGCTTGAAAGCCTAGAGGAAGGGCCGTGGAGCCACACCAGCGACAGCACGCAGGCCAACTTGGTGACTGCAGGCCAGCCAGGGTGATCCTGGCCCCGGGCGCTCTTCCGGAAGCTTTCCATTGTCCTGCCTGAGATACCCCTCTTGTCCCGGCCCCCACTACTTTTTTCCTTCCTCACCTCTGTCCGGAGAGAAATTCCAGCGGAAGGTATGGGTGACACATCCTCTTCTTTACAGGTGGCAGCCTGGCAACTCCTGCAGAAAAGCCAGCAGAACCCCACTCACACCGGGCCACCAACAAAGCTGTGGCCCCTCACTCCCTCCCACCAGCACAGCCCCGAGACTGCTGACGGGGCAGAGAATATGGAGGCAGGCACAGCTTCAGGGGCTATTGCTGCCTGGAGCGCTGTTTATATTAACCTCAACCAGGCAGACCTGGGAAGGGCCGGCCGGCAGGGTAAGGCTGCCCAGGTCAGCTAATCCACAACCCTCAGGGAATCACATTGTTGAAAATGGACCTCACTAAGGCAGAATAGAAGCCAAGAAAATAAGGACACAATGCCATTTGCAGCACCGTAGATGAGTCTAGAGGTAATCACGTGACTTGGAGTAAGTCAGAAAGTGAAAGACACATATCATTTCATATCACTTATAGGTGTTACCTAAAATAGAAACCAGGGCAGTCATTTCCACTGAGAAGTGCAATCATAGATTCATTCAACAAACTTATGGTTCACCAATGGAAAGGTGTGAGGATTGGTTTCATTACGATATCGGGGTTAACAGACGTATACAAACAGAGGTGTCATATATAATCACCAAAAACCTACGGAATACCAAGAGAAGACTACTCAACATTCTGTCATAACGTACATGGGAAAAGGATCCCAGGAAGAACAGACATCTGTATATGTGTAAAAGAACCACATCTTCCACACCTACAACAAGCCAAACACTGTAATCAAACTTGCTATAATAAAAAATAAAAAAATTAAATTAAAAATACGAACAAGACGTAGGGAGTCAAACTTGAGGGGCTTTCTCCTGGCACATTCCATTCTCAATTCCGATCTAGAACACGACATCCATTGAGGCTCTGTTGCCCTAGTAACCAGATGTGTTAAGGGAGAACTGCTTCCACCTAGTGGCCGTTTCACACAACAGCAGCTTTAATCCCAGTGCTAATGGTCAGTTGATATTCAAAATCATTGCCGGCCTGTAAATGACACCTGCCCTGAAAACAAATCCTGGGGCCACATATCGACCAAAAAATTTAAGGACGTCCATATTTCAAAACGACCGTTTCAAAAGGCATATTTTATGCACATTAGTGTTCTGCTTCTTTTTCTTTCTTTCTTTTTTGGTTAGAAACACGGGAATGGAAAAAGGCATCCCTCAGAAGGGGCGAAAATAGTTGCAAACGAATCAATGGACAAAGGTTTAATCTCCAATATATATAAACAGCTCATGCAGCTTATTAAGAAAACAAACAACCCAATACAAAAATGGGCAGAAGATCTAAAGAGACGTTTCTTCAAAGAAGACACAGAGATGGCCAAGACGCACATGAAAAGCTGTTCAAGAGCACTAATTATTAGAGAAATGCAAATCAAAACTACAATGAGGTATCCCCTCACACCTGTTAGAATCGGCATCATCAGAAAATCTACAGACAACAAATTCTGGGGAGGGTGTGGACAAAAGTAGCCCTCTTCCACTATTGGTGGGAATGTAAATTGATACAGTCTCTATGGAGAACAGTATGGAGTTTCCTTTAAAAAACTAGAAATAGAATTACCATCTGACCCACCAATCCCACTTTTGGGCATATACCCAGAGACAACCATAAATCAAAAAGGCACATTCACCACAAGGTTCATTGCAGCACTATTTACAATAGCCAGGTAATGGAAGCAACCTAAATGCCCACAGACAGATGAATGGATAAAGATGGGGTACATATATAAAATGGAATATTACTCGGCCATAAAAAGGAATGAAACTGGGTCATTTGTAGAGACATCGATGGATCTAGAGACTGTCATACAGAATGAAGTAAGTCAGAAAGAGGAAAACAAATATTGTATATTAATGCATATATGTGGAACCTAAAAAATGGTACAGATGAACTGGTTTGCAGGGAAGAAATAGAGACACAGAGGTAGAGAACAAACGTATGGACACCAAGTGTGGGAAGCCATGGGGTGGTGGTGGTGGGATGAGTTGGGAGTTTGAGATTGACCTGTATACATGTATATGCATAAAATACATAACTAATAATAACCCGCTGTATAAAAAAGTAAATAAAATTAAATTTCAAAATTTTAAAATATAAAATTTAAAAATAAAACAGAAAAAAGTTCTTCCCTTCACACAGATGTATTTATAGGAATGAATTATTTCCATGCTTATATCTATAAATACATAAAATAGGAATAAAATCTAACTTGAACCATAAACGAAAAAAACACCTGAACCCACCAGTTATACAGAGGAAAACCCTATCAGGGCACTTGCTCCAGCGGTAAACAATTCTGAAATTGGTCAGAGGTGGGGAATCATCTCCCATACAGACAGCAACCCACCCCCCATGCAAGGAGCGTCCTCATTGCAAAGCTGGGGGACCGTGCCGAGGCATCTCTGAATACAGGTGAGCTGAGCCCCAGGCCAGCAGCTGCTGAACTGTTCCCACCCTTCCCAGGTAAAACACCTGAATATGTACAAAGGCTTGAAAGCCTAGAGGAAGGGCCGTGGAGCCACACCAGCGACAGCACGCAGGCCAACTTGGTGACTGCAGGCCAGCCAGGGTGATCCTGGCCCCGGGCGCTCTTCCGGAAGCTTTCCATTGTCCTGCCTGAGATACCCCTCTTGTCCCGGCCCCCACTGCTTTTTTCCTTCCTCACCTCTGTCCGGAGAGAAATTCCAGCGGAAGGTATGGGTGACACATCCTCTTCTTTACAGGTGGCAGCCTGGCAACTGCTGCAGAAAGGCCAGCAGAACCCCACTCACACCGGGCCACCAACAAAGCTGTGGCCCCTCACTCCCTCCCACCAGCACAGCCCCGAGACTGCTGACGGGGCAGAGAATATGGAGTCAGGCACAGCTTCAGGGGCTATTGCTGCCTGGAGCGCTGTTTATATTGACCTCAACCAGGCAGACCTGGGGAGGGCCGGCCGGCAGGGTAAGGCTGCCCAGGTCAGCTAATGCACAACCCTCAGGGAATCACATTGTTGAAAATGGACCTAGCTAAGGCAGAATAGAAGCCAAGGAAAATAAGGACACAATGCCATTTGCAGCACCGTAGATGAGTCTAGAGGTAATCACGTGACTTGGAGTAAGTCAGAAAGTGAAAGACACATATCATTTCATATCACTTATAGGTGTTACCTAAAATAGAAACCAGGGCAGTCATTTCCACTGAGAAGTGCAATCATAGATTCATTCAACAAACTTATGGTTCACCAATGGAAAGGTGTGAGGATTGGTTTCATTACGATATCGGGGTTAACAGACATATACAAACAGAGGTGACATATATAATCACCAAAGACCTACGGAATACCAAGAGAAGACTACTCAACATTCTGTCATAACGTACATGGGAAAAGGATCCCAGGAAGAACAGACATCTGTATATGTGTAAAAGAACCACATCTTCCACACCTACAACAAGCCAAACATTGTAATCAAACTTGCTGTAATAAAAAATAAAAAAAATTAAATTAAAAATACGAACAAGAAGTAGGGAGTCAAACTTGAGGGGCTTTCTCCTGGCACATTCCATTCTAAATTCCAATCTAGAACACGACGTCCATTGAGGCTCTGTTGAGCTAGTAACCACATGTGTTAAGGGAGAACTGCTGCCACCTAGTGGCCGTTTCACACAACAGCAGCTTTAATCCCAGGGCTAATGGTCAGTTGATATTCAAAATCATTGCAGGCCTCTAAATGACACCTGCCCTGAAAACAAATCCTGGGGCCACATATCGACCAACAAATTTAAAGGACGTCCATATTTCAAAACGACCGTTTCAAAAGGCATATTTTATGCACATTAGTGTTCTGCTTCTTTTTCTTTCTTTCTTTTTTGGTTAAAAACACGGGAATGGAAAAAGGCATCCCTCAGAAGGGGCGAAAATAGTTGCAAACGAATCAATGGACAAAGGTTTAATCTCCAATATATATAAACAGCTCATGCAGCTTATTAAGAAAACAAACAACCCAATACAAAAATGGGCAGAAGATCTAAAAAGACGTTTCTTCAAAGAAGACACAGAGATGGCCAAGACGCACATGAAAAGCTGCTCAAGAGCACTAATTATTAGAGAAATGCAAATCAAAACTACAATGAGGTATCACCTCACACCTGTTAGAATCGGCATCATCAGAAAATCTACAAACAACAAATTCTGGGGAGGGTGTGGACAAAAGGAGCCCTCTTCCACTATTGGTGGGAATGTAAATTGATACAGTCACTATGGAGAACAGTATGGAGTTTCCTTTAAAAAACTAGAAATAGAATTACCATCTGACCCAGCAATCCCACTTTTGGGCATATACCCAGAGACAAC
Organism: Mesoplodon bidens; assembly: GCF_964165515.1. Taxonomy (NCBI): domain Eukaryota; kingdom Metazoa; phylum Chordata; class Mammalia; order Artiodactyla; family Ziphiidae; genus Mesoplodon; species Mesoplodon bidens. The sequence continues at coordinate 279,797 of NW_027671698.1, read as the reverse complement.
CATAAATCAAAAAGGCACATTCACCACAAGGTTCATTGCAGCACTATTTACAATAGCCAGGTAATGGAAGCAACCTAAATGCCCACAGACAGATGAATGGATAAAGATGGGGTACATATATAAAATGGAATATTACTCGGCCATAAAATGGAATGAAACTGGGTCATTTGTAGAGACATCGATGGATCTAGAGACTGTCATACAGAATGAAGTAAGTCAGAAAGAGGAAAACAAATATTGTATATTAATGCATATATGTGGAACCTAAAAAATGGTACAGATGAACTGGTTTGCAGGGAAGAAATAGAGACACAGAGGTATAGAACAAACGTATGGACACCAAGTGTGGGAAGCCATGGGGTGGTGGTGGTGGGATGAGTTGGGAGTTTGAGATTGACCTGTATACATGTATATGCATAAAATACATAACTAATAATAACCCGCTGTATAAAAAAGTAAATAAAATTAAATTTCAAAATTTTAAAATATAAAATTTAAAAATAAAACAGAAAAAAGTTCTTCCCTTCACACAGATGTATTTATAGGATGAATTATTTCCATGCTTATATCTATAAATACATAAAAGAGGAATAAAATCTAACTTGAACCATAAACGAAAAAAAACCCTGAACCCACCAGTTTTACAGAGGAAAACCCTATCAGGGCACTTGCTCCAGAGGTAAACAATTCTGAAATTGGTCAGAGGTGGGGAATCATCTCCCATACAGCCAGCAACCCAACCCCATGCAAGGAGCGTCCTCATTGCAAAGCTGGGGGACCGTGCCGAGGCATCTGTGAATACCGGTGAGATGAGCCCCAGGCCAGCTGCTGCTGAACTGTTCCCACCCTTCCCAGGTAAAACACCTGAATATGTACAAGGGCTTGAAAGCCTAGAGGTAGGGCCGCGGAGCCACACCAGCGACAGCACGCAGGCCAACATGGTGACTGCAGGTCAGCCAAGGTTGTCCTGGCACCGTGCGCTCTTCCGGAAGCTTTCCATTTTCCTGCCTGAGATACCCCTCCTGTCCCGCTCCCCACTGCTTTTTTCCTTCCTCACCTCTGTCCGGAGAGAAATTCCAGCGGAAGGTATGGGTGACACATCCTCTTCTTTACAGGTGGCAGCCTGGCAACTCCTGAAGAAAGGCCAGCAGAACCCCACTCACACCAGGCCACCAACAAAGCTGTGGCCCCAATATCACTCCCACCAGCTCAGCCCCGAGACTGCTGACGGGGCAGAGAATACGGAGTCAGGCCCAGCTTCAGGGGCTATTGCTGCCTGGAGCGCTGTTTATATTGACCTCAACCAGGCACACCTGGGGAGGGCCGGCCGGCAGGGTAAGGCTGCCCAGGTCAGCTAATCCACAACCCTCAGGGAATCACATTGTTGAAAATGGACCTCGCTAAGGCAGAATAGAAGCCAAGGAAAATAAGGACACAATGCCATTTGCAGCACCGTAGATGAGTCTAGAGGTAATCACGTGACTTGTAGTAAGTCAGAAAGTGAAAGACACATATCATATCATATCACTTATAGGTGTTGCCTAAAAGAGATAGCAGGGCAGTTATTTCCACTGAGAAGTGCAATCACAGGTTCATTAAACAAGCTTATGGTTCACCAATGGAAAGGTGTGAGGATTGGTTTCATTACGATATCGGGGTTAACAGACATATACAAACAGAGGTGACATATATAATCACCAAAGACCTATGGAATACCAAGAGAAGACTACTCAACATTCTGTCATAAAGTACATGGGTACAGGATCCCTGGAAGAACAGACATCTGTATATGTGTAAAAGAACCACATCTTCGACACCTACAATAAGCCAAACATTGTAATCATACTTGCTGTAATAAAAAATAAAAAATTAAATTAAAAATACGAACAAGAAGTAGGGAGACAAACTTGAGGGGCTTTCTCCTGGCACATTCCATTCTAAATTCCAATCTAGAACACGACTTCCATTGAGGCTCTGTTGCCCTAGTAACCAGATTTGGTAAGGGATAACTGCTGCCACCTTGTGGCCGTTTCACACAACAGCAGCTTTAATCCCAGCGCTAATGGTCAGTTGATACTCAAAAGCATTGCAGGCCTGTAAATGACACCTGCCCTGAAAACAAATCCTGGGGTCACATATCGACCAAAAATTTCAAAGGACGTCCATATTTCAAAACGACCGTTTCAAAAGGCCTATTTTATGCACATTAGTGTTCTGCTTCTTTGTCTTTCTTTCTTTTTTGGTTAAAAAGACGGGAATGGAAAAAGGCATCCCTCAGAATGGGCGAAAATAGTTGCAAACGAATCAATGGACAAAGGTTTAATCTCCAATATATATAAACAGCTCATGCACCTTAATGTTAAAAAAACAAAAAACCCAATACAAAAATGGGCAGAAGATCTAAAGAGACGTTTCTTCAAAGAAGACACAGAGAGGGCCAAGACGCACATGAAAAGCTGCTCAAGAGCACTAATTATTAGAGAAATGCAAATCAAAACTACAATGAGGTATCCCCTCACACCTGTTAGAATCGGCATCATCAGAAAATCTACAAACAACAAATTCTGGGGAGGGTGTGGACAAAAGGAACCCTCTTCCACTATTGGTGGGAATGTAAATTGATACAGTCACTATGGAGAACAGTATGGAGTTTCCTTAAAAAAACTAGAAATAGAATTACCATCTGATCCAGCAATCCCACTTCTGGGCATATACCCAGAGAAAACCATAAATCAAAAAGGCACATTCACCACGATGTTCATTGCAGCACTATTTACAATAGCCAGGTAATGGAAGCAACCTAAATGCCCACAGACAGATGAATGGATAAAGATGGGGTACATATATAAAATGGAATATTACTCGGCCATAAAAAGGAATGAAACTGGGTCAATTTTAGAGACATCGATGGATCTCTAGACTGTCATACAGAATGAAGTAAGTCAGAAAGAGGAAAACAAATATTGTATATTAATGCATATATGTGGAACCTAAAAAAATGATACAGAAGAACTGGTTTGCAGGGAAGAAAGAGAGACGCAGAGGTAGAGAACAAACGTATGGACACCAAGTGTGGGAAGCCATGGGGTGGTGGTGGTGGGATGAGTTGGGAGATTGGGATTGACCTGTATACATGTATATGCATAAAATACATAAGTGATAATAACCTGCTGTATAAAAAAGTAAATAAAATTAAATTTAAAAATTTAAAAAAATAAAACTTAAAAATAAAACAGAAAAAAGTTCTTCCCTCACACAGATGTATTTATAGAAATGAATTATTTCCATGCTTATATCTATAAATACATAAAAGAGGAATAAAATCTAAGTTGAACCATAAACGAAAAAATACCTGAACCCACCAGTTATACAGACGAAAACCCTATCAGGGCACTTGCTCCAGCGGTAAACAATTCTGAAATTGGTCAGAGGTGTGGAATCATCTCCCATACAGCCAGCAACACACCCCCCACGCAAGGAGCGTCCTCATTGCAAAGCTGGGAGACCGTGCCGAGGCATCTGTGAATACCGGTGAGATGAGCCCCAGGCCAGCTGCTGCTGAACTGTTCCCACCCTTCCCAGGTAAAACACCTGAATATGTACAAAGGCTTGAAAGCCTAGAGGAAGGGCCGTGGAGCCACACCAGCGACAGCACGCAGGCCAACTTGGTGACTGCAGGCCAGCCAGGGTGATCCTGGCCCCGGGCGCTCTTCCGGAAGCTTTCCATTGTCCTGCCTGAGATACCCCTCTTGTCCCGGCCCCCACTGCTTTTTTCCTTCCTCACCTCTGTCCGGAGAGAAATTCCAGCGGAAGGTATGGGTGACACATCCTCTTCTTTACAGGTGGCAGCCTGGCAACTCCTGCAGAAAGGCCAGCAGAACCCCACTCACACCGGGCCACCAACAAAGCTGTGGCCCCTCACTCCCTCCCACCAGCACAGCCCCGAGACTGCTGACGGGGCAGAGAATATGGAGTCAGGCACAGCTTCAGGGGCTATTGCTGCCTGGAGCGCTGTTTATATTGACCTCAACCAGGCACACCTGGGGAGGGCCGGCCGGCAGGGTAAGGCTGCCCAGGTTAGCTAATCCACAACCCTCAGGGAATCACATTGTTGAAAATGGACCTCGCTAAGGCAGAATAGAAGCCAAGGAAAATAAGGACACAATGCCATTTGCAGCACCGTAGATGAGTCTACAGGTAATCACGTGACTTGTAGTAAGTCAGAAAGTGAAAGACAGATATCATATCATATCACTTAGAGGTGTTACCTAAAATAGATAGCAGGGCAGTTATTTCCACTGAGAAGTGCAATCACAGGTTCATTAAACAAGCTTATGGTTCACCAATGGAAAGGTGTGAGGATTGGTTTCATTACGATATCGGGGTTAACAGACATATACAAACAGAGGTGACATATATAATCACCAAAGACCTATGGAATACCAAGAGAAGACTACTCAACATTCTGTCATAACGTACATGGGTAAAGGATCCCAGGAAGAACAGACATCTGTATATGTGTAAAAGAACCACATCTTCGACACCTACAATAAGCCAAACATTGTAATCATACTTGCTGTAATAAAAAATAAAAAATTAAATTAAAAATACGAACAAGAAGTAGGGAGACAAACTTGAGGGGCTTTCTCCTGGCACATTCCATTCTAAATTCCAATCTACAACACGACTTCCATTGAGGCTCTGTTGCCCTAGTAACCAGATTTGGTAAGGGATAACTGCTGCCACCTTGTGGCCGTTTCACACAACAGCAGCTTTAATCCCAGCGCTAATGGTCAGTTGATACTCAAAATCATTGCAGGCCTGTAAATGACACCTGCCCTGAAAACAAATCATGGGGTCACATATCGACCAAAAAATTCAAAGGACGTCCATATTTCAAAACGACCGTTTCAAAAGGCATATTTTATGCACATTAGTGTTCTGCTTCTTTGTCTTTCTTTCTTTTTTGGTTAAAAAGACGGGAATGGAAAATGGCATCCCTCAGAATGGGCGAAAATTGTTGCAAACGAATCAATGGACAAAGGTTTAATCTCCAATATATATAAACAGCTCATGCACCTTAATGTTAAAAAAACAAAAAACCCAATACAAAAATGGGCAGAAGATCTAAAGAGACGTTTCTTCAATGAAGACACAGAGAGGGCCAAGACGCACATGAAAAGCTGCTCAAGAGCACTAATTATTAGAGAAATGCAAATCAAAACTACAATGAGGTATCCCCTCACACCTGTTAGAATCGGCATCATCAGAAAATCTACAAACAACAAATTCTGGGGAGGGTGTGGACAAAAGGAACCCTCTTCCACTATTGGTGGGAATGTAAATTGATACAGTCACTATGGAGAACAGTATGGAGTTTCCTTAAAAACACTAGAAATAGAATTACCATCTGATCCAGCAATCCCACTTCTGGGCATATACCCAGAGAAAACCATAAATCAAAAAGGCACATTCACCACGATGTTCATTGCAGCACTATTTACAATAGCCAGGTAATGGAAGCAACCTAAATGCCCACAGACAGATGAATGGATAAAGATGGGGTACATATATAAAATGGAATATTACTCGGCCATAAAAAGGAATGAAACTGGGTCATTTGTAGAGACATCGATGGATCTAGAGACTGTCATACAGAATGAAGTAAGTCAGAAAGAGGAAAACAAATATTGTATATTAATGCATATATGTGGAACATAAAAAAATGATACAGATGAACTGGTTTGCAGGGAAGAAATAGAGACGCAGAGGTAGAGAAGAAACGTATGGACACCAAGTGTGGGAAGCCATGGGGTGGTGGTGGTGGGATGAGTTGGGAGATTGGGATTGACCTGTATACATCTATATGCATAAAATACATAAGTGATAATAACCTGCTGTATAAAAAAGTAAATAAAATTAAATTTAAAAATTAAAAAAAATAAAACTTAAAACTAAAACAGAAAAAAGTTCTTCCCTTCACACAGATGTATTTATAGAAATGAATTATTTCCATGCTTATATCTATAAATACATAAAAGAGGAATAAAATCTAAGTTGAACCATAAACGAAAAAATACCTGAACCCACCAGTTATACAGAGGAAAACCCTATCAGGGCACTTGCTCCAGCGGTAAACAATTCTGAAATTGGTCAGAGGTGTGGAATCATCACCCATCCAGCCAGCAACCCACCCCCCACGCAAGGAGCGTCCTCATTGCAAAGCTGGGAGACCGTGCCGAGGCATCTCTGAATAAAGGTGAGCTGAGCCCCAGTCCAGCTGCTGCTGAACTGTTCCCACCCTTCCCAGGTAAAACACCTGAATATGTACAAGGGCTTGAAAGCCTAAAGGAAGGGCCGCGGAGCCACACCAGCGACAGCACGCAGGCCAACGTGGTGACTGCAGGTCAGCCAAAGTTGTCCTGGCCCCGTGCGCTCTTCCGGAAGCTTTCCATTATCCCGCCTGTGAAACCCCTCCTGACCCAGTCCCCACTGCTTTTTTCCTTCCTCACCTCTGTCCGGAGAGAAATTCCAGCGGAAGGTATGGGTGACACATCCTCTTCTTTACAGGTGGCAGCCTGGCAACTCCTGCAGAAAGGCCAGCAGAACCCCACTCACACCTGGCCACCAACAAAGCTGTGGCCCCTATTTCCCTCCCACCAGCTCAGCCCCGAGACAGCTGACGGGGCAGAGAATATGGAGTCAGGCACAGCTTCAGGGGCTATTGCTGCCTGGAGCGCTGTTTATATTGACCTCAACCAGGCACACCTGGGGAGGGCCGGCCGGCAGGGTAAGGCTGCCCAGGTCAGCTAATCCACAACCCTCAGGGAATCACATTGTTGAAAATGGACCTCGCTAAGGCAGAATAGAAGCCAAGGAAAATAAGGACACAATGCCATTTGCAGCACCGTAGATGAGTCTAGAGGTAATCACGTGACTTGGAGTAAGTCAGAAAGTGAAAGACACATATCATATCACTTATAGGTGTTACCTAAAATAGATAGCAGGGCAGTTATTTCCACTGAGAAGTGCAATCACAGGTTCATTAAACAAGCTTATGGCTCACCAATGGAAAGGTGTGAGGATTGGTTTCATTACGATATCGGGGTTAACAGACATATACAAACAGAGGTGACATATATAATCACCAAAGACCTATGGAATACCAAGAGAAGACTACTCAACATTCTGTCATAACGTACATGGGTAAAGGATCCCAGGAAGAACAGACATCTGTATATGTGTAAAAGAACCACATCTTCGACACCTACAATAAGCCAAACATTGTAATCATACTTGCTGTAATAAAAAATAAAAAATTAAATTAAAAATACGAACAAGAAGTAGGGAGACAAACTTGAGGGGCTTTCTCCTGGCACATTCCATTCTAAATTCCAATCTATTACAGGACTTCCATTGAGGCTCTGTTGCCCTAGTAACCAGATTTGGTAAGGGAGAACTGCTGCCACCTTGTGGCCGTTTCACACAACAGCAGCTTTAATCCCAGCGCTAATGGTCAGTTGATATTCAAAATCATTGCAGGCCTGTAAATGACACCTTCCCTGAAAACAAATCCTGGGGTCACATATCGACCAAAAAATTCAAAGGACGTCCATATTTCAAAACGACCGTTTCAAAAGGCATATTTTATGCACATTAGTGTTCTGCTTCTTTGTCTTTCTTTCTTTTTTGGTTAAAAAGACGGGAATGGAAAAAGGCGTCCCTCAGAATGGGCGAAAATAGTTGCAAACGAATCAATGGACAAAGGTTTAATCTCCAATATATATAAACAGCTCATGCACCTTAATGTTAAAAAAACAAAAAAAACCAATACAAAAATGGGCAGAAGATCTAAAGAGACGTTTCTTCAAAGAAGACACAGAGAGGGCCAAGACGCACATGAAAAGCTGCTCAAGAGCACTAATTATTAGAGAAATGCAAATCAAAACTACAATGAGGTATCCCCTCACACCTGTTAGAATCGGCATCATCAGAAATTCTACAAACAACAAATTCTGGGGAGGGTGTGGACAAAAGAAACCCTCTTCCACTATTGGTGGGAACGTAAATTGATACAGTCACTATGGAGAACAGTATGGAGTTTCCTTAAAAAAACTAGAAATAGAATTACCATCTGATCCAGCAATCCCACTTCTGGGCATATAACCAGAGAAAACCATAAATCAAAAAGGCACATTCACCACGATGTTCATTGCAGCACTATTTACAATAGCCAGGTAATGGAAGCAACCTAAATTCCCACAGACAGATGAATGGATAAAGATGGGGTACATATATAAAATGGAATATTACTCGGCCATAAAAAGGAATGAAACTGGGTCATTTGTAGAGACATCGATGGATCTAGAGACTGTCATACAGAATGAAGTAAGTCAGAAAGAGGAAAACAAATATTGTATATTAATGCATATATGTGGAACCTAAAAAAATGATACAGATGAACTGGTTTGCAGGGAAGAAATAGAGACGCAGAGGTAGAGAACAAACGTATGGACACCAAGTGTGGGAAGCCATGGGGTGGTGGTGGTGGGATGAGTTGGGAGATTGGGATTGAACTGTATACATCTATATGCATAAAATACATAAGTGATAATAACCTGCTGTATAAAAATGTAAATAAAATTAAATTTAAAAATTTAAAAAAATAAAACTTAAAACTAAAACAGAAAAAAGTTCTTCCCTTCACACAGATGTATTTATAGAAATGAATTATTTCCATGCTTATATCTATAAATACATAAAAGAGGAATAAAATCTAAGTTGAACCATAAACGAAAAAATACCTGAACCCACCAGTTATACAGAGGAAAATCCTATCAGGGCACTTGCTCCAGCGGTAAACAATTCTGAAATTGGTCAGAGGTGTGGAATCATCACCCATCCAGCCAGCAACCCACCCCCCACGCAAGGAGCGTCCTCATTGCAAAGCTGGGAGACCGTGCCGAGGCATCTCTGAATAAAGGTGAGCTGAGCCCCAGTCCAGCTGCTTCTGAACTGTTCCCACCCTTCCCAGGTAAAACACCTGAATATGTACAAGGGCTTGAAAGACTAGAGGAAGGGCCGCGGAGCCACACCAGCGACAGCACGAAGGCCAACGTGGTGACTGCAGGTCAGCCAAGGTTGTCCTGGCCCCGTGCGCTCTTCTGGAAGCTTTCCATTATCCTGCCTGAGATACCCCTCCTGTCCCGGCCCCCACTGCTTTTTTCCTTCCTCACCTCTGTCCGGAGAGAAATTCCAGCGGAAGGTATGGGTGACACATCCTCTTCTTTACAGGTGGCAGCCTGGCAACTCCTGCAGAAAGGCCAGCAGAACCCCACTCACACCAGGCCACCAACAAATCTGTGGCCCCTATTTCCCCCCCACGAGCTCAGCCCCGAGACTGCTGACGGGGCAGAGAATATGGAGTCAGGCACAGCTTCAGGGGCTATTGCTGCCTGGAGCGCTGTTTATATTGACCTCAACCAGGCACACCTAGGGAGGGACGGCCGGCAGGGTAAGGCTGCCCAGGTCAGCTAATCCACAACCCTCAGGAAATCACATTGTTGAAAATGGACCTCTCTAAGGCAGAATAGAAGCCAAGGAAAATAAGGACACAATGCCATTTGCAGCACCGTAGATGAGTCTAGAGGTAATCACGTGACTTGTAGTAAGTCAGAAAGTGAAAGACACGTATCATATCATATCACTTAGAGGTGTTACCTAAAATAGATAGCAGGGCAGTTATTTCCACTGAGAAGTGCAATCACAGGTTCATTAAACAAGCTTATGGCTCACCAATGGAAAGGTGTGAGGATTGGTTTCATTACGATATCGGGGTTAACAGACATATACAAACAGAGGTGACATATATAATCACCAAAGACCTATGGAATACCAAGAGAAGACTACTCAACATTCTGTCATAACGTACATGGGTAAAGGATCCCAGGAAGAACAGACATCTGTATATGTGTAAAAGAACCACATCTTCGACACCTACAATAAGCCAAACATTGTAATCATACTTGCTGCAATAAAAAATAAAAATTAAATTAAAAATACGAACAAGAAGTAGGGAGACAAACTTGAGGGGCTTTCTCCTGGCACATTCCATTCTAAATTCCAATCTAGAACACAACTTCCATTGAGGCTCTCTTGCCCTAGTAACCAGATTTGGTAAGGGATAACTGCTGCCACCTTGTGGCCGTTTCACACAACAGCAGCTTTAATCCCAGCGCTATTGGTCAGTTGATACTGAAAATCATTGCAGGCCTGTAAATGACACCTGCCCTGAAAACAAATCCTGGGGTCACATATCGACCAAAAAATTCAAAGGACGTCCATATTTCGAAACGACCGTATCAAAAGGCATATTTTATGCACATTAGTGTTCTGCTTCTTTGTCTTTCTTTCTTTTTTGGTTAAAAAGACGGGAATGGAAAAAGGCACCCCTCAGAATGGGCGAAAATAGTTGCTAACGAATCAATGGACAAAGGTTTAATCTCCAATATATATAAACAGCTCATGCACCTTAATGTTAAAAACACAAAAAACCCAATACAAAAATGGGCAGAAGATCTAAAGAGACGTTTCTTCAAAGAAGACACAGAGAGGGCTAAGACGCACATGAAAAGCTGCTCAAGAGCACTAATTATTAGAGAAATGCAAATCAAAACTACAATGAGGTATCCCCTCACACCTGTTAGAATCGGCATCATCAGAAATTCTACAAACAACAAATTCTGGGGAGGGTGTGGACAAAAGGAACCCTCTTCCACTATTGGTGGGAATGTAAATTGATACAGTCACTATGGAGAACAGTATGGAGTTTCCTTAAAAAAACTAGAAATAGAATTACCATCTGATCCAGCAATCCCACTTCTGGGCATATACCCAGAGAAAACCATAAATCAAAAAGGCACATTCACCACGATGTTCATTGCAGCACTATTTACAATAGCCAGGTAATGGAAGCAACCTAAATGCCCACAGACAGATGAATGGATAAGGATGGGGTACATATATAAAATGGAATATTACTCGGCCATAAAAAGGAATGAAACTGGGTCATTTGTAGAGACATCGATGGATCTAGAGACTGTCATACAGAATGAAGTAAGTCAGAAAGAGGAAAACATATTGTATATTAATGCATATATGTGGAACATAAAAAAATGATACAGATGAACTGGTTTGCAGGGAAGAAATAGAGACCCAGAGGTAGAGAACAAACGTATGGACACCAAGTGTGGGAAGACATGGGGTGGTGGTGGTGGGATGAGTTGGGAGATTGGGATTGACCTGTATACATCTGTATGCATAAAATACATAAGTGATAATAACCTGCTGTATAAAAAAGTAAATAAAATTAAATTTAAAAATTTAAAAAAATAAAACTTAAAAATAAAACAGAAAAGAGTTCTTCCCTTCACACAGATGTATTTATAGAAATGAATTATTTCCATGCTTATATCTATAAATACATAAAAGAGGAATAAAATCTAAGTTGAACCATAAACGAAAAAATACCTGAACCCACCAGTTATACAGAGGAAAACCCTATCAGGGCACTTGCTCCAGCGGTAAGCAATTCTGAAATTGGTCAGAGGTGTGCAATCATCACCCATCCAGCCAGCAACCCACCCCCCACGCAAGGAGCGTCCTCATTGCAAAGCTGGGAGACCGTGCCGAGGCATCTCTGAATAAAGGTGAGCTGAGCCCCAGTCCAGCTGCTGCTGAACTGTTCCCACCCTTCCCAGGTAAAACACCTGAATATGTACAAGGGCTTGAAAGCCTAGAGGAAGGGCCGCGGAGCCACACCAGCGACAGCACGCAGGCCAACGTGGTGACTGCAGGTCAGCCAAAGTTGTCCTGGCCCCGTGCGCTCTTCCGGAAGCTTTCCATTATCCCGCCTGTGAAACCCCTCCTGACCCTGTCCCCACTGCTTTTTTCCTTCCTCACCTCTGTCCGGAGAGAAATTCCAGCGGAAGGTATGGGTGACACATCCTCTTCTTTACAGGTGGCAGCCTGGCAAATCCTGCAGAAAGGCCAGCAGAACCCCACTCACACCAGGCCACCAACAAAGCTGTGGCCCCTATTTCCCTCCCACCAGCTCAGCCCCGAGACTGCTGACGGGGCAGAGAATATGGAGTCAGGCACAGCTTCAGGGGCTATTGCTGCCTGGAGCGCTGTTTATATTGACCTCAACCAGGCACACCTAGGGAGGGACGGCCGGCAGGGTAAGGCTGCCCAGGTCAGCTAATCCACAACCCTCAGGAAATCACATTGTTGAAAATGGACCTCGCTAAGGCAGAATAGAAGCCAAGGAAAATAAGGACACAATGCCATTTGCAGCACCGTAGATGAGTCTAGAGGTAATCACGTGACTTGTAGTAAGTCAGAAAGTGAAAGACACATATCATATCATATCACTTAGAGGTGTTACCTAAAATAGATAGCAGGGCAGTTATTTCCACTTAGAAGTGCAATCACAGGTTCATTAAACAAGCTTATGGCTCACCAATGGAAAGGTGTGAGGATTGGTTTCATTACGATATCGGGGTTAACAGACATATACAAACAGAGGTGACATATATAATCACCAAAGACCTATGGAATACCAAGAGAAGACTACTCAACATTCTGTCATAACGTACATGGGTAAAGGATCCCAGGAAGAACAGACATCTGTATATGTGTAAAAGAACCACATCTTCGACACCTACAATAAGCCAAACATTGTAATCATACTTGCTGTAATAAAAAATAAAAAATTACATTAAAAATACGAACAAGAAGTAGGGAGACAAACTTGAGGGGCTTTCTCCTGGCACATTCCATTCTAAATTCCAATCTAGAACACGACATCCATTGAGGCTCTGTTGCCCTAGTAACCAGATTTGGTAAGGGAGAACTGCTGCCACCTTGTGGCCGTTTCACACAACAGCAGCTTTAATCCCAGCGCTAATGGTCAGTTGATATTCAAAATCATTGCAGGCCTGTAAATGACACCTTCCCTGAAAACAAATCCTGGGGTCACATATCGACCAAAAAATTCAAAGGACGTCCATATTTCAAAACGACCGTTTCAAAAGGCATATTTTATGCACATTAGTGTTCTGCTTCTTTGTCTTTCTTTCTTTTTTGGTTAAAAAGACGGGAATGGAAAAAGGCGTCCCTCAGAATGGGCGAATAGTTGCAAACGAATCAATGGACAAAGGTTTAATCTCCAATATATATAAACAGCTCATGCACCTTAATGTTAAAAAAACAAAAAACCCAATACAAAAATGGGCAGAAGATCTAAAGAGACGTTTCTTCAAAGAAGACACAGAGAGGGCCAAGACGCACATGAAAAGCTGCTCAAGAGCACTAATTATTAGAGAAATGCAAATCAAAACTACAATGAGGTATCCCCTCACACCTGTTAGAATCGGCATCATCAGAAAATCTACAAACAACAAATTCTGGGGAGGGTGTGGACAAAAGGAACCCTCTTCCACTATTGGTGGGAATGTAAATTGATACAGTCACTATGGAGAACAGTATGGAGTTTCCTTAAAAAAACTAGAAATAGAATTACCATCTGATCCAGCAATCCCACTTCTGGGCATATACCCAGAGAAAACCATAAATCAAAAAGGCACATTCACCACGATGTTCATTGCAGCACTATTTACAATAGCCAGGTAATGGAAGCAACCTAAATGCCCACAGACAGATGAATGGATAAAGATGGGGTACATATATAAAATGGAATATTACTCGGCCATAAAAAGGAATGAAACTGGGTCATTTGTAGAGACATCGATGGATCTAGAGACTGTCATACAGAATGAAGTAAGTCAGAAAGAGGAAAACAAATATTGTATATTAATGCATATATGTGGAACCTATAAAAATGATACAGATGAACTGGTTTGCAGGGAAGAAATAGAGACGCAGAGGTAGAGAAGAAACGTATGGACACCAAGTGTGGGAAGCCATGGTGTGGTGGTGGTGGGATGAGTTGGGAAATTGGGATTGACCTGTATACATGTATATGCATAAAATACATAAGTGATAATAACCTGCTGTATAAAAAAGTAAATAAAATTAAATTTAAAAATTTAAAAAAATAAAACTTAAAACTAAAACAGAAAAAAGTTCTTCCCTTCACACAGATGTATTTATAGAAATGAATTATTTCCATGCTTATATCTATAAATACATAAAAGAGGAATAAAATCTAAGTTGAACCGTAAACGAAAAAATACCTGAACCCACCAGTTGTACACAGGAAAACCCTATCAGGGCACTTGCTCCAGCGGTAAACAATTCTGAAATTGGTCAGAGGTGTGGAATCATCACCCATCCAGCCAGCAACACAACCCCACGCAAGGAGCGTCCTCATTGCAAAGCTGGGAGACCGTGCCGAGGCATCTCTGAATAAAGGTGAGCTGAGCCCCAGTCCAGCTGCTGCTGAACTGTTCCCACACTTCCCAGGTAAAACACCTGAATATGTACAAGGGCTTGAAAGCCTAGAGGAAGGGCCGCGGAGCCACACCAGCGACAGCACGCAGGCCAACGTGGTGACTGCAGGTCAGCCAAGGTTGGCCTGGCCCCGTGCGCTCTTCTGGAAACTTTCCATTATCCTGCCTGAGATACCCCTCCTGTCCCGGTCCCCACTGATTTCTTCCTTCCTCACCTCTGTCCGGAGAGAAATTCCAGCGGAAGGTATGGGTGACACATCCTCTTCTTTACAGGTGGCAGGCTGGCAACTCCTGCAGAAAGGCCAGCAGAACCCCACTCACACCAGGCCACCAACAAAGCTGTGGCCCCTATTTCCCTCCCACCAGCTCAGCCCCGAGACTGCTGACGGGGCAGAGAATATGGAGTCAGGCACAGCTTCAGGGGCTATTGCTGCCTGGAGCGCTGTTTATATTGACCTCAACCAGGCACACCTGGGAAGGGCCGGCCGACAGGGTAAGGCTGCCCAGGTCAGCTAACCCACAACCCTCAGGGAATCACATTGTTGAAAATGGACCTCGCTAAGGCAGAATAGAAGCCAAGGAAAATAAGGACACAATGCCATTTGCAGCACCGTAGATGAGTCTAGAGGTAATCACGTGACTTGTAGTAAGTCAGAAAGTGAAAGACACATATCATATCATATCACTTAGAGGTGTTACCTAAAATAGATAGCAGGGCAGTTATTTCCACTGAGAAGTGCAATCACAGGTTCATTAAACAAGCTTATGGCTCACCAATGGAAAGGTGTGAGGATTGGTTTCATTACGATATCGGGGTTAACAGACATATACAAACAGAGGTGACATATATAATCACCAAAGACCTATGGAATACCAAGAGAAGACTACTCAACATTCTGTCATAACGTACATGGGTAAAGGATCCCAGGAAGAACAGACATCTGAATATGTGTAAAAGAACCACATCTTCGACACCTACAATAAGCCAAACATTGTAATCATACTTGCTGTAATAAAAAATAAAAAATTAAATTAAAAATACGAACAAGAAGTAGGGAGACAAACTTGAGGGGCTTTCTCCTGGCACATTCCATTCTAAATTCCAATCTAGGACACGACTTCCATTGAGGCTCTGTTGCCCTAGTATCCAGATTTGGTAAGGGATAACTGCTGCCACCTTGTGGCCGTTTCACACAACAGCAGCTTTAATCCAGCGCTAATGGTCAGTTGATACTCAAAATCATTGCAGGCCTGTAAATGACACCTGCCCTGAAAACAAATCCTGGGGTCACATATCGACCAAAAATTTCAAAGGACGTCCATATTTCAAAACGACCGTTTCAAAAGGCATATTTTATGCACATTAGTGTTCTGCTTCTTTGTCTTTCTTTCTTTTTTGGTTAAAAAGACGGGAATGGAAAAAGGCATCCCTCAGAATGGGCGAAAATAGTTGCAAACGAATCAATGGACAAAGGTTTAATCTCCAATATATATAAACAGCTCATGCACCTTAATGTTAAAAAAACAAAAAACCCAATACAAAAATAGGCAGAAGATCTAGAGAGACGTTTCTTCAAAGAAGACACAGAGAGGGCCAAGACGCACATGAAAAGCTGCTGAAGAGCACTAATTATTAGAGAAATGCAAATCAAAACTACAATGAGGTATCCCCTCACACCTGTTAGAATCGGCATCATCAGAAAATCTACAAACAACAAATTCTGGGGAGGGTGTGGACAAAAGGTACCCTCTTCCACTACTGGTGGGAATGTAAATTGATACAGTCACTATGGAGAACAGTATGGAGTTTCCTTAAAAAAACTAGAAATAGAATTACCATCTGATCCAGCCATCCCACTTCTGGGCATATACCCAGAGAAAACCATAAATCAAAAAGGCACATTCACCACAATGTTCATTGCAGCACTATTTACAATAGCCAGGTAATGGAACAAACCTAAATGCCCACAGACAGATGAATGGATAAAGATGGGGTACATATATAAAATGGAATATTACTCGGCCATAAAAAGGAATGCAACTGGGTCATTTGTAGAGACATCGATGGATCTAGAGACTGTCATACAGAATGAAGTAAGTCAGAAAGCGGAAAACAAATATTGTATATTAATGCATATATGTGGAACCTAAAAAAATGATACAGATGAACTGGTTTGCAGGGAAGAAATAGAGACGCAGAGGTAGAGAACAAACGTATGGACACCAAGTGTGGGAAGCCATGGGGTGGTGGTGGTGGGATGAGTTGGGAGACTGGGATTGACCTGTATACATGTGTATGCATAAAATACATAAGTGATAATAACCTGCTGTATAAAAAAGTAAATAAAATTAAATTTAAAAATTTAAAAAAATAAAACATAAAAATAAAACAGAAAAAAGTTCTTCCCTTCACACAGATGTATTTATAGAAATGAATTATTTCCATGCTTATATCTATAAATACATAAAAGAGGAATAAAATCTAAGTTGAACCATAAACGAAAAAATACCTGAACCCACCAGTTATACAGAGGAAAACCCTATCAGGGCACTTGCTCCAGCGGTAAACAATTCTGAAATTGGTCAGAAGTGTGGAATCATCACCCATCCAGCCAGCAACCCACCCCCCACGCAAGGAGCGTCCTCATTGCAAAGATGGGAGACCGTGCCGAGGCATCTCTGAATAAAGGTGAGCTGAGCCCCAGTCCAGCTGCTGCTGAACTGTTCCCACCCTTCGCAGGTAAAACACCTGAATATATACAAGGGCTTGAAAGCCTAGAGGAAGGGCCGCGGAGCCACACCAGCGACAGCACGCAGGCCAACATGGTGACTGCAGGTCAGCCAAGGTTGTCCCTGCCCCATGCGCTCTTCCGGAAGCTTTCCATTATCCTGCCTGAGATACCCCTCCTGTCCCGGTACCCACTGCTTTTTTCCTTCCTCACCTCTGTCCGGAGAGAAATTCCAGCGGAAGGTATGGGTGACACATCCTCTTCTTACAGGTGGCAGCGTGGCAACTCCTGCAGAAAGGCCAGCAGAACCCCACTCACACCAGGCCACCAACAAAGCTGTGGCCCCTATTTCCCTCCCACCAGCTCAGCCCCGTTACTGCTGACGGGGCAGTGAATATGGAGTCAGGAACAGCTTCAGGGGCTATTGCTGCCTGGAGCGCTGTTTATATTGACCTCAACCAGGCACACCTGGGGAGGGCCGGCCGGCAGGGTAAGGCTGCCCAGGTCAGCTAATCCACAGCCCTCAGGGAATCACATAGTTTGAAATGGACCTCGCTAAGTCATAATAGAAGCCAAGGAAAATAAGGACACAATGCCATTTGCAGCACCGTAGATGAGTCTAGAGGTAATCACGTGACTTGTAGTAAGTCAGAAAGTGAAAGACACATATCATATCATATCACTTATATTTGTTGCCTAAAATAGATAGCAGGGCAGTTATTTCCACTGAGAAGTGCAATCACAGGTTCATTAAACAAGCTTATGGTTCACCAATGGAAAGGTGTGAGGATTGGTTTCATTACGATATCGGGGTGAACAGACATATACAAACAGAGGTGACATATATAATCACCAAAGACCTATGGAATACCAAGAGAAGACTACTCAACATTCTGTCATAACGTACATGGGTACAGGATCCCTGGAAGAACAGACATCTGTATATGTGTAAAAGAACCACATCTTCGACACCTACAATAAGCCAAACATTGTAATCATACTTGCTGTAATAAAAAATAAAAAATTAAATTAAAAATACGAACAAGAATTAGGGAGTCAAACTTGAGGGGCTTTCTCCTGGCACATTCCATTCTAAATTCCAATCTAGAACACGACTTCCATTGAGTTTCTGTTGCCCTAGTAACCAGATTTGGAAAGGGATAACTGCTGCCACCTTGTGGCCGTTTCACACAACAGCAGCTTTAATCCCAGCGCTAATGGTCAGTTGATACTCAAAATCATTGCAGGCCTGTAAATGACACCTGCCCTGAAAACAAATCCTGGGGTCACATATCGACCAAAAAATTCAAAGGACGTCCCTATTTCAAAACGACCGTTTCAAAAGTCATATTTTATGCACATTAGTGTTCTGCTTCTTTGTCTTTCTTTCTTTTTTGGTTAAAAAGACGGGAATGGAAAAAGGCATCCCTCAGAATGGGCGAAAATAGTTGCAAATGAATCAATGGACAAAGGTTTAATGTCCAATATATATAAACAGCTCATGCACCTTAATGTTAAAAAAACAAAAAACCCAATACAAAAATGGGCAGAAGATCTAAAGAGACGTTTCTTCAAAGAAGACACAGAGAGGGCCAAGACGCACATGAAAAGCTGCTCAAGAGCACTAATTATTAGAGAAATGCAAATCAAAAGTACAATGAGGTATCCCCTCACACCTATTAGAATCGGCATCATCAGAAAATCTACAAACAACAAATTCTGGGGAGGGTGTGGACAAAAGGAACCCTCTTCCACTATTGGTGGGAATGTAAATTGATACAGTCACTATGGAGAACAGTATGGAGTTTCCTTAAAAAAACTAGAAATAGAATTACCATCTGATCCAGCAATCCCACTTCTGGGCATATACCCAGAGAAAACCATAAATCAAAAAGGCACATTCACCACGATGTTCATTGCAGCACTATTTACAATAGCCAGGTAATGGAAGCAACCTAAATGCCCACAGACAGATGAATGGATAAAGATGGGGTACATATATAAAATGGAATATTACTCGGCCATAAAAAGGAATGAAACTGGGTCATTTGTAGAGACATCGATGGATCTAGAGACTGTCATACAGAATGAAGTAAGTCAGAAAGAGGAAAACAAATATTGTATATTAATGCATATATGTGGAACCTAAAAAAATGATACAGATGAACTGGTTTGCAGGGAAGAAATAGAGACGCAGAGGTAGAGAACAAACGTATGGATACCAAGTGTGGGAAGCCATGGGGTGGTGGTGGTGGGATGAGTTGGGAGATTGGGATTGACCTGTATACATGTATATGCATAAAATACATAAGTGATAATAACCTGCTGTATAAAAAAGTAAATAAAATTAAATTTAAAAATTAAAAAAATAAAACTTAAAAATAAAACAGAAAAAAGTTCTTCCCTTCACACAGATGTATTTATAGAAATGAATTATTTCCATGCTTATATCTATAAATACATAAAAGAGGAATAAAATCTAAGTTGAACCATAAACGAAAGAATACCTGAACCCACCAGTTATACAGAGGAAAACCCTATCAGGGCACTTGCTCCAGCGGTAAACAATTCTGAAATTGGTCAGAGGTGTGGAATCATCACCCATCCAGCCAGCAACCCACCCCCCACGCAAGGAGCGTCCTCATTGCAAAGCTGGGAGACCGTGCCGAGGCATCTCTGAATAAAGGTGAGCTGAGCCCCAGTCCAGCTGCTGCTGAACTGTTCCCACCCTTCCCAGGTAAAACACCTGAATATGTACAAGGGCTTGAAAGCCTAGAGGAAGGGCCGCGGAGCCACACCAGCGACAGCACGCAGGCCAACATGGTGACTGCAGGTCTGCCAAAGTTGTCCTGGCCCCGTGCGCTCTTCCGGAAGCTTTCCAGTATCCTGCCTGAGATACCCCTCCTGTCCCGGTCCCCACTGCTTTTTTCCTTCCTCACCTCTGTCCGGAGAGAAATTCCAGCGGAAGGTATGGGTGACACATCCTCTTCTTTACAGGTGGCAGCCTGGCAACTCCTGCAGAAAGGCCAGCAGAACCCCACTCACACCAGGCCACCAACAAAGCTGTGGCCCCTATTTCCCTCCCACCAGCTCAGCCCCGAGACTGCTGACGGGGCAGAGAATATGGAGTCAGGCACAGCTTCAGGGGCTATTGCTGCCTGCAGCGCTGTTTATATTGACCTCAACCAGGCAGACCTGGGGAGGGCCGGCCGGCAGGTTCAGGCTGCCCAGGTCAGCTAATCCACAGCCCTCAGGGAATCACATTGTTAAAAATGGACCTCGTTAAGGCAGAATAGAAGCCAAGGAAAATAAGGACACAATGCCATTTGCAGCACCGTAGATGAGTCTAGAGGTAATCACGTGACTTGGAGTAAGTCAGAAAGTGAAAGACACATATCATTTCATATCACTTATAGGTGTTACCTAAAATAGAAACCAGGGCACTCATTTCCACTGAGAAGTGCAATCATAGATTCATTAAACAAACTAATAGTTCACCAATGGAAAGGTGTGAGGATTGGTTTCATTACGATATCGGGGTTAACAGACATATACAAACACAGGTGACATATATAATCACCTAAGACCTACGGAATACAAAGAGAAGACTACTCAACATTCTGTCATAACGTACATGGGAAAAGGATCCCAGGAAGAACAGACATCTGTATATGTGTAAAAGAACCACATCTTCCACACCTACAACAAGCCAAACATTGTAATCAAACTTGCTATAATAAAAAATAAAAAAATTAAATTGAAAATACGAACAAGAAGTAGGGAGTCAAACTTGAAGGGCTTTCTCTTGGCAAATTCCATTCTAAATTCCAATCTAGAACATGACTTCCATTGAGGCTCTGTTGCCCTAGTAACCACATGTGTTAAGGGAGAACTGCTGCCACCTAGTGGCCGTTTCACACAACAGCAGCTTTAATCCCAGTGCTAATGGTCAGTTGATATTCAAAATCATTGCAGGCCTGTAATTGACACCTGCCCTGAAAACAAATCCTGGGGTCACATATCGACCAAAAAATTTAAAGGACGTCCATATTTCAAAACGACCGTTTCAAAAGGCATATTTTATGCACATTAGTGTTCTGCTTCTTTTTCTTTCTTTCTTTTTTTGGTTAAAAACACGGAAACGGAAAAAGGCATCCCTCAGAAGGGGCGAAAATAGTTGCAAACGAATCAATGGACAAACGTTTAATCTCCAATATAAATAAACAGCTCATGCAGCTTATTAAAAAAACAAACAACCCAATACAAAAATGGGCAGAAGATCTAAAGAGACGTTTCTTCAAAGAAGACACAGAGATGGCCAAGACGCACATGAAAAGCTGCTCAAGAGCACTAATTATTAGACAGATGCAAATCAAAACTACAATGAGGTATCACCTCACACCTGTTAGAATCGGCATCATCAGAAAAACTACAGAAAACAAATTCTGGGGAGGCTGTGGACAAAAGGAGCCCTTTTCCACTATTGGTGGGAATGTAAATTGATACAGTCTCTCTGGGGAACAGTATGGAGTTTTCTTTAAAAAACTATTAATAGAATTACCATCTGACCCAGCAATCCCACTTTTGGGCATATACCCAGAGACAACCATAAATCAAAAAGGCACATTCACCACAAGGTTCATTGCTGCACTATTTACAATAGCCAGGTAATGGAAGCAACCTAAATGCCCACAGACAGATGAATGGATAAAGATGGGGTACATATATAAAATGGAATATTACTCGGCCATAAAAAGGACTGAAACTGGGTCATTTGTATAGACATCGATGGATCTAGAGACTGTCATACAGAATGAAGTAAGTCAGAAAGAGGAAAACAAATATTGTATATTAATGCATATATGTGGAACCTAAAAAATGGTACAGATGAACTGGTTTGCAGGGAAGAAATAGAGACACAGAGGTAGAGAACAAACGTATGGACACCAAGTGTGGGAAGCCATGGGGTGGTGGTGGTGGGATGAGTTGGGAGTTTGAGATTGACCTGTATACATGTATATGCATAAAATACATAACTAATAATAAGCCGCTGTATAAAAAAGTAAATAAAATTAAATTTCAAAATTTTGAAATATAAAATTTAAAAATAAAACAGAAAAAAGTTCTTCCCTTCACACAGATGTATTTATAGGAATGAATTATTTCCATGCTTATATCTATAAATACATAAAAGAGGAATAAAATCTAACTTGAACCATAAACGAAAAAAACCCCTGAACCCACCAGTTATACAGAGGAAAACCCTATCAGGGCACTTGCTCCAGCGGTAAACAATTCTGAAATTGGTCAGAGGTGGGGAATCATCTCCCATACAGCCAGCAACCCACCCCCCATGCAAGGAGCGTCCTCATTGCAAAGCTGGGGGACCGTGCCGAGGCATCTCTGAATAAAGGTGAGCTGAGCCCCAGGCCAGCTGCTGCTGAACTGTTCCCACCCTTCCCAGGTAAAACACCTGAATATGTACAAAGGCTTGAAAGCCTAGAGGAAGGGCCGTGGAGCCACACCAGCGACAGCACGCAGGCCAACTTGGTGACTGCAGGCCAGCCAGGGTGATCCTGGCCCCGGGCGCTCTTCCGGAAGCTTTCCATTGTCCTGCCTGAGATACCCCTCTTGTCCCGGCCCCCGCTGCTTTTTTCCTTCCTCACCTCTGTCCGGAGAGAAATTCCAGGGGAAGGTATGGGTGACACATCCTCTTCTTTACAGGTGGCAGCCTGGCAACTCCTGCAGAAAGGCCAGCAGAACCCCACCCACACCGGGCTCCAACAAAGCTGTGGCCCCTCACTCCCGCCCACCAGCACAGCCCCGAGACTGCTGACGGGCCAGAGAATATGGAGGCAGGCACAGCTTCAGGGGCTATTGCTGCCTGGAGCGCTGTTTATATTGACCTCAACCAGGCAGACCTGGGGAGGGCCGGCCGGCAGGGTAAGGCTGCCCAGGTCAGCTAATCCACAACCCTCAGGGAATCACATTGTTGAAAATGGACCTCGCTAAGGCAGAATAGAAGCCAAGGAAAATAAGGACACAATGCCATTTGCAGCACCGTAGATGAGTCTAGAGGTAATCACGTGACTTCGAGTAAGTCAGAAAGTGAAAGACACATATCATTTCATATCACTTATAGGTGTTACCTAAAATAGAAACCAGGGCAGTCATTTCCACTGAGAAGTGCAATCATAGATTCATTAAACAAACTTATGGTTCACCAATGGATAGGTGTGAGGATTGGTTTCATTACGATATCGGGGTTAACAGACATATACAAACAGAGGTGACATATATAATCACCAAAGACCTACGGAATACCAAGAGAAGACTACTCAACATTCTGTCATAACGTACATGGGAAAAGGATCCCAGGAAGAACAGACATCTGTATATGTGTAAAAGAACCACATCTTCCACACCTACAACAAGCCAAACATTGTAATCAAACTTGCTATAATAAAAAATAAAAAAATTAAATTAAAAATACGAACAAGAAGTAGGGAGTCAAACTTGCGGGGCTTTCTCCTGGCACATTCCATTCTCAATTCCAATCTAGAACACGAAGTCCATTGAGGCTCTGTTGCCCTAGTAACCACATGTGTTAAGGGAGAACTGCTGCCACCTAGTGGCCGTTTCACACAACAGCAGCTTTAATCCCAGTGCTAATGGTCAGTTGATATTCAAAATCATTGAAGGCCTGTAAATGACACCTGCCCTGAAAACAAATCCTGGGGCCACATATCGACCAAAAAATTTAAAGAACGTCCATATTTCAAAACGACCGTTTCAAAAGGCATATTTTATGCACATTAGTGTTCTGCTTCTTTGTCTTTCTTTCTTTTTTGGTTAAAAACACGGGAATGGAAAAAGGCATCCCTCAGAAGGGGCGAAAATAGTTGCAAACGAATCAATGGACAAAGGTTTAATCTCCAATATATATAAACAGCTCATGCAGCTTATTAAGAAAACAAACAACCCAATACAAAAATGGGCAGAAGATCTAAAGAGACGTTTCTTCAAGGAAGACACAGAGATGGCCAAGACGCACATGAAAAGCTGCTCAAGAGCACTAATAATTAGAGAAATGCAAATCAAAACTACAATGAGGTATCACCTCACACCTCTTAGAATCGGCATCATCAGAAAATCTACAACCAACAAATTCTGGGGAGGGTGTGGACAAAAGGAGCCCTCTTCCACTATTGGTGGGAATGTAAATTGATAGAGTCACTATGGAGAACACTATGGAGTTTCCTTTAAAAAACTAGAAATAGAATTACCATCTGACCCAGCAATCCCACTTTTGGGCATATACCCAGAGACAACCATAAATCAAAAAGGCACATTCACCACAAGGTTCATTGCAGCACTATTTACAATATCCAGGTTGTGAAAGCAACCTAAATGCCCACAGACAGATGAATGGATAAAGATGGGGTACATATATAAAATGGAATATTACTCGGCCATAAAAAGGAATGAAACTGGGTCATTTGTAGAGACATCGATGGATCTAGAGACTGTCATACAGAATGAAGTTAGTCAGAAAGAGGAAAACAAATATTGTATATTAATGCATATATGTGGAACCTAAAAAATGGTACAGATGAACTGGTTTGCAGGGAGGAAATAGAGACACAGAGGTAGAGAACAAACGTATGGACACCAAGTGTGGGAAGCCATGGGGTGGTGGTGGTGCGATGTGTTGGGAGTTTGAGATTGACCTGTATACATGTATGTGAATAAAATATATAACTAATAATAAGCCGCTGTATAAAAAAGTAAATAAAATTAAATTTCAAAATTTTAAAATATAAAATTTAAAAATAATACAGACGGGCTTCCCTGGTGGCGCAGTGGTTGAGAGTCCGCCTGCCGATGCAGGGGACACGGTTCGTGCCCCTATCCCGGAAGATCCCACATGCCGCGGAGCGGCTGGGCCCGCGAGCCATGGCCACGGAGCCTGTGTGTCCGGAGCCTGTGCTCCGCAAAGGGAGAGGCCACAGCAGTGAGAGGCCCGCGTACAGCAAAAAAAAAAAAATAAATAAAATAAAACAGAAAAAAGTTCTTCCCTTCACACAGATGTATTTATAAGAATGAATTATTTCCATGCTTATATCTATAAATACATAAAAGAGGAAAAATATCTAACTTGAACCATAAACGAAAAAAAACCCTGAACCCACCAGTTATACAGAGGAAAACCCTATCAGGGCACTTGCTCCAGCGGTAAACAATTCTGAAATTGGTCAGAGGTGGGGAATCATCACCCATACAGCCAGCAACCCACCCCCCATGCAAGGAGTGTCCTAATTGCAAAGCTGGGGGACCGTGCCAAGGCATCTCTGAATAAAGGTGAGCTGAGCCCCAGGCCAGCTGCTGCTGAACTGTTCCCACCCTTCCCAGGTAAAACACCTGAATATGTACAAAGGCTTGAAAGCCTAGAGGAAGGGCCGTGGAGCCACACCAGCGACAGCACGCAGGCCAACTTGGTGACTGCAGGCCAGCCAGGGTGATCCTGGCCCCGGGCGCTCTTCCGGAAGCTTTCCATTGTCCTGCCTGAGATACCCCTCTTGTCCCGGCCCCCACTGCTTTTTTCCTTCCTCACCTCTGTCCGGAGAGAAATTCCAGCGGAAGGTATGGGTGACACATCCTCTTCTTTACAGGTGGCAGCCTGGCAACTCCTGCAGAAAGGCCAGCAGAACCCCACTCACACCGGGCCACCAACAAAGCTGTGGCCCCTCACTCCCTCCCACCAGCACAGCCACGAGACTGCTGACGGGGCAGAGAATATGGAGGCAGGCACAGCTTCAGGGGCTATTGCTGCCTGGAGCGCTGTTTATATTAACCTCAACCAGGCAGACCTGGGGAGGGCCGGCCGGCAGGGTAAGGCTGCCCAGGTCAGCTAATCCACAACCCTCAGGGAATCACATTGTTGAAAATGGACCTCGCTAAGGCAGAATAGAAGCCAAGAAAATAAGGACACAATGCCATTTGCAGCACCGTAGATGAGTCTAGAGGTAATCACGTGACTTGGAGTAAGTCAGAAAGTGAAAGACACATATCATTTCATATCACTTATAGGTGTTACCTAAAATAGAAACCAGGGCAGTCATTTCCACTGAGAAGTGCAATCATAGATTCATTAAACAAACTTATGGTTCACCAATGGAAAGGTGTGAGGATTGGTTTCATTACGATATCGGGGTTAACAGACATATACAAACAGAGGTGTCATATATAATCACCAAAAACCTACGGAATACCAAGAGAAGACTACTCAACATTCTGTCATAACGTACATGGGAAAAGGATCCCAGGAAGAACAGACATCTGTATATGTGTAAAAGAACCACATCTTCCACACCCTCAACAAGCCAAACATTGTAATCAAACTTGCTATGATAAAAAATAAAAAAATTAAATTAAAAATACGAACAAGAAGTAGGGAGTCAAACTTGAGGGGCTTTCTCCTGGCACATTCCATTCTCAATTCCAATCTAGAACACGACATCCATTGAGGCTCTGTTGCCCTAGTAACCAGATGTGTTAAGGGAGAACTGCTTCCACCTAGTGGCCGTTTCACACAACAGCAGCTTTAATCCCAGTGCTAATGGTCAGTTGATATTCAAAATCATTGCTGGCCTGTAAATGACACCTGCCCTGAAAACAAATCCTGGGGCCACATATCGACCAAAAAATTTAAAGGACGTCCATATTTCAAAACGACCGTTTCAAAAGGCATATTTTATGCACATTAGTGTTCTGCTTCTTTTTCTTTCTTTCTTTTTTGGTTAGAAACACGGGAATGGAAAAAGGCATCCCTCAGAAGGGGCGAAAATAGTTGCAAACGAATCAATGGACAAAGGTTTAATCTCCAATATATATAAACAGCTCATGCAGCTTATTAAGAAAACAAACAACCCAATACAAAAATGGGCAGAAGATCTAAAGAGACGTTTCTTCAAAGAAGACACAGAGATGGCCAAGACACACATGAAAAGCTGTTCAAGAGCACTAATTATTAGAGAAATGCAAATCAAAACTACAATGAGGTATCACCTCACACCTGTTAGAATCGGCATCATCAGAAAATCTACAGACAACAAATTCTGGGGAGGGTGTGGACAAAAGGAGCCCTCTTCCACTATTGGTGGGAATGTAAATTGATACAGTCTCTATGGAGAACAGTATGGAGTTTCCTTTAAAAAACTAGAAATAGAATTACCATCTGACCCACCAATCCCACTTTTGGGCATATACCCAGAGACAACCATAAATCAAAAAGGCACATTCACCACAAGGTTCATTGCAGCACTATTTACAATAGCCAGGTAATGGAAGCAACCTAAATGCACACAGACAGATGAATGGATAAAGATGGGGTACATATATAAAATGGAATATTACTCGGCCATAAAAAGGAATGAAACTGGGTCATTTGTAGAGACATCGATGGATCTAGAGACTGTCATACAGAATGAAGTAAGTCAGAAAGAGGAAAACAAATATTGTATATTAATGCATATATGTGGAACCTAAAAAATGGTACAGATGAACTGGTTTGCAGGGAAGAAATAGAGACACAGAGGTAGAGAACAAACGTATGGACACCAAGTGTGGGAAGCCATGGGGTGGTGGTGGTGGGATGAGTTGGGAGTTTGAGATTGACCTGTATACATGTATATGCATAAAATACATAACTAATAATAACCCGCTGTATAAAAAATAAATAAAATTAAATTTCAAAATTTTAAAATATAAAATTTAAAAATAAAACAGAAAAAAGTTCTTCCCTTCACACAGATGTATTTATAGGAATGAATTATTTCCATGCTTATATCTATAAATACATAAAAGAGGAATAAAATCTAACTTGAACCATAAACGAAATAAACCCCTGAACCCACCAGTTATACAGAGGAAAACCCTATCAGGGCACTTGCTCCAGCGGTAAACAATTCTGAAATTGGTCAGAGGTGGGGAATCATCTCCCATACAGCCAGCAACCCACCCCCCATGCAAGTAGCGTCCTCATTGCAAAGCTGGGGGACCGTGCCGAGGCATCTCTGAATAAAGGTGAGCTGAGCCCCAGGCCAGCTGTTGCTGAACTGTTCCCACCCTTCCCAGGTAAAACACCTGAATATGTACAAAGGCTTGAAAGCCTAGAGGAAGGGCCGTGGAGCCACACCAGCGACAGCACGCAGGCCAACTTGGTGACTGCAGGCCAGCCAGGGTGATCCTGGCCCCGGGTGCTCTTCCGGAAGCTTTCCATTGTCCTGCCTGAGATACCCCTCTTGTCCCGGCCCCCACTGCTTTTTTCCTTCCTCACCTCTGTCCGGAGAGAAATTCCAGCGGAAGGTATGGGTGACACATCCTCTTCTTTACAGGTGGCATCCTGGCAACTCCTGCAGAAAGGCCAGCAGAACCCCACTCACACCGGGCCACCAACAAAGCTGTGGCCCCTCACTCCCTCCCACCAGCACAGCCACGAGACTGCTCACGGGGCAGAGAATATGGAGGTAGGCACAGCTTCAGGGGCTATTGCTGCCTGGAGCGCTGTTTATATTGACCTCAACCAGGCAGACCTGGGGAGGGCCGGCCGGCAGGGTAAGGCTGCCCAGGTCAGCTAATCCACAACCCTCAGGGAATCACATTGTTGAAAATGGACCTCGCTAAGGCAGAATAGAAGCAAAGGAAAATAAGGACACAATGCCATTTTCAGCACCGTAGATGAGTCTAGAGGTAATCACGTGACTTGGAGTAAGTCAGAAAGTGAAAGACACATATCATTTCATATCACTTATAGGTGTTACCTAAAATAGAAACCAGGGCAGTCATTTCCACTGAGAAGTGCAATCATAGATTCATTAAACAAACTTATGGTTCACCAATGGAAAGGTGTGAGGATTGGTTTCATTACGATATCGGGGTTAACAGACATATACAAACACAGGTGACATATATAATCACCAAAGACCTACGGAATACCAAGAGAAGACTACTCAACATTCTGTCATAACGTACATGGGAAAAGGATCCCAGGAAGAACAGACATCTGTATATGTGTAAAAGAACCACATCTTCCACACCTACAACAAGCCAAACATTGTAATCAAACTTGCTATAATAAAAAATAAAAAAATTAAATTAAAAATACGAACAAGAAGTAGGGAGTCAAACTTGAGGGGCTTTCTCCTGGCACATTCCACTCTGAATTCCAATCTAGAACACGAAGTCCATTGAGGCTCTGTTGCCCTAGTAACCAGATGTGTTAAGGGAGAACTGCTGCCACCTAGTGGCCGTTTCACACAACAGCAGCTTTAATCCCAGTGCTAATGGTCAGTTGATATTCAAAATCATTGCAGGCCTGTAAATGACACCTGCCCTGAAAACAAATCCTGGGGCCACATATCGACCAAAAAATTTAAAGGACGTCCATATTTCAAAAGGACCGTTTCAAAAGGCATATTTTATGCACATTAGTGTTCTGCTTCTTTTTCTTTCTTTCTTTTTTGGTTAGAAACACGGGAATGGAACAAGGCATCCCTCAGAAGGGGCGAAAATAGTTGCAAACGAATCAATGGACAAAGGTTTAATCTCCAATATATATAAACAGCTCATGCAGCTTATTAAGAAAACAAACAACCCAATACAAAAATGGGCAGAAGATCTAAAGAGACGTTTCTTCAAAGAAGGCACAGAGATGGCCAAGACGCATATGAAAAGCTGCTCAAGAGCACTAATTATTAGAGAAATGCAAATCAAAACTACAATGAGGTATCACCTCACACCTCTTAGAATCGGCATCATCAGAAAATCTACAGACAACAAATTCTGGGGAGGGTGTGGACAAAAGGAGCCCTCTTCCACTATTGGTGGGAATGTAAATTGATACAGTCTCTATGGAGAACAGTATGGAGTTTCCTTTAAAAAACTAGAAATAGAATTACCATCTGACCCAGCAATCCCACTTTTGGGCATATACCCAGAGACAACCATAAATCAAAAAGGCACATTCACCACAAGGTTCATTGCAGCACTATTTACAATAGCCAGGTAATGGAAGCAACCTAAATGCCCACAGACAGGTGAATGGATAATGATGGGGTACATATATAAAATGGAATATTACTCGGCCATAAAAAGGAATGAAACTGGGTCATTTGTAGAGACATCGATGGATCTAGAGACTGTCATACAGAATGAAGTTAGTCAGAAAGAGGAAAACAAATATTGTATATTAATGCATATATGTGGAACCTAAAAAATGGTACAGATGAACTGGTTTGCAGGGAAGAAATAGAGACACAGAGGTAGAGAACAAACGTATGGACACCAAGTGTGGGAAGCCATGGGGTGGTGGTGGTGGGATGAGTTGGGAGTTTGAGATTGACCTGTATACATGTATATGCATAAAATACATAACTAATAATAAGCCGCTGTATAAAAAAGTAAATAAAATTAAATTTCAAAATTTTAAAATATAAAATTTAAAAATAAAACAGAAAAAATTTCTTCCCTTCACACAGATGTATTTATAGGAATGAATTATTTCCATGCTTATATCTATAAATACATAAAAGAGGAATAAAATCTAACTTGAACCATAAACGAAATAAACCCCTGAACCCACCAGTTATACAGAGGAAAACCCTATCAGGGCACTTGCTCCAGCGGTAAACAATTCTGAAATTGGTCAGAGGTGGGGAATCATCTCCCATACAGCCAGCAACCCACCCCCCATGCAAGGAGCGTCCTCATTGCAAAGCTGGGGGACCGTGCCGAGGCATCACTGAATAAACGTGAGGTGAGCCCCAGGCCAGCTGCTGCTGAACTGTTCCCACCCTTCCCAGGTAAAACACCTGAATATGTACAAAGGCTTGAAAGCCTAGAGGAAGGGCCGTGGAGCCACACCAGCGACAGCACGCAGGCCAACTTGGTGACTGCAGGCCAGCCAGGGTGATCCTGGCCCCGGGCGCTCTTCCGGAAGCTTTCCATTGTCCTGCCTGAGATACCCCTCTTGTCCCGGCCCCCACTGCTTTTTTCCTTCCTCACCTCTGTCCGGAGAGAAATTCCAGCGGAAGGTATGGGTGACACATCCTCTTCTTTACAGGTGGCAGCCTGGCAACTGCTGCAGAAAGGCCAGCAGAACCCCACTCACACCGGGCCACCAACAAAGCTGTGGCCCCTCACTCCCTCCCACCAGCACAGCCACGAGACTGCTCACGGGGCAGAGAATATGGAGGTAGGCACAGCTTCAGGGTCTATTGCTGCCTGGAGCGCTGTTTATATTGACCTCAACCAGGCAGACCTGGGGAGGGCCGGCCGGCAGGGTAAGGCAGCCCAGGTCAGCTAATCCACAACCCTCAGGGAATCACATTGTTGAAAATGGACCTCGCTAAGGTAGAATAGAAGCCAAGGAAAATAAGGACACAATGCCATTTGCAGCACCGTAGATGAGTCTAGAGGTAATCACGTGACTTGGAGTAAGTCAGAAAGTGAAAGACACATATCATTTCATATCACTTATAGGTGTTACCTAAAATAGAAACCAGGGCAGTCATTTCCACTGAGAAGTGCAATCATAGATTCATTAAACAAACTTATGGTTCACCAATGGAAAGGTGTGAGGATTGGTTTCATTACGATATCGGGGTTAACAGACATATACAAACACAGGTGACATATATAATCACCAAAGACCTACGGAATACCAAGAGAAGACTACTCAACATTCTGTCATAACGTACATGGGAAAAGGATCCCAGGAAGAACAGACATCTGTATATGTGTAAAAGAACCACATCTTCCACACCTACAACAAGCCAAACATTGTAATCAAACTTGCTATAATAAAAAATAAAAAAATTAAATTAAAAATACGAACAAGAAGTAGGGAGTCAAACTTGAGGGGCTTTCTCCTGGCACATTCCATTCTCAATTCCAATCTAGAAAATGACGTCCATTGAGGCTCTGTTGCCCTAGTAACCAGATGTGTTAAGGGAGAACTGCTGCCAGCTAGTGGCCGTTTCACACAACAGCAGCTTTAATCCCAGTGCTAATGGTCAGTTGATATTCAAAATCATTGCAGGCCTGTAAATGACACCTGCCCTGAAAACAAATCCTGGGGCCACATATAGACCAAAAAATTTAAAGGACGTCCATATTTCAAAACGACCGTTTCAAAAGGCATATTTTATGCACATTAGTGTTCTGCTTCTTTTTCTTTCTTTCTTTTTTGGTTAAAAACACGGGAATGGAAAAAGGCATCCCTCAGAAGGGGCGAAAATAGTTGCAAACGAATCAATGGACAAAGGTTTAATCTCCAATATATATAAACAGCTCATGCAGCTTATTAAAAAAACAAACAACCCAATACAAAAATGGGCAGAAGATCTAAAGAGACGTTTCTTCAAAGAAGACACAGAGATGGCCAAGACGCACATGAAAAGCTGCTCAAGAGCACTAATTATTAGAGAAATGCAAATCAAAACTACAATGAGGTATCACCTCACACCTGTTAGAATCGGCATCATCAGAAAATCTACAAACAACAAATTCTGGGGAGGGTGTGGTCAAAAGGAGCCCTCTTCCACTATTGGTGGGAATGTAAATTGATACAGTCACTATGGAGAACAGTATGGAGTTTCCTTTATAAAACTAGAAATAGAATTACCATCTGACCCAGCAATCCCACTTTTGGGCATATACCCAGAGACAACCATAAATCAAAAAGGCACATTCACCACAAGGTTCATTGCAGCACTATTTACAATAGCCAGGTAATGGAAGCAACCTAAATGCCCACAGACAGGTGAATGGATAAAGATGGGGTACATATATAAAATGGAATATTACTCGGCCATAAAAAGGAATGAAACTGGGTCATTTGTAGAGACATCGATGGATCTAGAGACTGTCATACAGAATGAAGTTAGTCAGAAAGAGGAAAACAAATATTGTATATTAATGCATATACGTGGAACCTAAAATATGGTACAGATGAACTGGTTTGCAGGGAAGAAATAGAGACACAGAGGTAGAGAACAAACGTATGGACACCAAGTGTGGGAAGCCATGGGGTGGTGGTGGTGGGATGAGTTGGGAGTTTGAGATTGACCTGTATACATGTATATGCATAAAATACATAACTAATAATAAGCCGCTGTATAAAAAAGTAAATAAAATTAAATTTCAAAATTTTAAAATATAAAATTTAAAAATAAAACAGAAAAAAGTTCTTCCCTTCACACAGATGTATTTATAGGAATGAATTATTTCCATGCTTATATCTATAAATACATAAAAGAGGAATAAAATCTAACTTGAACCATAAACGAAATAAACCCCTGAACCCACCAGTTATACAGAGGAAAACCCTATCAGGGCACTTGCTCCAGCGGTAAACAATTCTGAAATTGGTCAGAGGTGGGGAATCATCTCCCATACAGCCAGCAACCCATCCCCCATGCAAGGAGCGTCCTCATTGCAAAGCTGGGGGACCGTGCCGAGGCATTTCTGAATAAAGGTGAGCTGAGCCCCAGGCCAGCTGCTGCTGAACTGTTCCCACCCTTCCCAGGTAAAACACCTGAATATGTACAAAGGCTTGAAAGCCTAGAGGAAGGGCCGTGGAGCCACACCAGCGACAGCACGCAGGCCAACTTGGTGACTGCAGGCCAGCCAGGGTGATCCTGGCCCCGGGCGCTCTTCCGGAAGCTTTCCATTGTCCTGCCTGAGATACCCCTCTTGTCCCGGCCCCCACTGCTTTTTTCCTTCCTCACCTCTGTCCGGAGAGAAATTCCAGCGGAAGGTATGGGTGACACATCCTCTTCTTTACAGGTGGCAGCCTGGCAACTCCTGCAGGAAGGCCAGCAGAACCCCACTCACACCGGGCCACCAACAAAGCTGTGGCCCCTCACTCCCTCCCACCAGCACAGCCACGAGACTGCTCACGGGGCAGAGAATATGGAGGCAGGCAGAGCTTCAGGGGCTATTGCTGCCTGGAGCGCTGTTTATATTGACCTAAACCAGGCAGACCTGGGGAGGGCCGGCCGGCAGGGTAAGGCTGCCCAGGTCAGCTAATCCACAACCCTCAGGGAATCACATTGTTGAAAATGGACCTCGCTAAGGCAGAATAGAAGCCAAGGAAAATAAGGACACAATGCCATTTGCAGGACCGTAGATGAGTCTAGAGGTAATCACGTGACTTGGAGTAAGTCAGAAAGTGAAAGTCACATATCATTTCATATCACTTATAGGTGTTACCTAAAATAGAAACCAGGGCAGTCATTTCCACTGAGAAGTGCAATCATAGATTCATTAAACAAACTTATGGTTCACAAATGGAAAGGTGTGAGGATTGGTTTCATTACGATATCGGGGTTAACAGACATATACAAACACAGGTGACATATATAATCACCAAAGACCTACGGAATACCAAGAGAAGACTACTCAACATTCTGTCATAACGTACATGGGAAAAGGATCCCAGGAAGAACAGACATCTGTATATGTGTAAAAGAACCACATCTTCCACACCTACAACAAGCCAAACATTGTAATCAAACTTGCTATAATAAAAAATAAAAAAATTAAATTAAAAATACGAACAAGAAGTAGGGAGTCAAACTTGAGGGGCTTTCTCCTGGCACATTCCATTCTCAATTCCAATCTAGAACATGACGTCCATTGAGGCTCTGTTGCCCTAGTAACCAGATGTGTTAAGGGAGAACTGCTGCCAGCTAGTGGCCGTTTCACACAACAGCAGCTTTAATCCCAGTGCTAATGGTCAGTTGATATTCAAAATCATTGCAGGCCTGTAAATGACACCTGCCCTGAAAACAAATCCTGGGGCCACATATCGACCAAAAAATTTCAAGGACGTCCATATTTCAAAACGACCGTTTCAAAAGGCATATTTTATGCACATTAGTGTTCTGCTTCTTTTTCTTTCTTTCTTTTTTGGTTAAAAACACGGGAATGGAAAAAGGCATCCCTCAGAAGGGGCGAAAATAGTTGCAAACGAATCAATGGACAAAGGTTTAATCTCCAATATATATAAACAGCTCATGCAGCTTATTAAAAAAACAAACAACCCAATACAAAAATGGGCAGAAGATCTAAAGAGACGTTTCTTCAAAGAAGACACAGAGATGGCCAAGACGCACATGAAAAGCTGCTCAAGAGCACTAATTATTAGAGAAATGCAAATCAAAACTACAATGAGGTATCACCTCACACCTGTTAGAATCGGCATCATCAGAAAATCTACAAACAACAAATTCTGGGGAGGGTGTGGTCAAAAGGAGCCCTCTTCCACTATTGGTGGGAATGTAAATTGATACAGTCACTATGGAGAACAGTATGGAGTTTCCTTTATAAAACTAGAAATAGAATTACCATCTGACCCAGCAATCCCACTTTTGGGCATATACCCAGAGACAACCATAAATCAAAAAGGCACATTCACCACAAGGTTCATTGCAGCACTATTTACAATAGCCAGGTAATGGAAGCAACCTAAATGCCCACAGACAGGTGAATGGATAAAGATGGGGTACATATATAAAATGGAATATTACTCGGCCATAAAAAGGAATGAAACTGGGTCATTTGTAGAGACATCGATGGATCTAGAGACTGTCATACAGAATGAAGTTAGTCAGAAAGAGGAAAACAAATATTGTATATTAATGCATATATGTGGAACCTAAAAAATGGTACAGATGAACTGGTTTGCAGGGAAGAAATAGAGACACAGAGGTAGAGAACAAACGTATGGACACCAAGTGTGGGAAGCCATGGGGTGGTGGTGGTGGGATGAGTTGGGAGTTTGAGATTGACCTGTATACATGTATATGCATAAAATACATAACTAATAATAAGCCGCTGTATAAAAAAGTAAATAAAATTAAATTTCAAAATTTTAAAATATAAAATTTAAAAATAAAACAGAAAAAAGTTCTTCCCTTCACACAGATGTATTTATAGGAATGAATTATTTCCATGCTTATATCTATAAATACATAAAAGAGGAATAAAATCTAACTTGAACCATAAACGAAATAAACCCCTGAACCCACCAGTTATACAGAGGAAAACCCTAT
The DNA here is from genome assembly GCF_964165515.1 of Mesoplodon bidens. NCBI lineage: Eukaryota > Metazoa > Chordata > Mammalia > Artiodactyla > Ziphiidae > Mesoplodon > Mesoplodon bidens. Next base: position 243,479 of record NW_027671698.1, on the reverse strand, counting down.
CAGGGCACTTGCTCCAGCGGTAAACAATTCTGAAATTGGTCAGAGGTGGGGAATCATCTCCCATACAGCCAGCAACCCACCCCCCATGCAAGGAGCGTCCTCATTGCAAAGCTGGGGGACCGTGCCGAGGCATCTCTGAATAAAGGTGAGCTGAGCCCCAGGCCAGCTGCTGCTGAACTGTTCCCACCCTTCCCAGGTAAAACACCTGAATATGTACAAAGGCTTGAAAGCCTAGAGGAAGGGCCGTGGAGCCACACCAGCGACAGCACGCAGGCCAACTTGGTGACTGCAGGCCAGCCAGGGTGATCCTGGCCCCGGGCGCTCTTCCGGAAGCTTTCCATTGTCCTGCCTGAGATACCCCTCTTGTCCCGGCCCCCACTGCTTTTTTCCTTCCTCACCTCTGTCCGGAGAGAAATTCCAGCGGAAGGTATGGGTGACACATCCTCTTCTTTACAGGTGGCAGCCTGGCAACTCCTGCAGAAAGGCCAGCAGAACCCCACTCACACCGGGCCACCAACAAAGCTGTGGCCCCTCACTCCCTCCCACCAGCACAGCCACGAGACTGCTCACGGGGCAGAGAATATGGAGGTAGGCACAGCTTCAGGGGCTATTGCTGCCTGGAGCGCTGTTTATATTGACCTCAACCAGGCAGACCTGGGGAGGGCCGGCCGGCAGGGTAAGGCTGCCCAGGTCAGCTAATCCACAACCCTCAGGGAATCACATTGTTGAAAATGGACCTCGCTAAGGCAGAATAGAAGCCAAGGAAAATAAGGACACAATGCCATTTGCAGCACCGTAGATGAGTCTAGAGGTAATCACGTGACTTGGAGTAAGTCAGAAAGTGAAAGACACATATCATTTCATATCACTTATAGGTGTTACCTAAAATAGAAACCAGGGCAGTCATTTCCACTGAGAAGTGCAATCATAGATTCATTAAACAAACTTATGGTTCACCAATGGAAAGGTGTGAGGATTGGTTTCATTACGATATCGGGGTTAACAGACATATACAAACACAGGTGACATATATAATCACCAAAGACCTACGGAATACCAAGAGAAGACTACTCAACATTCTGTCATAACGTACATGGGAAAAGGATCCCAGGAAGAACAGACATCTGTATATGTGTAAAAGAACCACATCTTCCACACCTACAACAAGCCAAACATTGTAATCAAACTTGCTATAATAAAAAATAAAAAAATTAAATTAAAAATACGAACAAGACGTAGGGAGTCAAACTTCAGGGGCTTTCTCCTGGCACATTCCATTCTCAATTCCAATCTAGAACATGACGTCCATTGAGGCTCTGTTGCCCTAGTAACCAGATGTGTTAAGGGAGAACTGCTGCCACCTAGTGGCCGTTTCACACAACAGCAGCTTATTCCCAGTGCTAATGGTCAGTTGATATTCAAAATCATTGCAGGCCTGTAAATGACACCTGCCCTGAAAACAAATCCTGGGGCCACATATCGACCAAAAAATTTAAAGGACGTCCATATTTCAAAACGACCATTTCAAAAGGCATATTTTATGCACATTAGTGTTCTGCTTCATTTTCTTTCTTTCTTTTTTGGTTAAAAACACGGGAATGGAAAAAGGCATCCCTCAGAAGGGGCGAAAATAGTTGCAAACGAATCAATGGACAAAGGTTTAATCTCCAATATATATAAACAGCTCATGCAGCTTATTAAAAAAACAAACAACCCAATACAAAAATGGGCAGAAGATCTAAAGAGACGTTTCTTCAAAGAAGACACAGAGATGGCCAAGACGCACATGAAAAGCTGCTCAAGAGCACTAATTATTAGAGAAATGCAAATCAAAACTACAATGAGGTATCACCTCACACCTGTTAGAATCGGCATCATCAGAAAATCTACAAACAACAAATTCTGGGGAGGGTGTGGTCAAAAGGAGCCCTCTTCCACTATTGGTGGGAATGTAAATTGATACAGTCACTATGGAGAACAGTATGGAGTTTCCTTTATAAAACTAGAAATAGAATTACCATCTGATCCAGCAATCCCACTTTTGGGCATATACCCAGAGACAACCATAAATCAAAAAGGCACATTCACCACAAGGTTCATTGCAGCACTATTTACAATAGCCAGGTAATGGAAGCAACCTAAATGCCCACAGACAGGTGAATGGATAAAGATGGGGTACATATATAAAATGGAATATTACTCGGGCATAAAAAGGAATGAAACTGGGTCATTTGTAGAGACATCGATGGATCTAGAGACTGTCATACAGAATGAAGTTAGTCAGAAAGAGGAAAACAAATATTGTATATTAATGCATATATGTGGAACCTAAAAAATGGTACAGATGAACTGGTTTGCAGGGAAGAAATAGAGACACAGAGGTAGAGAACAAACGTATGGACACCAAGTGTGGGAAGCCATGGGGTGGTGGTGGTGGGATGAGTTGGGAGTTTGAGATTGACCTGTATACATGTATATGCATAAAATACATAACTAATAATAAGCCGCTGTATAAAAAAGTAAATAAAATTAAATTTCAAAATTTTAAAATATAAAATTTAAAAATAAAACAGAAAAAAGTTCTTCCCTTCACACAGATGTATTTATAGGAATGAATTATTTCCATGCTTATATCTATAAATACATAAAAGAGGAATAAAATCTAACTTGAACCATAAACGAAATAAACCCCTGAACCCACCAGTTATACAGAGGAAAACCCTATCAGGGCACTTGCTCCAGCGGTAAACAATTCTGAAATTGGTCAGAGGTGGGGAATCATCTCCCATACAGCCAGCAACCCACCCCCCATGCAAGGAGCGTCCTCATTGCAAAGCTGGGGGACCGTGCCGAGGCATCTCTGAATAAAGGTGAGCTGAGCCCCAGGCCAGCTGCTGCTGAACTGTTCCCACCCTTCCCAGGTAAAACACCTGAATATGTACAAAGGCTTGAAAGCCTAGAGGAAGGGCCGTGGAGCCACACCAGCGACAGCACGCAGGCCAACTTGGTGACTGCAGGCCAGCCAGGGTGATCCTGGCCCCGGGCGCTCTTCCGGAAGCTTTCCATTGTCCTGCCTGAGATACCCCTCTTGTCCCGGCCCCCACTGCTTTTTTCCTTCCTCACCTCTGTCCGGAGAGAAATTCCAGCGGAAGGTATGGGTGACACATCCTCTTCTGTACAGGTGGCAGCCTGGCAACTCCTGCAGGAAGGCCAGCAGAACCCCACTCACACCGGGCCACCAACAAAGCTGTGGCCCCTCACTCCCTCCCACCAGCACAGCCACGAGACTGCTCACGGGGCAGAGAATATGGAGGTAGGCACAGCTTCAGGGGCTATTGCTGCCTGGAGCGCTGTTTATATTGACCTCAACCAGGCAGACCTGGGGAGGGCCGGCCGGCAGGGTAAGGCTGCCCAGGTCAGCTAATCCACAACCCTCAGGGAATCACATTGTTGAAAATGGACCTCGCTAAGGCAGAATAGAAGCCAAGGAAAATAAGGACACAATGCCATTTGCAGCACCGTAGATGAGTCTAGAGGTAATCACGTGACTTGGAGTAAGTCAGAAAGTGAAAGACACATATCATTTCATATCACTTATAGGTGTTACCTAAAATAGAAACCAGGGCAGTCATTTCCACTGAGAAGTGCAATCATAGATTCATTAAACAAACTTATGGTTCACCAATGGAAAGGTGTGAGGATTGGTTTCATTACGATATCGGGGTTAACAGACATATACAAACACAGGTGACATATATAATCACCAAAGACCTACGGAATACCAAGAGAAGACTACTCAACATTCTGTCATAACGTACATGGGAAAAGGATCCCAGGAAGAACAGACATCTGTATATGTGTAAAAGAACCACATCTTCCACACCTACAACAAGCCAAACATTGTAATCAAACTTGCTATAATAAAAAATAAAAAAATTAAATTAAAAATACGAACAAGACGTAGGGAGTCAAACTTGAGGGGCTTTCTCCTGGCACATTCCATTCTCAATTCCAATCTAGAACATGACGTCCATTGAGGCTCTGTTGCCCTAGTAACCAGATGTGTTAAGGGAGAACTGCTGCCACCTAGTGGCCGTTTCACACAACAGCAGCTTTAATCCCAGTGCTAATGGTCAGTTGATATTCAAAATCATTCCAGGCCTGTAAATGACACCTGCCCTGAAAACAAATCCTGGGGCCACATATCGACCAAAAAATTTAAAGGACGTCCATATTTCAAAACGACCGTTTCAAAAGGCATATTTTATGCACATTAGTGTTCTGCTTCTTTTTCTTTCTTTCTTTTTTGGTTAAAAACACGGGAATGGAAAAAGGCATCCCTCAGAAGGGGCGAAAATAGTTGCAAACGAATCAATGGACAAAGGTTTAATCTCCAATATATATAAACAGCTCATGCAGCTTATTAAAAAAACAAACAACCCAATACAAAAATGGGCAGAAGATCTAAAGAGACGTTTCTTCAAAGAAGACACAGAGATGGCCAAGACGCACATGAAAAGCTGCTCAAGAGCACTAATTATTAGAGAAATGCAAATCAAAACTACAATGAGGTATCACCTCACACCTGTTAGAATCGGCATCATCAGAAAATCTACAAACAACAAATTCTGGGGAGGGTGTGGTCAAAAGGAGCCCTCTTCCACTATTGGTGGGAATGTAAATTGATACAGTCACTATGGAGAACAGTATGGAGTTTCCTTTATAAAACTAGAAATAGAATTACCATCTGACCCAGCAATCCCACTTTTGGGCATATACCCAGAGACAACCATAAATCAAAAAGGCACATTCACCACAAGGTTCATTGCAGCACTATTTACAATAGCCAGGTAATGGAAGCAACCTAAATGCCCACAGACAGGTTAATGGATAAAGATGGGGTACATATATAAAATGGAATATTACTCGGCCATAAAAAGGAATGAAACTGGGTCATTTGTAGAGACATCGATGGATCTAGAGACTCTCATACAGAATGAAGTTAGTCAGAAAGAGGAAAACAAATATTGTATATTAATGCATATATGTGGAACCTAAAAAATGGTACAGATGAACTGGTTTGCAGGGAAGAAATAGAGACACAGAGGTAGAGAACAAACGTATGGACACCAAGTGTGGGAAGCCATGGGGTGGTCGTGGTGGGATGAGTTGGGAGTTTGAGATTGACCTGTATACATGTATATGCATAAAATACATAACTAATAATAACCCGCTGTATAAAAAAGTAAATAAAATTAAATTTCAAAATTTTAAAAAATAAAATTTAAAAATAAAACATGAAAAAGTTCTTCCCTTCACACAGATGTATTTATAGGAATGAATTATTTCCATGCTTATATCTATAAATACATAAAAGAGGAATAAAATCTAACTTGAACCATAAACGAAAAAAACCCCTGAACCCACCAGTTATACAGAGGAAAACCCTATCAGGGCACTTGCTCCAGCGGTAAACAATTCTGAAATTGGTCAGAGGTGGGGAATCATCTCCCATACAGCCAGCAACCCACCCCCCATGCAAGGAGCGTCCTCATTGCAAAGCTGGGGGACCGTGCCGAGGCATCTCTGAATAAAGGTGAGCTGAGCCCCAGGCCAGCTGCTGCTGAACTGTTCCCACCCTTCCCAGGTAAAACACCTGAATATGTACAAAGGCTTGAAAGCCTAGAGGAAGGGCCGTGGAGCCACACCAGCGACAGCACGCAGGCCAACTTGGTGACTGCAGGCCAGCCAGGGTGATCCTGGCCCCGGGCGCTCTTCCGGAAGCTTTCCATTGTCCTGCCTGAGATACCCCTCTTGTCCCGGCCCCCACTGCTTTTTTCCTTCCTCACCTCTGTCCGGAGAGAAATTCCAGCGGAAGGTATGGGTGACACATCCTCTTCTTTACAGGTGGCAGCCTGGCAACTCCTGCAGGAAGGCCAGCAGAACCCCACTCACACCGGGCCACCAACAAAGCTGTGGCCCCTCACTCCCTCCCACCAGCACAGCCACGAGACTGCTCACGGGGCAGAGAATATGGAGGCAGGCAGAGCTTCAGGGGCTATTGCTGCCTGGAGCGCTGTTTATATTGACCTCAAACAGGCACACCTGGGGAGGGCCAGCCGGCAGGGTAAGGCTGCCCAGGTCAGCTAATCCACAACCCTCAGGGAATCACATTGTTGAAAATGGACCTCGCTAAGGCAGAATAGAAGCCAAGGAAAATAAGGACACAATGCCATTTGCAGCACCGTAGATGAGTCTAGAGGTAATCACGTGACTTGGAGTAAGTCAGAAAGTGAAAGACACATATCATTTCATATCACTTATAGGTGTTACCTAAAATAGAAACCAGTGCAGTCATTTCCACTGAGAAGTGCAATCATAGATTCATTAAACAAACTTATGGTTCACCAATGGAAAGGTGTGAGGATTGGTTTCATTACGATATCGGGGTTAACAGACATATACAAACACAGGTGACATATATAATCACCAAAGACCTACGGAATACCAAGAGAAGACTACACAACATTCTGTCATAACGTACATGGGAAAAGGATCCCAGGAAGAACAGACATCTGTATATGTGTAAAAGAACCACATCTTCCACACCTACAACAAGCCAAACATTGTAATCAAACTTGCTATAATAAAAAATAAAAAAATTAAATTAAAAATACGAACAAGAAGTAGGGAGTCAAACTTGAGGGGCTTTCTCCTGGCACATTCCATTCTCAATTCCAATCTAGAACACGACGTCCATTGAGGCTCTGTTGCCCTAGTAACCAGATGTGTTAAGGGAGAACTGCTGCCAGCTAGTGGCCGTTTCACACAACAGCAGCTTTAATCCCAGTGCTAATGGTCAGTTGATATTCAAAATCATTCCAGGCCTGTAAATGACACCTGCCCTGAAAACAAATCCTGGGGCCACATATCGACCAAAAAATTTAAAGGACGTCCATATTTCAAAACGACCGTTTCAAAAGGCATATTTTATGCACATTAGTGTTCTGCTTCTTTTTCTTTCTTTCTTTTTTGGTTAGAAACACGGGAATGGAAAAAGGCATCCCTCAGAAGGGGCGAAAATAGTTGCAAACGAATCAATGGACAAAGGTTTAATCTCCAATATATATAAACAGCTCATGCAGCTTATTAAGAAAACAAACAACCCAATACAAAAATGGGCAGAAGATCTAAAGAGACGTTTCTTCAAAGAAGACACAGAGATGGCCAAGACGCACATGAAAAGCTGCTCAAGAGCACTAATTATTAGAGAAATGCAAATCAAAACTACAATGAGGTATCACCTCACACCTGTTAGAATCGGCATCATCAGAAAATCTACAGACAACAAATTCTGGGGAGGGTGTGGACAAAAGGAGCCCTCTTCCACTATTGGTGGGAATGTAAATTGATACAGTCTCTATGGAGAACAGTATGGAGTTTCCTTTAAAAAACTGGAAATAGTATTACCATCTGACACAGCAATCCCACTTTTGGGCATATACCCAGAGACAACCATAAATCAAAAAGGCACATTCACCACAAGGTTCATTGCAGCACTATTTACAATAGCCAGGTAATGGAAGCAACCTAAATGCCCACAGACAGATGAATGGATAAAGATGGTGTACATATATAAAATGGAATATTACTCGGCCATAAAAAGGAATGAAACTGGGTCATTTGTAGAGACATCGATGGATCTAGAGACTCTCATACAGAATGAAGTTAGTCAGAAAGAGGAAAACAAATATTGTATATTAATGCATATATGTGGAACCTAAAAAATGGTACAGATGAACTGGTTTGCAGGGAAGAAATAGAGACACAGAGGTAGAGAACAAACGTATGGACACCAAGTGTGGGAAGCCATGGGGTGGTGGTGGTGGGATGAGTTGGGAGTTTGAGATTGACCTGTATACATGTATATGCATAAAATACGTAACTAATAAAAGCCGCTGTATAAAAAAGTAAATAAAATTAAATTTCAAAATTTTAAAATATAAAATTTAAAAATAAAACAGAAAAAATTTCTTCCCTTCACACAGATGTATTTATAGGAATGAATTATTTCCATGCTTATATCTATAAATACATAAAAGAGGAATAAAATCTAACTTGAACCATAAACGAAAAAAACCCCTGAACCCACCAGTTATACAGAGGAAAACCCTATCAGGGCACTTGCTCCAGCGGTAAACAATTCTGAAATTGGTCAGAGGTGGGGAATCATCTCCCATACAGCCAGCAACCCACCCCCCATGCAAGGAGCGTCCTCATTGCAAAGCTGGGGGACCGTGCCGAGGCATCTCTGAATAAAGGTGAGCTGAGCCCCAGGCCAGCTGCTGCTGAACTGTTCCCACCCTTCCCAGGTAAAACACCTGAATATGTACAAAGGCTTGAAAGCCTAGAGGAAGGGCCGTGGAGCCACACCAGCGACAGCACGCAGGCCAACTTGGTGACTGCAGGCCAGCCAGGGTGATCCTGGCCCCGGGCGCTCTTCCGGAAGCTTTCCATTGTCCTGCCTGAGATACCCCTCTTGTCCCGGCCCCCACTGCTTTTTTCCTTCCTCACCTCTGTCCGGAGAGAAATTCCAGCGGAAGGTATGGGTGACACATCCTCTTCTTTACAGGTGGCAGCCTGGCAACTCCTGCAGAAAGGCCAGCAGAACCCCACTCACACCGGGCCACCAACAAAGCTGTGGCCCCTCACTCCCTCCCACCAGCACAGCCCCGACACTGCTCACGCGGCAGAGAATATGGAGGCAGGCACAGCTTCAGGGGCTATTGCTGCCTGGAGCGCTGTTTATATTGACCTCAACCAGGCAGACCTGGGGAGGGCCGGCCGGCAGGGTAAGGCTGCCCAGGTCAGCTAATCCACAACCCTCAGGGAATCACATTGTTGAAAATGGACCTCGCTAAGGCAGAATAGAAGCCAAGGAATATAAGGACACAATGCCATTTGCAGCACCGTAGATGAGTCTAGAGGTAATCACGTGACTTGGAGTAAGTCAGAAAGTGAAAGACACATATCATTTCATATCACTTATAGGTGTTACCTAAAATAGAAACCAGGGCAGTCATTTCCACTGAGAAGTGCAATCATAGATTCATTAAACAAACTTATGGTTCACCAATGGAAAGGTGTGAGGATTGGTTTCATTACGATATCGGGGTTAACAGACATATACAAACACAGGTGACATATATAATCACCAAAGACCTACGGAATACCAAGAGAAGACTACTCAACATTCTGTCATAACGTACATGGGAAAAGGATCCCAGGAAGAACAGACATCTGTATATGTGTAAAAGAACCACATCTTCCACACCTACAACAAGCCAAACATTGTAATCAAACTTGCTATAATAAAAAATAAAAAAATTAAATTAAAAATACGAACAAGAAGTAGGGAGTCAAACTTGAGGGGCTTTCTCCTGGCACATTCCATTCTCAATTCCAATCTAGAACATGACGTCCATTGAGGCTCTGTTGCCCTAGTAACCAGATGTGTTAAGGGAGAACTGCTGCCACCTAGTGGCCGTTTCACACAACAGCAGCTTTAATCCCAGTGCTAATGGTCAGTTGATATTCAAAATCATTGCAGGCCTGTAAATGACACCTGCCCTGAAAACAAATCCTGGGGCCACATATCGACCAAAATATTTAAAGGACGTCCATATTTCAAAACGACCGTTTCAAAAGGCATATTTTATGCACATTAGTGTTCTGCTTCTTTTTCTTTCTTTCTTTTTTGGTTAAAAACACGGGAATGGAAAAAGGCATCCCTCAGAAGGGGCGAAAATAGTTGCAAACGAATCAATGGACAAAGGTTTAATCTCCAATATATATAAACAGCTCATGCAGCTTATTAAGAAAACAAACAACCCAATACAAAAATGGGCAGAAGATCTAAAGAGACGTTTCTTCAAAGAAGGCACAGAGATGGCCAAGACGCACATGAAAAGCTGCTCAAGAGCACTAATTATTAGAGAAATGCAAATCAAAACTACAATGAGGTATCACCTCACACCTCTTAGAATCGGCATCATCAGAAAATCTACAGACAACAAATTCTGGGGAGGGTGTGGACAAAAGGAGCCCTCTTCCACTATTGGTGGGAATGTAAATTGATACAGTCTCTATGGAGAACAGTATGGAGTTTCCTTTAAAAAACTAGAAATAGAATTACCATCTGATCCAGCAATCCCACTTTTGGTCATATATCCAGAGACAACCATAAATCAAAAAGGCACATTCACCACAAGGTTCATTGCAGCACTATTTACAATAGCCAGGTAATGGAAGCTACCTAAATGCCAACAGACAGATGAATGGATAAAGATGGGGTACATATATAAAATGGAATATTACTCGGCCATAAAAAGGAATGAAACTGGGTCATTTGTAGAGACATCGATGGATCTAGAGACTGTCATACAGAATGAAGTTAGTCAGAAAGAAGAAAACAAATATTGTATATTAATGCATATATGTGGAACCTAAAAAATGGTACAGATGAACTGGTTTGCAGGGAAGAAATAGAGACACAGAGGTAGAGAACAAACGTATGGACACCAAGTGTGGGAAGCCATGGGGTGGTGGTGGTGGGATGAGTTGGGAGTTTGAGATTGACCTGTATACATGTATATGCATAAAATACATAACTAATAATAAGCCGCTGTATAAAAAAGTAAATAAAATTAAATTTCAAAATTTTAAAATATAAAATTTAAAAATAAAACAGAAAAAAGTTCTTCCCTTCACACAGATGTATTTATAGGAATGAATTATTTCCATGCTTATATCTATAAATACATAAAAGAGGAATAAAATCTAACTTGAACCATAAACGAAAAAAACCCCTGAACCCACCAGTTATACAGAGGAAAACCCTATCAGGGCACTTGCTCCAGCGGTAAACAATTCTGAAATTGGTCAGAGGTGGGGAATCATCTCCCATACAGCCAGCAACCCACCCCCCATGCAAGGAGCGTCCTCATTGCAAAGCTGGGGGACCGTGCCGAGGCATCTCTGAATAAAGGTGAGCTGAGCCCCAGGCCAGCTGCTGCTGAACTGTTCCCACCCTTCCCAGGTAAAACACCTGAATATGTACAAGGGCTTGAAAGCCTAGAGGAAGGGCCGTGGAGCCACACCAGCGACAGCACGCAGGCCAACTTGGTGACTGCAGGCCAGCCAGGGTGATCCTGGCCCCGGGCGCTCTTCCGGAAGCTTTCCATTGTCCTGCCTGAGATACCCCTCTTGTCCCGGCCCCCACTGCTTTTTTCCTTCCTCACCTCTGTCCGGAGAGAAATTCCAGCGGAAGGTATGGGTGACACATCCTCTTCTTTACAGGTGGCAGCCTGGCAACTCCTGCAGAAAGGCCAGCAGAACCCCACTCACACCGGGCCACCAACAAAGCTGTGGCCCCTCACTCCCTCCCACCAGCACAGCCCCGACACTGCTCACGCGGCAGAGAATATGGAGGCAGGCACAGCTTCAGGGGCTATTGCTGCCTGGAGCGCTGTTTATATTGACCTCAACCAGGCAGACCTGGGGAGGGCCGGCCGGCAGGGTAAGGCTGCCCAGGTCAGCTAATCCACAACCCTCAGGGAATCACATTGTTGAAAATGGACCTCGCTAAGGCAGAATAGAAGCCAAGGAATATAAGGACACAATGCCATTTGCAGCACCGTAGATGAGTCTAGAGGTAATCACGTGACTTGGAGTAAGTCAGAAAGTGAAAGACACATATCATTTCATATCACTTATAGGTGTTACCTAAAATAGAAACCAGGGCAGTCATTTCCACTGAGAAGTGCAATCATAGATTCATTAAACAAACTTATGGTTCACCAATGGAAAGGTGTGAGGATTGGTTTCATTACGATATCGGGGTTAACAGACATATACAAACACAGGTGACATATATAATCACCAAAGACCTACGGAATACCAAGAGAAGACTACTCAACATTCTGTCATAACGTACATGGGAAAAGGATCCCAGGAAGAACAGACATCTGTATATGTGTAAAAGAACCACATCTTCCACACCTACAACAAGCCAAACATTGTAATCAAACTTGCTATAATAAAAAATAAAAAAATTAAATTAAAAATACGAACAAGAAGTAGGGAGTCAAACTTGAGGGGCTTTCTCCTGGCACATTCCATTCTCAATTCCAATCTAGAACATGACGTCCATTGAGGCTCTGTTGCCCTAGTAACCAGATGTGTTAAGGGAGAACTGCTGCCACCTAGTGGCCGTTTCACACAACAGCAGCTTTAATCCCAGTGCTAATGGTCAGTTGATATTCAAAATCATTGCAGGCCTGTAAATGACACCTGCCCTGAAAACAAATCCTGGGGCCACATATCGACCAAAATATTTAAAGGACGTCCATATTTCAAAACGACCGTTTCAAAAGGCATATTTTATGCACATTAGTGTTCTGCTTCTTTTTCTTTCTTTCTTTTTTGGTTAAAAACACGGGAATGGAAAAAGGCATCCCTCAGAAGGGGCGAAAATAGTTGCAAACGAATCAATGGACAAAGGTTTAATCTCCAATATATATAAACAGCTCATGCAGCTTATTAAGAAAACAAACAACCCAATACAAAAATGGGCAGAAGATCTAAAGAGACGTTTCTTCAAAGAAGGCACAGAGATGGCCAAGACGCACATGAAAAGCTGCTCAAGAGCACTAATTATTAGAGAAATGCAAATCAAAACTACAATGAGGTATCACCTCACACCTCTTAGAATCGGCATCATCAGAAAATCTACAGACAACAAATTCTGGGGAGGGTGTGGACAAAAGGAGCCCTCTTCCACTATTGGTGGGAATGTAAATTGATACAGTCTCTATGGAGAACAGTATGGAGTTTCCTTTAAAAAACTAGAAATAGAATTACCATCTGATCCAGCAATCCCACTTTTGGTCATATATCCAGAGACAACCATAAATCAAAAAGGCACATTCACCACAAGGTTCATTGCAGCACTATTTACAATAGCCAGGTAATGGAAGCTACCTAAATGCCAACAGACAGATGAATGGATAAAGATGGGGTACATATATAAAATGGAATATTACTCGGCCATAAAAAGGAATGAAACTGGGTCATTTGTAGAGACATCGATGGATCTAGAGACTGTCATACAGAATGAAGTTAGTCAGAAAGAAGAAAACAAATATTGTATATTAATGCATATATGTGGAACCTAAAAAATGGTACAGATGAACTGGTTTGCAGGGAAGAAATAGAGACACAGAGGTAGAGAACAAACGTATGGACACCAAGTGTGGGAAGCCATGGGGTGGTGGTGGTGGGATGAGTTGGGAGTTTGAGATTGACCTGTATACATGTATATGCATAAAATACATAACTAATAATAAGCCGCTGTATAAAAAAGTAAATAAAATTAAATTTCAAAATTTTAAAATATAAAATTTAAAAATAAAACAGAAAAAAGTTCTTCCCTTCACACAGATGTATTTATAGGAATGAATTATTTCCATGCTTATATCTATAAATACATAAAAGAGGAATAAAATCTAACTTGAACCATAAACGAAAAAAACCCCTGAACCCACCAGTTATACAGAGGAAAACCCTATCAGGGCACTTGCTCCAGCGGTAAACAATTCTGAAATTGGTCAGAGGTGGGGAATCATCTCCCATACAGCCAGCAACCCACCCCCCATGCAAGGAGCGTCCTCATTGCAAAGCTGGGGGACCGTGCCGAGGCATCACTGAATAAACGTGAGGTGAGCCCCAGGCCAGCTGCTGCTGAACTGTTCCCACCCTTCCCAGGTAAAACACCTGAATATGTACAAAGGCTTGAAAGCCTAGAGGAAGGGCCGTGGAGCCACACCAGCGACAGCACGCAGGCCAACTTGGTGACTGCAGGCCAGCCAGGGTGATCCTGGCCCCGGGCGCTCTTCCGGAAGCTTTCCATTGTCCTGCCTGAGATACCCCTCTTGTCCCGGCCCCCACTGCTTTTTTCCTTCCTCACCTCTGTCCGGAGAGAAATTCCAGCGGAAGGTATGGGTGACACATCCTCTTCTTTACAGGTGGCAGCCTGGCAACTGCTGCAGAAAGGCCAGCAGAACCCCACTCACACCGGGCCACCAACAAAGCTGTGGCCCCTCACTCCCTCCCACCAGCACAGCCACGAGACTGCTCACGGGGCAGAGAATATGGAGGTAGGCACAACTTCAGGGGCTATTGCTGCCTGGAGCGCTGTTTATATTGACCTCAACCAGGCAGACCTGGGGAGGGCCGGCCGGCAGGGTAAGGCTGCCCAGGTCAGCTAATCCACAACCCTCAGGGAATCACATTGTTGAAAATGGACCTCGCTAAGGCAGAATAGAAGCCAAGGAAAATAAGGACACAATGCCATTTGCAGCACCGTAGATGAGTCTAGAGGTAATCACGTGACTTGGAGTAAGTCAGAAAGTGAAAGACACATATCATTTCATATCACTTAGAGGTGTTACCTAAAATAGAAACCAGGGCAGTCATTTCCACTGAGAAGTGCAATCATAGATTCATTAAACAAACTTATGGTTCACCAATGGAAAGGTGTGAGGATTGGTTTCATTACGATATCGGGGTTAACAGACATATACAAACACAGGTGACATATATAATCACCAAAGACCTACGGAATACCAAGAGAAGACTACTCAACATTCTGTCATAACGTACATGGGAAAAGGATCCCAGGAAGAACAGACATCTGTATATGTGTAAAAGAACCACATCTTCCACACCTACAACAAGCCAAACATTGTAATCAAACTTGCTGTAATAAAAAATAAAAAAATTAAATTAAAAATACGAACAAGAAGTAGGGAGTCAAACTTGAGGGGCTTTCTCCTGGCACATTCCATTCTCAATTCCAATCTAGAACATGACGTCCATTGAGGCTCTGTTGCCCTAGTAACCAGATGTGTTAAGGGAGAACTGCTGCCACCTAGTGGCCGTTTCACACAACAGCAGCTTTAATCCCAGTGCTAATGGTCAGTTGATATTCAAAATCATTGCAGGCCTGTAAATGACACCTGCCCTGAAAACAAATCCTGGGGCCACATATCGACCAAAAAATTTCAAGGACGTCCATATTTCAAAACGACCGTTTCAAAAGGCATATTTTATGCACATTAGTGTTCTGCTTCTTTTTCTTTCTTTCTTTTTTGGTTAAAAACACGGGAATGGAAAAAGGCATCCCTCAGAAGGGGCGAAAATAGTTGCAAACGAATCAATGGACAAAGGTTTAATCTCCAATATATATAAACAGCTCATGCAGCTTATTAAAAAAACAAACAACCCAATACAAAAATGGGCAGAAGATCTAAAGAGACGTTTCTTCAAAGAAGACACAGAGATGGCCAAGACGCACATAAAAAGCTGCTCAAGAGCACTAATTATTAGAGAAATGCAAATCAAAACTACAATGAGGTATCACCTCACACCTGTTAGAATTGGCATCATCAGAAAATCTCCAACAACAAATTCTGGGGAGGGTGTGGTCAAAAGGAGCCCTCTTCCACTATTGGTGGGAATGTAAATTGATACAGTCACTATGGAGAACAGTATGGAGTTTCCTTTATAAAACTAGAAATAGAATTACCATCTGACCCAGCAATCCCACTTTTGGGCATATACCCAGAGACAACCATAAATCAAAAAGGCACATTCACCACAAGGTTCATTGCAGCACTATTTACAATAGCCAGGTAATGGAAGCAACCTAAATGCCCACAGACAGGTGAATGGATAAAGATGGGGTACATATATAAAATGGAATATTACTCGGCCATAAAAAGGAATGAAACTGGGTCATTTGTAGAGACATCGATGGATCTAGTGACTGTCATACAGAATGAAGTTAGTCAGAAAGAGGAAAACAAATATTGTATATTAATGCATATATGTGGAACCTAAAAAATGGTACAGATGAACTGGTTTGCAGGGAAGAAATAGAGCCACAGAGGTAGAGAACAAACGTATGGACACCAAGTGTGGGAAGCCATGGGGTGGTGGTGGTGGGATGAGTTGGGAGTTTGAGATTGACCTGTATACATGTATATGCATAAAATACATAACTAATAATAAGCCGCTGTATAAAAAAGTAAATAAAATTAAATTTCAAAATTTTAAAATATAAAATTTAAAAATAAAACAGAAAAAAGTTCTTCCCTTCACACAGATGTATTTATAGGAATGAATTATTTCCAGGCTTATATCTATAAATACATAAAAGAGGAATAAAATCTAACTTGAACCATAAACGAAAAAAACCCCTGAACCCACCAGTTATACAGAGGAAAACCCTATCAGGGCACTTGCTCCAGCGGTAAACAATTCTGAAATTGGTCAGAGGTGGGGAATCATCTCCCATACAGCCAGCAACCCACCCCCCATGCAAGGAGCATCCTCATTGCAAAGCTGGGGGACCGTGCCGAGGCATCTCTGAATAAACGTGAGCTGAGCCCCAGGCCAGCTGCTGCTGAACTGTTCCCACCCTTCCCAGGTAAAACACCTGAATATGTACAAAGGCTTGAAAGCCTAGAGGAAGGGCCGTGGAGCCACACCAGCGACAGCACGCAGGCCAACTTGGTGACTGCAGGCCAGCCAGGGTGATCCTGGCCCCGGGCGCTCTTCCGGAAGCTTTCCATTGTCCTGCCTGAGATACCCCTCTTGTCCCGGCCCCCACTGCTTTTTTCCTTCCTCACCTCTGTCCGGAGAGAAATTCCAGCGGAAGGTATGGGTGACACATCCTCTTCTTTACAGGTGGCAGCCTGGCAACTCCTGCAGAAAGGCCAGCAGAACCCCACTCACACCGGGCCACCAACAAAGCTGTGGCCCCTCACTCCCTCCCACCAGCACAGCCCCGAGACTGCTGACGGGGCAGAGAATATGGAGTCAGGCACAGCTTCAGGGGCTATTGCTGCCTGGAGCGCTGTTTATATTGACCTCAACCAGGCAGACCTGGGGAGGGCCGGCCGGCAGGGTAAGGCTGCCCAGGTCAGCTAATCCACAACCCTCAGGGAATCACATTGTTGAAAATGGACCTCGCTAAGGCAGAATAGAAGCCAAGGAAAATAAGGACACAATGCCATTTGCAGCACCGCAGATGAGTCTAGAGGTAATCACGTGACTTGGAGTAAGTCAGAAAGTGAAAGACACATATCATTTCATATCACTTATAGGTGTTACCTAAAATAGAAACCAGGGCAGTCATTTCCACTGAGAAGTGCAATCATAGATTCATTAAACAAACTTATGGTTCACCAATGGAAAGGTGTGAGGATTGGTTTCATTACGATATCAGGGTTAACAGACATATACAAACACAGGTGACATATATAAGCACCAAAGACCTACGGAATACCAAGAGAAGACTACTCAACATTCTGTCATAACGTACATGGGAAAAGGATCCCAGGAAGAACAGACATCTGTATATGTGTAAAAGAACCACATCTTCCACACCTACAACAAGCCAAACATTGTAATCAAACTTGCTATAATAAAAAATAAAAAAATTAAATTAAAAATACGAACAAGACGTAGGGAGTCAAACTTGAGGGGCTTTCTCCTGGCACATTCCATTCTCAATTCCAATCTAGAACATGACGTCCATTGAGGCTCTGTTGCCCTAGTAACCAGATGTGTTAAGGGAGAACTGCTGCCACCTAGTGGCCCTTTCACACAACAGCAGCTTTAATCCCAGTGCTAATGGTCAGTTGATATTCAAAATCATTGCAGGCCTGTAAATGATACCTGCCCTGAAAACAAATCCTGGGGCCACATATCGACCAAAAAATTTAAAGGACGTCCATATTTCAAAACGACCGTTTCAAAAGGCATATTTTATGCACATTAGTGTTCTGCTTCTTTTTCTTTCTTTCTTTTTTGGTTAAAAACACGGGAATGGAAAAAGGCATCTCTCTGAAGGGGCGAAAATAGTTGCAAAGGAATCAATGGACAAAGGTTTAATCTCCAATATATATAAACAGCTCGTGCAGCTTAATATTTAAAAAACAAACAACCCAATACAAACATGGGCAGAATATCTAAAGAGACGTTTCTTCAAAGAAGACACAGAGATGGCTAAGACGCACATGAAAAGCTGCTCAAGAGCACTAATTATTAGAGAAATGCAAATCAAAACTACAATGAGGTATCACCTCACACCTGTTAGAATCGGCATCATCAGAAAATCTACAGACAACAAATTCTGGGGAGGGTGTGGACAAAAGGAGCCCTCTTCCACTATTGTTGGGAATGTAAATTGATACAGTCACTATGGAGAACAGTATGGAGTTTCCTTAAAAAACCTACAAATAGAAACCTTGACTTTCCTTATCCCTAACCATAGCCTGGAACGGAAACCTACCACCAACCGTGCACCTTATCTACGCGGTACACTAATCCTAATCCGTACGCTGGCACTAACCGGTGAGTCAACATGTACCCTGACACTAACACGTTTCCGTACCCTCAGCTGTGCCCCAAACCTTGCCGTTGCCTATCCTTAACCTTAGCCCAGAACAGAAACCTACCATCAGCCCTACACCTTACCCTAAGCCGTACCCTAATCCTAATCCATACGTCAACACGTACCCTGACCCTAACACGTTTCCGTACCCTCACCTCTGCCATAAACCTTGCCGTTCCCTTACCTTAACCCTAGCCCGGAATGGAAAACTACCACCAACCCTACACCTTACCTTATGCCATACCCTAATCCTAATTCGTATGCTGACACTAACCTGTGCATCAACACGTACCCTGACCCTAACACGTTTCGTACCCTCACCTGTGCCCTAAACTTTGCCAGTCCCTAAACATAACCCTAGACTGGAACGGAAACCTACCACCAACCCTACACCTTACTCTATGCGGTACCCTAATCCTCATGCGTACGCTCACACTAACCCGTGAGTCAACATGTACCCTGAACCTAACACATTTGCGTACCATCACCTGTGCCCTATACCTTGCAATTCGCTATCCCTAACCCTACACCGGAATGTAAACCTACCGCCATCCGTACACCTTACTCTACGCCGTACCCTAATCCTAATGCGTACGATGACACTATTCCATGCATCAACATGCACCATGAACCTAACACGTTTCTGTACCCTCACCTGTGCCCTAAGCCTTGCCGTTCACTAACCCTAACCCTAGCCCTGAACTGAAACCCTCCACCAGCCCTACACCATACCCTATGCCGTACCCTACTCCTTGCCTGTATGCTGGCACTGACCCGTGCGTCAGCACGTAGCCTGCCTCTCCCAAGTTTCCGTACCCTCACCTGTGCCCTTAGCCTTGCCGTTCCCTAACCCTAACCCTAGCCAGGAACGGAAACCCACCACCAGCCCTACACCTTACCCTACGCCATACCCTACTCCTGGCCCATACGCTGGCACTGACCCATGCGTCAGCAGGTAGCCTGACCGTCCCACGTTTCCGTACCCTCACCTGTGCCCTAAATCTTGACGTTCCCTAACCCTAAACAAACCCCGGAATGGACACCCACCACCAGTCTTACACCTTACCCTACGCCGTACCCTACTCCTGGTCCACACCCTGGCACTGACCCGTGCTTCAGCATGTAGCCTGACCCTCCCACGTTTCCGTACCCTCACCTGTGCCCTAAGCCTTGCCGTTCCCTAACACTAACCCTACACTTTACCCTACGCCATACCCTATTCCTGGGCCGTACGCTGGCACTGACACTTGCGTCAGCACGTAGCCTGACCCTCCCACGTTTCTGTACCCTCACCTGTGCCCTAAGCCTTGCCATTCCCTAACCCTAACCCTAGCCGTGAACGGAAACCCACCACCAGCCCTACACCTTACCCTACGCCGTACCATACTCCTGGGCCGTACACTGGAACTGACCCTTGTGTAAGCACGTAGCCTGCCACTCCCATGTTTCCATACCCTCACCTGTGCCCTAAGCCTTGCCGATCCCTAACCCTAACCCTACCCTGGAACAGAAACCCACCACCAGCCCTACACCTTACCCTAGGCCGTACCATAATTCTGGCGCGTACGCTGGCACTGACCCGTGTGTCAGCACGTAGCGTGCCTCTCCCTCGTTTCCGTACCCTTACCTGTGCCCTAAGCCTTGCCGTACCCTAACCCTAACCCGAAACAGAAACCCACCAACAGCCCTACACCTTACCCTACTCCGTACCCTAATCGTGGCCCGTACACTGGCACTGAACCGTGCGTCAGCACATAGCCTGACCCTCCCACGTTTCTGTTCCCTCAGCTGTGCCCTAAGCCTTGCCGTTCCCTAACCCTAACCCTAGCGCGGAATGGAAACCCACAACCAGCCCTACACCATACTTTACTCCTGACCCGTACGCTGGCACAGACACGTTTGTCAGCACGTAGCCTGCCTCTCCCACGTGTACCTATGCTCACCTGTTCCCTAAACCTTGCCGTTCCCTAACCCTAACCCTAGCCCGGAACGGAAACCCACCACCAGCCCTACACGTTACCCTATGCTGTACCCTACTCCTGGCCCTTACGCTGGCACTGACACGTGCGTCAGCACCCAGCCTGACCATCCCACGACCCTCCCAATACAGAAATGGGCAGAAGATCTCAAGAGACGTTTCTTCAAAGAAGACACAGAGATGGCCAAGACGCACATGAGAAGCTGCTCATGAGCACTAATTATTAGAGAATTGCAAATCAAAACTACAATGAGGTATCACCTCACACCTGTTAGAATCGGCATCATCAGAAAATCTACAAACAACAAATTCTGGGGAGGGTGTGGACAAAAGGAGCCCTCTTCCACTATTGGTGGGAATGTAAATTGATAGAGTCACTATGGAGAACACTATGGAGTTTCCTTAAAAAATCTAGAAATAGAATTACCATCTGATCCAGCAATTCCACTTCTGGGCATATACCCAAAGAAAACCATAAATCAAAAAGGCACATTCACCACAATGTTCATTGCAGCACTATTTACAATAGCCAGGTAATGGAAGCAACCTAAATGCCCAAAGACAGATGAATGGATAAAGATGAGGTACATATATAAAATGGAATATTACTCGGCCATATAAATGAATGAATCTGGGTCATTTGTAGAGACATCGATGGATCTAGAGACTGTCATACAGAATGAAGTAAGTCAGAAAGGGGAAAACAAATATTGTATATTAATGCATATATGTGGAACCTAAAAAATGGTACAGATGAACTGGTTTGCAGGGAAGAAATAGAGACACAGAGGTAGAGAACAAACGTATGGACACCAAGTGTGGGAAGCCATGGGGTGGTGGTGGTGGGATGAGTTGGGAGATTGAGATTGACCTGTATACATGTATATGCATAAAACACATAACTAATAATAACCCGCTGTATAAAAAAGTAAATAAAATTAAATTTCAAAATTATAAAAAATAAAATTTAAAAATAAAACAGAAAAAAGTTCTTCCCTTCAAACAGATGTATTTATAGGAATGAATTATTTCCATGCTTATATCTATAAATACATAAAAGAGGAATAAAAGCTAATTTGAACCATAAACGAAGAAAAACCTGAACCGACCAGTTATACAGAGAAAAACACTATCAGGGCACTTGCTCCAACGGTAAACAATATTGAAATTGTTCAGAGGTGGGGAATCATCTCCCATACAGCCAGCAACCCACACCCCACACAAGGAGCTTCCTCATTGCAAAGCGGAGGGACCGAGCCGAGGCATCTCTGAACAAAGGTGAGCTGAGCCCCAGGCCAGCTGCTGCTGAACTGTTCCCACCCTTCCCAGGTAAAACACCTGAATATGTACAAGGGCTTGAAAGACTAGAGGAAGGGCCGTGGAGCCACACCAGCGACAGCACGCAGGCCAACTTGGTGCCTGCAGGCCAGCCAGGGTGGTCCTGGCCCCGGGCGCTCTTCCGGAAGCTTTCCATTGTACTGCCTGAGATACCCCACTTGTCCCGGCCCCCACTGCTTTTTTCCTTCCTCACCTCTGTCCGGAGAGATATTCCAGCGGAAGGTATGGGTGACACATCCTCAGCCTTACAGGAGGCAGCCTGGCAACTCCTTCAGAAAGGGCAGCAGAACCCCACTCACAACGGGCCACCAACAAAGCTGTGGCCCCTCACTCCCTCCCACCAGCACAGCCCCGAGACTGCTCACTGGGCAGAGAATATGGAGGCAGGCACAGCTTCAGGGGCTATTGCTGCATGGAGCACTGTTTATATTGACCTCAACCAGGCACACATGGGGAGGGCCGGCCGGCAGGATAAGGCTGCCCACGTCAGCTAATCCACAACCCGCAGGAAAGCACATTGTTGAAAAGGGACCTCGCTAAGTCAGAATAGAAGGCAAGGAAAAAAAGGACACAATGCCTTTTGCAGCACCGTAGATGAGTCTAGAGGTAATCACGTGACATGTAGTAAGTCAGAAAGTGAAAGACACATATCATATCATATCACTTATAGGTGTTACCTAAAAATGGATACCGGGGCAGATATTTCCACCGAGAAGGGCAATCAGAGATTCATTAAACAAACTTATGGTTCACCAATGGAAAGTTGTGAGGATTGGTTTCATTACGATATGGGGGTTAACAGACTTATACAAACACAGGTGACATATATAATCACCAAAGTCCTACGGAATACCAAAAGACTACTCAACATTCTGTCATAAGGTACATGGGAAAAGGATCCCAGGAAAAACCGACATCTGTATATGTGTAAAAGAACCACATCTTCCTCACCTACAACAAGCCAAACATTGTAATCAAACTTGCTGTAATAAAAAATAAAAATTAAATTAAAAACACGAACAAGAAGTAGGGAGACAAACTTTAGGGGTTTTCTCCTGGCACATTCCATTCTAAATTCCAATCTAGAACACGACTTCCGTTGAGGCTCAGTTGCCCTAGTAACCAGAATTGGTAAGGGAGAACTGCTGCCACCTTGTGGCCGTTTCACACAACAGCAGCTTTAATCCCAGCGCTAATGGTCAGTTGATATTCAAAATCATTGCAGGCCTGTAAATGACACCTGCCCTGAAAACAAATTCTGGGGTCACATATCGACCAAAAAATTCAAAGGACGTCCATATTTCAAAACGACCGTTTCAAAAGGCATATTTTACGCACATTAGTTTTCTACTTCTTTTTCTTTTTTTCTCTTTTGGTTAAAAAAACGGGAAAGGAAAAAGACATCCCTCAAAAGGGGCGAAAATAGTTGCAAACGAATCAATGGACAAAGGTTTAATCTCCAATATATATAAACAGCTCATGCAGCTTAATATTAAAAAAACAAACAACCCAATACAAAAATGGGCAGATCTAAAGAGACGTTTCTTCAAAGAAGACACAGAGATGGACAAGACGCACATGAAAAGCTGTTCAACAGCACTAATTATTAGAGAAATGCAAATCAAAACTACAATGAGGTATCACCTCACACCTGTTAGAATCGGCATCATCAAAAAATCTACAAACAACAAATTCTGGGGAGGGTGTGGACAAAAGGAGACCTCTTCCACTATTGGTGGGAATGTAAATTGATAAACACACTATGGAGAACACTATGGAGTTTCCTTAAAAAAAACTAGAAATAGAATTACCATCTGATCCAGCAATCCCACTTCAGCTCATATACCCAAAGAAAACCATAAATCAGAAAGGCACATTCACCACAATGTTCATTGCAGCACTATTTACAAAGGCCAGGTAATGGAAGCAACCTAAATGCCCACACACAGATGAATGGATAAAGATGTGCTACATGTATAAAATGGAATATTACTCAGCCATAAACAGGAATGAAACCGGGTCATTTGTAGAGACATCGATGGATCTAGAGACTGTCATACAGAATGAAGTATGTCAGAAAGAGGAAAACAAATAATGTATATTAATGCATATATGTGGAACCTACGAAATTTTACAGAGGAACTGGTTTGCAGGGAAGAAATGGAGACACAGATGTAGAGAACAAACGTATGGACACCAACTGTGGAAAGCCATGGGGTGGTGGTGGTGGGCTGACTTGGGAGATTGGGATTGACCTGCATATATATATATGCATAAAATACATAACTAATAATAACCAGCTGTATAAAAAAGTAAATAAAATTAAATTTCAAAATTTTAAAAAATAAAATTTAAAAATAATACAGAAAAAAGTTCTTCCCTTCACACAGATGTATTTATAGGAAAGTATTATTTCCATGCTTATATCTATAAATACATAAAAGAGGAATAAAAGCTAACGTGAACCATAAAAGAAGAAAAACCTGAACCCACCAGTTATACAGAGGAAAATCCTATCAGGGCCCTTGTTCCAACGGTAAACAATATTGAAATTGGTCAGAGGTGGTGAATCATCACCCATACAGCCATCAACACACACCCCACACAAGGAGCGTACTCATTGCAAAGCTGGGTGACCGAGCCGAGGCATCTCTGAATAAAGGTGAGCTGAGCCCCAGGTCAGCTGCTGCTGAACTGTTCCCACCCTTCCCAGGTAAAACACCTGAATATGTACATGGGCTTGAAAGACTAGAGGAAGGGCCATGGAGCCACACCAGCAACAGCACGCAGGCCAACTTGGTGCATGCAGGCCAGCCAGGGTGGTCCTGGCCACGGGCGCTCTTCCAGAAGCTTTCCATTGTCCTGCCTGCGATACCCACACAGTCCCGGCTCCCACTGCTTTTTTCCTTCCTCACCTCAGTCCGGAGAGAAATTCCAGCGGAAGTATGGGTGACACATCCTCCTCTTTACAGGGGGCAGCCTGGCATCTCCTGCAGAAAGGCCAGCAGAACCCCACTCACACCAGGCCACCAACAAAGCTGTGGCCCCTATTTCCCTCCCACCAGCTCAGCCCCGAAACTGGTGACGGGGCAGAGAATATGGAGTCAGGCACAGCTTCAGGGGCTATTGCCGCCTGGAGCGCTGTTTATATTGACGTCAACCAGGCACACCTGGGGAGGGCCGGCCGGCAGGGTAAGGCTGCCCAGGTCAGCTAATCCACAACCCTCAGGGAATCACATCGTTGAAAATGGACCTCGCTAAAGCAGAATAGAAGCCAAGGAAAATAAGGACACAATGCCCTTTGCAGCACCGTAGATGAGTCTAGATGTAATCACGTGACTTGTAGTAAGTCAGAAAATGAAAGACACATATCATATCATATCACTTATAGGTGTTGCCTAAAATAGATAGCAGGGCAGTTATTTCCACTGAGAATTGCAATCACAGGTTCATTAAACAAGCTTATGGTTCACCAATGCAAAGGTGTGAGGATTGGTTTCATTACGATATCGGGGTTAACAGACATATACAAACAGAGGTGACATATGTAATCAACAAAGACCTACGGAATACCAAGAGAAGACTACTCAACATTCTGTCATAACGTACATGGGTAAAGGATCCCAGGAAGAACAGACATCTGTATATGTGTAAAAGAACCACATCTTCGACACCTACAATAAGCCAAACATTGTAATCATACTTGCTGTAATAAAAAATAAAAAAATTAAATTAAAAATACGAACAAGAAGTAGGGAGACAAACTTGAGGGGCTTTGTCCTGGCACATTCCATTCTAAATTCCAATCTAGAACACGACTTCCATTGAGGCTCTGTTGCCCTAGTAACCAGATTTGGTAAGGGATAACTGCTGCCACCTTGTGGCCGTTTCACACAACAGCAGCTATAATCCCAGCACTAATGGTCAGTTCATACTCAAAAGCATTGCAGGCCTGTAAATGACACCTGCCCTGAAAACAAATCCTGGGGTCACATATCGACCAAAAATTTCAAAGGACGTCCATATTTCAAAACGACCGTTTCAAAAGGCATATTTTATGCACATTAGTGTTCTGCTTCTTTGTCTTTCTTTCTTTTTTGGTTAAAAAGACGGGAATGGAAAAAGGCATCCCTCAGAATGGGCGAAAATAGTTGCAAACGAATCAATGGACAAAGGTTTAATCTCCAATATATATAAACAGCTCATTCACCTTAATGTTAAAAAAACAAAAAACCCAATACAAAAATGGGCAGAAGATCTAGAGAGACGTTTCTTCAAAGAAGACACAGAGAGGGCCAAGACGCACATGAAAAGCTGCTCAAGAGCACTAATTATTAGAGAAATGCAAATCAAAACTACAATGAGGTATCCCCTCACACCTGTTAGAATCGGCATCATCAGAAAATCTACAAACAACAAATTCTGGGGAGGGTGTGGACAAAAGGAACCCTCTTCCACTATTGGTGGGAATGTAAATTGATACAGTCACTATGGAGAACAGTATGGAGTTTCCTTAAAAAAACTAGAAATAGAATTACCATCTGATCCAGCAATCCCACTTCTGGGCATATACCCAGAGAAAACCATAAATCAAAAATGCACATTCACCATTATGTTCATTGCAGCACTATTTACATTAGCCAGGTAATGGAAGCAACCTAAATGCCCACAGACAGATGAATGGATAAAGATGGGGTACATATATAAAATGGAATATTACTCGGCCATAAAAAGGAATGAAACTGGGTCATTTGTAGAGACATCGATGGATCTAGAGACTGTCATACAGAATGAAGTAAGTCAGAAAGCGGAAAACAAATATTGTATATTAATGCATATATGTGGAACCTAAAAATATGATACAGATGAACTGGTTTGCAGGGAAGAAATAGAGACGCAGAGGTAGAGAACAAACGTATGGACACCAAGTGTGGGAAGCCATGGGGTGGTGGTGGTGGGATGAGTTGGGAGATTGGGATTGACCTGTATACATGTATAAGCATAAAATACATAAGTGATAATAACCTGCTGTATAAAAAAGTAAATAAAATTAAATTTAAAAATTTAAAAAATAAAAATTAAAAATAAAACAGAAAAAAGTTCTTCTCTTCACACAGATGTATTTATAGAAATGAATTATTTCCATGCTTATATCTATAAATACATAAAAGAGGAATAAAATCTAAGTTGAACCATAAACGAAAAAATACCTGAACCCACCAGTTATACAGAGGAAAACCCTATCAGGGCACTTGCTCCAGCGGTAAACAATTCTGAAATTGGTCAGAGGTGTGGAATCATCACCCATCCAGCCAGCAACCCACCCCCCACGCAAGGAGCGTCCTCATTGCAAAGCTGGGAGACCGTGCCGAGGCATCTCTGAATAAAGGTGAGCTGAGCCCCAGTCCAGCTGCTGCTGAACTGTTCCCACCCTTCCCAGGTAAAACACCTGAATATGTACAAGGGCTTGAAAGCCTAGAGGAAGGGCCGCGGAGCCACACCAGCGAGAGCACGCAGGCCAACATGGTGACTGCAGGTCAGCAAAGGTTGTCCTGGCCCCGTGCGCTCTTCCGGAAGCTTTCCATTATCCTGCCTGTGATACCCCTCCTGTCCCGGTACCCACTGCTTTTTTCCTTCCTCACCTCTGTCCGGAGAGAAATTCCAGCGGAAGGTATGGGTGACACATCCTCTTCTTTATAGGTGGCAGCCTGGCAACTCCTGCAGAAAGGCCAGCAGAACCCCACTCACACCAGGCCACCAACAAAGCTGTGGCCCCTATTTCCCTCCCACCAGCACAGCCCCGAGACTGCTGACGGGGCAGAGAATACGGAGTCAGGCACAGCTTCAGGGGCTATTGCTGCCTGGAGCGCTGTTTATATTGACCTCAACCAGGCAGACCTGGGGAGGGCCGGCCGGCAGGGTAAGGCTGCCCAGGTCAGCTAATCCACAACCCTCAGGGAATCACATTGTTGAAAATGGACCTCGCTAAGGCAGAATAGAAGCCAAGGAAAATAAGGACACAATGCCATTTGCAGCACCGTAGATGAGTCTAGAGTTAATCACGTGACTTGTAGTAAGTCAGAAAGTGAAAGACACATATCATATCATATCACTTATAGGTGTTGCCTAAAATAGATAGCAGGGCAGTTATTTCCACTGAGAAGTGCAATCACAGGTTCTTTAAACAAGCTTATGGTTCACCAATGGAAAGGTGTGAGGATAGGTTTCATTACGATATCGGGGTTAACAGACATATACAAACAGAGGTGACATATATAATCACCAAAGACCTATGGAATACCAAGAGAAGACTACTCAACATTCTGTCATAACGTACATGGGTAAAGGATCCCTGGAAGAACAGACATCTGTATATGTGTAAAAGAACCACATCTTCGACACCTACAATAAGCCAAACATTGTAATCATACTTGCTGTAATAAAAAATAAAAAATTAAATTAAAAATACGAACAAGAAGTAGGGAGACAAACTTGAGGGGCTTTCTCCTGGCACATTCCATTCTAAATTCCAATCTAGAACACGACTTCCATTGAGGCTCTGTTGCCCTAGGAACCAGATTTGGTAAGGGATAACTGCTGCCACCTTGTGGCCGTTTCACACAACAGCAGCTTTAATCCAGCGCTAATGGTCAGTTGATACTCAAAATCATTGCAGGCCTGTAAATGACACCTGCCCTGAAAACAAATCCTGGGGTCACATATCGACCAAAAATTTCAAAGGACGTCCATATTTCAAAACGACCGTTTCAAAAGGCATATTTTATGCACATTAGTGTTCTGCTTCTTTGTCTTTCTTTCTTTTTTGGTTAAAAAGACGGGAATGGAAAAAGGCATCCCTCAGAATGGGCGAAAATAGTTGCAAACGAATCAATGGACAAAGGTTTAATCTCCAATATATATAAACAGCTCATGCACCTTAATGTTAAAAAAACAAAAAACCCAATACAAAAATGGGCAGAAGATCTAGAGAGACGTTTCTTCAAAGAAGACACAGAGAGGGCCAAGACGCACATGAAAAGCTGCTCAAGAGCACTAATTATTAGAGAAATGCAAATCAAAACTACAATGAGGTATCCCCTCACACCTGTTAGAATCGGCATCATCAGAAAATCTACAAACAACAAATTCTGGGGAGGGTGTGGACAAAAGGAACCCTCTTCCACTATTGGTGGGAATGTAAATTGATACAGTCACTATGGAGAACAGTATGGAGTTTCCTTAAAAAAACTAGAAATAGAATTACCATCTGATCCAGCAATCCCACTTCTGGGCATATACCCAGAGAAAACCATAAATCAAAAATGCACATTCACCATTATGTTCATTGCAGCACTATTTACATTAGCCAGGTAATGGAAGCAACCTAAATGCCCACAGACAGATGAATGGATAAAGATGGGGTACATATATAAAATGGAATATTACTCGGCCATAAAAAGGAATGAAACTGGGTCATTTGTAGAGACATCGATGGATCTAGAGACTGTCATACAGAATGAAGTAAGTCAGAAAGCGGAAAACAAATATTGTATATTAATGCATATATGTGGAACCTAAAAATATGATACAGATGAACTGGTTTGCAGGGAAGAAATAGAGACGCAGAGGTAGAGAACAAACGTATGGACACCAAGTGTGGGAAGCCATGGGGTGGTGGTGGTGGGATGAGTTGGGAGATTGGGATTGACCTGTATACATGTATATGCATAAAATACATAAGTGATAATAACCTGCTGTATAAAAAAGTAAATAATATTAAATTTAAAAATTTAAAAAATAAAAATTAAAAATAAAACAGAAAAAAGTTCTTCTCTTCACACAGATGTATTTATAGAAATGAATTATTTCCATGCTTATATCTATAAATACATAAAAGAGGAATAAAATCTAAGTTGAACCATAAACGAAAAAATACCTGAACCCACCAGTTATACAGAGGAAAACCCTATCAGGGCACTTGCTCCAGCGGTAAACAATTCTGAAATTGGTCAGAGGTGTGGAATCATCACCCATCCAGCCAGCAACCCACCCCCCACGCAAGGAGCGTCCTCATTGCAAAGCTGGGAGACCGTGCCGAGGCATCTCTGAATAAAGGTGAGCTGAGCCCCAGTCCAGCTGCTGCTGAACTGTTCCCACCCTTCCCAGGTAAAACACCTGAATATGTACAAGGGCTTGAAAGCCTAGAGGAAGGGCCGCGGAGCCACACCAGCGACAGCACGCAGGCCAACCTGGTGACTGCAGGTCAGCAAAGGTTGTCCTGGCCCCGTGCGCTCTTCCGGAAGCTTTCCATTATCCTGCCTGTGATACCCCTCCTGTCCCGGTCCCCACTGCTTTTTTCCTTCCTCACCTCTGTCCGGAGAGAAATTCCAGCGGAAGGTATGGGTGACACATCCTCTTCTTTACAGGTGGCAGCCTGGCAACCCCTGCAGAATGGCGAGCAGAACCCCACTCACACCAGGCCACCAACAAAGCTGTGGCCCCTATTTCCCTCCCACCAGCTCAGCCCTGAGACTGCTGACGGCAGAGAATATGGAGTCAGGCACAGCTTCAGGGGCTATTGCTGCCTGGAGCGCTGTTTATATAGACCACAACCAGGCACACCTCGGGAGGGCCGGCCGGCAGGGTAAGGCTGCCCAGGTCAGCTAATCCACAGCCCTCAGGGAATCACATTGTTGAATATGGACCTCGCTAAGGCAGAATAGAAGCCAAGGAAAATAAGGACACAATGCCATTTGCAGCACCGTAGATGAGTCTAGAGGTAATCACGTGACTTGTAGTAAGTCAGAAAGTGAAAGACACATATCATATCATATCACTTATAGGTGTTGCCTAAAATAGATAGCAGGGCAGTTATTTCCACTGAGAAGTGCAATCACAGGTTCATTAAACAAGCTTATGGTTCACCAATGCAAAGGTGTGAGGATTGGTTTCATTACGATATCGGGGTGAACAGACATATACAAACAGAGGTGACATATGTAATCAACAAAGACCTACGGAATACCAAGAGAAGACTACTCAACATTCTGTCATAACGTACATGGGTAAAGGATACCAGGAAGAACAGACATCTGTATATGTGTAAAAGAACCACATCTTCGACACCTACAATAAGCCAAACATTGTAATCATACTTGCTGTAATAAAAAATAAAAAAATTAAATTAAAAATACGAACAAGAAGTAGGGAGACAAACTTGAGGGGCTTTCTCCTGGCACATTCCATTCTAAATTCCAATCTAGAACACGACTTCCATTGAGGCTCTGTTGCCCTAGTAACCAGATTTGGTAAGGGATAACTGCTGCCACCTTGTGGCCGTTTCACACAACAGCAGCTATAATCCCAGCACTAATGGTCAGTTCATACTCAAAAGCATTGCAGGCCTGTAAATGACACCTGCCCTGAAAACAAATCCTGGGGTCACATATCGACCAAAAATTTCAAAGGACGTCCATATTTCAAAACGACCGTTTCAAAAGGCATATTTTATGCACATTAGTGTTCTGCTTCTTTGTCTTTCTTTCTTTTTTGGTTAAAAAGACGGGAATGGAAAACGGCATCCCTCAGAATGGGCGAAAATAGTTGCAAACGAATCAATGGACAAAGGTTTAATCTCCAATATATATAAACAGCTCATGCACCTTAATGTTAAAAAAACAAAAAACCCAATACAAAAATGGGCAGAAGATCTAAAGAGACGTTTCTTCAAAGAAGACACAGAGAGGGCCAAGACGCACATGAAAAGCTGCTCAAGAGCACTAATTATTAGAGAAATGCAAATCAAAACTACAATGAGGTATCCCCTCACACCTGTTAGAATTGGCCTCATCAGAAAATCTACAAACAACAAATTCTGGGGAGGGTGTGGACAAAAGGAACCCTCTTCCACTATTGGTGGGAATGTAAATTGATACAGTCACTATGGAGAACAGTATGGAGTTTCCTTAAAAAAACTAGAAATAGAATTACCATCTGATCCAGCAATCCCACTTCTGGGCATATACCCAGAGAAAACCATAAATCAAAAAGGCACATTCACCACGATGTTCATTGCAGCACTATTTACAATAGCCAGGTAATGGAAGCAACCTAAATGCCCACAGACAGATGAATGGATAAAGATGGGGTACATATATAAAATGGAATATTACTCGGCCATAAAAAGGAATGAAACTGGGTCATTTGTAGAGACATCGATGGATCTAGAGACTGTCATACAGAATGAAGTAAGTCAGAAAGAGGAAAACAAATATTGTATATTAATGCATATATGTGGAATATAAAAAAATGATACTGATGAACTGGTTTGCAGGGAAGAAATAGAGACGCAGAGGTAGAGAAC
The DNA here is from genome assembly GCF_964165515.1 of Mesoplodon bidens. NCBI lineage: Eukaryota > Metazoa > Chordata > Mammalia > Artiodactyla > Ziphiidae > Mesoplodon > Mesoplodon bidens. Next base: position 211,280 of record NW_027671698.1, on the reverse strand, counting down.
AAACGTATGGACACCAAGTGTGGGAAGCCATGGGGTGGTGGTGGTGGGATGCGTTGGGAGATTGGGATTGAGCTGTATACGTGTATATGCATACAATACATAAGTGATAATAAACTGCTGTATAAAAAAGTAAATAAAATTAAACTTAAAAATTTAAAAAAATAAAACGTAAAAATAAAACAGAAAAAAGTTCTTCCCTTCACACAGATGTATTTATAGAAATGAATTATTTCCATGCTTATATCTATAAATACATAAAAGAGGAATAAAATCTAAGTTGAACCATAAACGAAAAAATACCTGAACCCACCAGTTATACAGAGGAAAACCCTATCAGGGCACTTGCTCCAGCGGTAAACAATTCTGAAATTGGTCAGAGGTGTTGAAACATCACCCATCCAGCCAGCAACCCACCCCCCACGCAAGGAGCGTCCTCATTGCAAAGCTGGGAGACCGTGCCGAGGCATCTCTGAATAAAGGTGAGCTGAGCCCCAGTCCAGCTGCTGCTGAACTGTTCCCACCCTTCCCAGGTAAAACACCTGAATATGTACAAGGGCTTGAAAGCCTAGAGGTAGGGCCGCGGAGCCACACCAGCGACAGCACGCAGGCCAACATGGTGACTGCAGGTCAGCCAAGGTTGTCCTGGCCCCGTGCGCTCTTCCGGAAGCTTTCCATTTTCCTGCCTGAGATACCCCTCCTGTCCCGGCCCCCACTGCTTTTTTCCTTCCTCACCTCTGTGCGGAGAGAAATTCCAGCGGACGGTATGGGTGACACATCCTCTTCTTTACAGGTGGCAGCCTGGCATCTCCTGCAGAAAGGCCAGCAGAACCCCACTCACACCAGGCCACCAACAAAGCTGTGGCCCCTATTTCCCTCCCACCAGCTCAGCCCCGAGACTGCTGACGGGGCAGAGAATACGGAGTCAGGCACAGCTTCAGGGGCTATTGCTGCCTGGAGCGCCGTTTATATTGACCTCAACCAGGCACACCTGGGGAGGGCCGGCCGGCAGGGTAAGGCTGCCCAGGTCAGCTAATCCACAACCCTCAGGGAATCACATTGTTGAAAATGGACCTCGCTAAGGCAGAATAGAAGCCAAGGAAAATAAGGACACAATGCCATTTGCAGCACCGTAGATGAGTCTAGAGGTAATCACGTGACTTGTAGTAAGTCAGAAAGTGAAAGACACATATCATATCATATCACTTATAGGTGTTGCCTAAAATAGATAGCAGGGCAGTTATTTCCACTGAGAAGTGCAATCACAGGTTCATTAAACAAGCTTATGGTTCACCAATGGAAAGGTGTGAGGATTGGTTTCATTACGATATCGGGGTTAACAGACATATACAAACAGAGGTGACATATATAATCACCAAAGACCTATGGAATACCAAGAGAAGACTACTCAACATTCTGTCATAACGTACATGGGTAAAGGATCCCTGGAAGAACAGACATCTGTATATGTGTAAAAGAACCACATCTTCGACACCTACAATAAGCCAAACATTGTAATCATACTTGCTGTAATAAAAAATAAAAAATTAAATTAAAAATACGAACAAGAAGTAGGGAGACAAACTTGAGGGGCTTTCTCCTGGCACATTCCATTCTAAATTCCAATCTAGAACACGACTTCCATTGAGGCTCTGTTGCCCTAGTAACCAGATTTGGTAAGGGATAACTGCTGCCACCTTGTGGCCGTTTCACACAACAGCAGCTTTAATCCAGCGCTAATGGTCAGTTGATACTCAAAATCATTGCAGGCCTGTAAATGACACCTGCCCTGAAAACAAATCCTGGGGTCACATATCGACCAAAAATTTCAAAGGACGTCCATATTTCAAAACGACCGTTTCAAAAGGCATATTTTATGCACATTAGTGTTCTGCTTCTTTGTCTTTCTTTCTTTTTTGGTTAAAAAGACGGGAATGGAAAAAGGCATCCCTCAGAATGGGCGAAAATAGTTGCAAACGAATCAATGGACAAAGGTTTAATCTCCAATATATATAAACAGCTCATGCACCTTAATGTTAAAAAAACAAAAAACCCAATACAAAAATGGGCAGAAGATCTAGAGAGACGTTTCTTCAAAGAAGACACAGAGAGGGCCAAGACGCACATGAAAAGCTGCTCAAGAGCACTAATTATTAGAGAAATGCAAATCAAAACTACAATGAGGTATCCCCTCACACCTGTTAGAATCGGCATCATCAGAAAATCTACAAACAACAAATTCTGGGGAGGGTGTGGACAAAAGGAACCCTCTTCCACTATTGGTGGGAATGTAAATTGATACAGTCACTATGGAGACAGTATGGAGTTTCCTTAAAAAAACTAGAAATAGAATTACCATCTGATCCAGCAATCCCACTTCTGGGCATATACCCAGAGAAAACTATAAATCAAAAATGCACATTCACCATTATGTTCATTGCAGCACTATTTACATTAGCCAGGTAATGGAAGCAACCTAAATGCCCACAGACAGATGAATGGATAAAGATGGGGTACATATATAAAATGGAATATTACTCGGCCATAAAAAGGAATGAAACTGGGTCATTTGTAGAGACATCGATGGATCTAGAGACTGTCATACAGAATGAAGTAAGTCAGAAAGCGGAAAACAAATATTGTATATTAATGCATATATGTGGAACCTAAAAATATGATACAGATGAACTGGTTTGCAGGGAAGAAATAGAGACGCAGAGGTAGAGAACAAACGTATGGACACCAAGTGTGGGAAGCCATGGGGTGGTGGTGGTGGGATGAGTTGGGAGATTGGGATTGACCTGTATACATGTATATGCATAAAATACATAAGTGATAATAACCTGCTGTATAAAAAAGTAAATAAAATTAAATTTAAAAATTTAAAAAATAAAAATTAAAAATAAAACAGAAAAAAGTTCTTCTCTTCACACAGATGTATTTATAGAAATGAATTATTTCCATGCTTATATCTATAAATACATAAAAGAGGAATAAAATCTAAGTTGAACCATAAACGAAAAAATACCTGAACCCACCAGTTATACAGAGGAAAACCCTATCAGGGCACTTGCTCCAGCGGTAAACAATTCTGAAATTGGTCAGAGGTGTGGAATCATCACCCATCCAGCCAGCAACCCACCCCCCACGCAAGGAGCGTCCTCATTGCAAAGCTGGGAGACCGTGCCGAGGCATCTCTGAATAAAGGTGAGCTGAGCCCCAGTCCAGCTGCTGCTGAACTGTTCCCACCCTTCCCAGGTAAAACACCTGAATATGTACAAGGGCTTGAAAGCCTAGAGGAAGGGCCGCGGAGCCACACCAGCGAGAGCACGCAGGCCAACCTGGTGACTGCAGGTCAGCAAAGGTTGTCCTGGCCCCGTGCGCTCTTCCGGAAGCTTTCCATTATCCTGCCTGTGATACCCCTCCTGTCCCGGTCCCCACTGCTTTTTTCCTTCCTCACCTCTGTCCGGAGAGAAATTCCAGCGGAAGGTATGGGTGACACATCCTCTTCTTTACAGGTGGCAGCCTGGCAACCCCTGCAGAATGGCGAGCAGAACCCCACTCACACCAGGCCACCAACAAAGCTGTGGCCCCTATTTCCCTCCCACCAGCTCAGCCCCGAGACTGCTGACGGGCAGAGAATATGGAGTCAGGCACAGCTTCAGGGGCTATTGCTGCCTGGAGCGCTGTTTATATTGACCTCAACCAGGCACACCTGGGGAGGGCCGGCCGGCAGGGTAAGGCTGCCCAGGTCAGCTAATCCACAGCCCTCAGGGAATCACATTGTTGAAAATGGACCTCGCTAAGGCAGAATAGAAGCCAAGGAAAATAAGGACACAATGCCATTTGCAGCACCGTAGATGAGTCTAGAGGTAATCACGTGACTTGTAGTAAGTCAGAAAGTGAAAGACACATATCATATCATATCACTTATAGGTGTTGCCTAAAATAGATAGCAGGGCAGTTATTTCCACTGAGAAGTGCAATCACAGGTTCATTAAACAAGCTTATGGTTCACCAATGCAAAGGTGTGAGGATTGGTTTCATTACGATATCGGGGTGAACAGACATATACAAACAGAGGTGACATATGTAATCAACAAAGACCTACGGAATACCAAGAGAAGACTACTCAACATTCTGTCATAACGTACATGGGTAAAGGATACCAGGAAGAACAGACATCTGTATATGTGTAAAAGAACCACATCTTCGACACCTACAATAAGCCAAACATTGTAATCATACTTGCTGTAATAAAAAATAAAAAAATTAAATTAAAAATACGAACAAGAAGTAGGGAGACAAACTTGAGGGGCTTTCTCCTGGCACATTCCATTCTAAATTCCAATCTAGAACACGACTTCCATTGAGGCTCTGTTGCCCTAGTAACCAGATTTGGTAAGGGATAACTGCTGCCACCTTGTGGCCGTTTCACACAACAGCAGCTATAATCCCAGCACTAATGGTCAGTTCATACTCAAAAGCATTGCAGGCCTGTAAATGACACCTGCCCTGAAAACAAATCCTGGGGTCACATATCGACCAAAAATTTCAAAGGACGTCCATATTTCAAAACGACCGTTTCAAAAGGCATATTTTATGCACATTAGTGTTCTGCTTCTTTGTCTTTCTTTCTTTTTTGGTTAAAAAGACGGGAATGGAAAACGGCATCCCTCAGAATGGGCGAAAATAGTTGCAAACGAATCAATGGACAAAGGTTTAATCTCCAATATATATAAACAGCTCATGCACCTTAATGTTAAAAAAACAAAAAACCCAATACAAAAATGGGCAGAAGATCTAAAGAGACGTTTCTTCAAAGAAGACACAGAGAGGGCCAAGACGCACATGAAAAGCTGCTCAAGAGCACTAATTATTAGAGAAATGCAAATCAAAACTACAATGAGGTATCCCCTCACACCTGTTAGAATTGGCCTCATCAGAAAATCTACAAACAACAAATTCTGGGGAGGGTGTGGACAAAAGGAACCCTCTTCCACTATTGGTGGGAATGTAAATTGATACAGTCACTATGGAGAACAGTATGGAGTTTCCTTAAAAAAACTAGAAATAGAATTACCATCTGATCCAGCAATCCCACTTCTGGGCATATACCCAGAGAAAACCATAAATCAAAAAGGCACATTCACCACGATGTTCATTGCAGCACTATTTACAATAGCCAGGTAATGGAAGCAACCTAAATGCCCACAGACAGATGAATGGATAAAGATGGGGTACATATATAAAATGGAATATTACTCGGCCATAAAAAGGAATGAAACTGGGTCATTTGTAGAGACATCGATGGATCTAGAGACTGTCATACAGAATGAAGTAAGTCAGAAAGAGGAAAACAAATATTGTATATTAATGCATATATGTGGAATCTAAAAAAATGATACTGATGAACTGGTTTGCAGGGAAGAAATAGAGACGCAGAGGTAGAGAACAAACGTATGGACACCAAGTGTGGGAAGCCATGGGGTGGTGGTGGTGGGATGCGTTGGGAGATTGGGATTGACCTGTATACGTGTATATGCATACAATACATAAGTGATAATAAACTGCTGTATAAAAAAGTAAATAAAATTAAACTTAAAAATTTAAAAAAATAAAACGTAAAAATAAAACAGAAAAAAGTTCTTCCCTTCACACAGATGTATTTATAGAAATGAATTATTTCCATGCTTATATCTATAAATACATAAAAGAGGAATAAAATCTAAGTTGAACCATAAACGAAAAAATACCTGAACCCACCAGTTATACAGAGGAAATCCCTATCAGGGCACTTGCTCCAGCGGTAAACAATTCTGAAATTGGTCAGAGGTGTTGAAACATCACCCATCCAGCCAGCAACCCACCCCCCACGCAAGGAGCGTCCTCATTGCAAAGCTGGGAGACCGTGCCGAGGCATCTCTGAATAAAGGTGAGCTGAGCCCCAGTCCAGCTGCTGCTGAACTGTTCCCACCCTTCCCAGGTAAAACACCTGAATATGTACAAGGGCTTGAAAGCCTAGAGGTAGGGCCGCGGAGCCACACCAGCGACAGCACGCAGGCCAACATGGTGACTGCAGGTCAGCCAAGGTTGTCCTGGCCCCGTGCGCTCTTCCGGAAGCTTTCCATTTTCCTGCCTGAGATACACCTCCTGTCCCGGCCCCCACTGCTTTTTTCCTTCCTCACCTCTGTGCGGAGAGAAATTCCAGCGGACGGTATGGGTGACACATCCTCTTCTTTACAGGTGGCAGCCTGGCAACTCCTGCAGAAAGGCCAGCAGAACCCCACTCACACCAGGCCACCAACAAAGCTGTGGCCCCTATTTCCCTCCCACCAGCTCAGCCCCGAGACTGCTGACGGGGCAGAGAATACGGAGTCAGGCACAGCTTCAGGGGCTATTGCTGCCTGGAGCGCTGTTTATATTGACCTCAACCAGGCACACTTGGGGAGGGCCGGCCGGCAGGGTAAGGCTGCCCAGGTCAGCTAATCCACAACCCTCAGGGAATCACATTGTTGAAAATGGACCTCGCTAAGGCAGAATAGAAGCCAAGGAAAATAAGGACAGAATGCCATTTGCAGGACCGTAGATGAGTCTAGAGGTAATCACGTGACTTGTAGTAAGTCAGAAAGTGAAAGACACATATCATATCATATCACTTATAGGTGTTGCCTAAAATAGATAGCAGGGCAGTTATTTCCACTGAGAAGTGCAATCACAGGTTCATTAAACAAGCTTATGGTTCACCAATGGAAAGGTGTGAGGATTGGTTTCATTACGATATCGGGGTTAACAGACATATACAAACAGAGGTGACATATATAATCACCAAAGACCTATGGAATACCAAGAGAAGACTACTCAACATTCTGTCATAACGTACATGGGTAAAGGATCCCTGGAAGAACAGACATCTGTATATGTGTAAAAGAACCACATCTTCGACACCTACAATAAGCCAAACATTGTAATCATACTTGCTGTAATAAAAAATAAAAAATTAAATTAAAAATACGAACAAGAAGTAGGGAGACAAACTTGAGGGGCTTTCTCCTGGCACATTCCATTCTAAATTCCAATCTAGAACACGACTTCCATTGAGGCTCTGTTGCCCTAGTAACCAGATTTGGTAAGGGATAACTGCTGCCACCTTGTGGCCGTTTCACACAACAGCAGCTTTAATCCAGCGCTAATGGTCAGTTGATACTCAAAATCATTGCAGGCCTGTAAATGACACCTGCCCTGAAAACAAATCCTGGGGTCACATATCGACCAAAAATTTCAAAGGACGTCCATATTTCAAAACGACCGTTTCAAAAGGCATATTTTATGCACATTAGTGTTCTGCTTCTTTGTCTTTCTTTCTTTTTTGGTTAAAAAGACGGGAATGGAAAAAGGCATCCCTCAGAATGGGCGAAAATAGTTGCAAACGAATCAATGGACAAAGGTTTAATCTCCAATATATATAAACAGCTCATGCACCTTAATGTTAAAAAAACAAAAAACCCAATACAAAAATAGGCCGAAGATCTAGAGAGACGTTTCTTCAAAGAAGACACAGAGAGGGCCAAGACGCACATGAAAAGCTGCTCAAGAGCACTAATTATTAGAGAAATGCAAATCAAAACTACAATGAGGTATCCCCTCACACCTGTTAGAATCGGCCTCATCAGAAAATCTACAAACAACAAATTCTGGGGAGGGTGTGGACAAAAGGAACCCTCTTCCACTATTGGTGGGAATGTAAATTGATACAGTCACTATGGAGAACAGTATGGAGTTTCCTTAAAAAAACTAGAAATAGAATTACCATCTGATCCAGCAATCCCACTTCTGGGCATATACCCAGAGAAAACCATAAATCAAAAAGGCACATTCACCACGATGTTCATTGCAGCACTATTTACAATAGCCAGGTAATGGAAGCAACCTAAATGCCCACAGACAGATGAATGGATAAAGATGGGGTACATATATAAAATGGAATATTACTCGGCCATAAAAAGGAATGAAACTGGGTCATTTGTAGAGACATCGATGGATCTAGAGACTGTCATACAGAATGAAGTAAGTCAGAAAGAGGAAAACAAATATTGTATATTAATGCATATATGTGGAACCTAAAAAAATGATAATGATGAACTGGTTTGCAGGGAAGAAATAGAGACGCAGAAGTAGAGAACAAACGTATGGACACCAAGTGTGGGAAGCCATGGGGTGGTGGTGGTGGGATGAGTTGGGAGATTGGGATTGACCTGTATACGTGTATATGCATACAATACATAAGTGATAATAAACTGCTGTATAAAAAAGTAAATAAAATTAAACTTAAAAATTTAAAAAAATAAAACTTAAAAATAAAACAGAAAAATGTTCTTCCCTTCACACAGATGTATTTATAGAAATGAATTATTTCCATGCTTATATCTATAAATACATAAAAGAGGAATAAAATCTAAGTTGAACCATAAACGAAAAAATACCTGAACCCACCAGTTATACAGAGGAAAACCCTATCAGGGCACTTGCTCCAGCGGTAAACAATTCTGAAATTGGTCAGAGGTGTGGAATCATCACCCATCCAGCCAGCAACCCACCCCCCACGCAAGGAGCGTCCTCATTGCAAAGCTGGGAGACTGTGCCGAGGCATCTCTGAATAAAGGTGAGCTGAGCCCCAGTCCAGCTGCTGCTGAACTGTTCCCACCCTTCCCAGGTAAAACACCTGAATATGTACAAGGGCTTGAAAGCCTAGAGGAAGGGCCGCGGAGCCACACCAGCGACAGCACGCAGGCCAAAATGGTGACTGCAGGTCAGCCAAGTTTGTCCTGGCCCCGTGCGCTCTTCCGGAAGCTTTCCATTATCCTGCCTGAGATACCCCTCCTGTCCCGGTCCCCACTGCTTTTTTCCTTCCTCACCTCTGTCCGGAGAGAAATTCCAGCGGAAGGTATGGGTGACACATCCTCTTCTTTACAGGTGGCAGCCTGGCCACTCCTGCAGAAAGGCCAGCAGAACCCCACTCACACCAGGCCACCAACAAAGCTGTGGCCCCTATTTCCCTTCCACCAGCTCAGCCCCGAGACTGCTGACGGGGCAGAGAATACGGAGTCAGGCACAGCTTCAGGGGCTATTGCTGCCTGGAGCGCTGTTTATATTGACCTCAACCAGGCACACCTGGGGAGGGCCGGCCGGCAGGGTAAGGCTGCCCAGGTCAGCTAATCCACAACCCTCAGGGAATCACATTGTTGTAAATGGACCTCGCTAAGGCAGAATAGAAGCCAAGGAAAATAAGGACACAATGCCATTTGCAGCACCGTAGATGAGTCTAGAGTTAATCACGTGACTTGTAGTAAGTCAGAAAGTGAAAGACACATATCATATCATATCACTTATAGGTGTTGCCTAAAATAGATAGCAGGGCAGTTATTTCCACTGAGAAGTGCAATCACAGGTTCATTAAACAAGCTTATGGTTCACCAATGGAAAGGTGTGAGGATTGGTTTCATTACGATATCGGGGTTAACAGACATATACAAACAGAGGTGACATATATAATCACCAAAGACCTATGGAATACTAAGAGAAGACTACTCAACATTCTGTCATAACGTACATGGGTAAAGGATCCCTGGAAGAACAGACATCTGTATATGTGTAAAAGAACCACATCTTCGACACCTACAATAAGCCAAACATTGTAATCATACTTGCTGTAATAAAAAATAAAAAATTAAATTAAAAATACGAACAAGAAGTAGGGAGACAAACTTGAGGGGCTTTCTCCTGGCACATTCCATTCTAAATTCCAATCTAGAACACGACTTCCATTGAGGCTCTGTTGCCCTAGTAACCAGATTTGGTAAGGGATAACTGCTGCCACCTTGTGGCCGTTTCACACAACAGCAGCTTTAATCCAGCGCTAATGGTCAGTTGATACTCAAAATCATTGCAGGCCTGTAAATGACACCTGCCCTGAAAACAAATCCTGGGGTCACATATCGACCAAAAATTTCAAAGGACGTCCATATTTCAAAACGACCATTTCAAAAGGCATATTTTATGCACATTAGTGTTCTGCTTCTTTGTCTTTCTTTCTTTTTTGGTTAAAAAGACGGGAATGGAAAAAGGCATCCCTCAGAATGGGCGAAAATAGTTGCAAACGAATCAATGGACAAAGGTTTAATCTCCAATATATATAAACAGCTCATGCACCTTAATGTTAAAAAAACAAAAAACCCAATACAAAAATGGGCAGAAGATCTAGAGAGACGTTTCTTCAAAGAAGACACAGAGAGGGCCAAGACGCACATGAAAAGCTGCTCAAGAGCACTAATTATTAGAGAAATGCAAATCAAAACTACAATGAGGTATCCCCTCACACCTGTTAGAATCGGCATCATCAGAAAATCTACAAACAACAAATTCTGGGGAGGGTGTGGACAAAAGGAACCCTCTTCCACTATTGGTGGGAATGTAAATTGATACAGTCACTATGGAGACAGTATGGAGTTTCCTTAAAAAAACTAGAAATAGAATTACCATCTGATCCAGCAATCCCACTTCTGGGCATATACCCAGAGAAAACCATAAATCAAAAATGCACATTCACCATTATGTTCATTGCAGCACTATTTACATTAGCCAGGTAATGGAAGCAACCTAAATGCCCACAGACAGATGAATGGATAAAGATGGGGTACATATATAAAATGGAATATTACTCGGCCATAAAAAGGAATGAAACTGGGTCATTTGTAGAGACATCGATGGATCTAGAGACTGTCATACAGAATGAAGTAAGTCAGAAAGCGGAAAACAAATATTGTATATTAATGCATATATGTGGAACCTAAAAATATGATACAGATGAACTGGTTTGCAGGGAAGAAATAGAGACGCAGAGGTAGAGAACAAACGTATGGACACCAAGTGTGGGAAGCCATGGGGTGGTGGTGGTGGGATGAGTTGGGAGATTGGGATTGACCTGTATACATGTATATGCATAAAATACATAAGTGATAATAACCTGCTGTATAAAAAAGTAAATAATATTAAATTTAAAAATTTAAAAAATAAAAATTAAAAATAAAACAGAAAAAAGTTCTTCTCTTCACACAGATGTATTTATAGAAATGAATTATTTCCATGCTTATATCTATAAATACATAAAAGAGGAATAAAATCTAAGTTGAACCATAAACGAAAAAATACCTGAACCCACCAGTTATACAGAGGAAAACCCTATCAGGGCACTTGCTCCAGCGGTAAACAATTCTGAAATTGGTCAGAGGTGTGGAATCATCACCCATCCAGCCAGCAACCCACCCCCCACGCAAGGAGCGTCCTCATTGCAAAGCTGGGAGACCGTGCCGAGGCATCTCTGAAGAAAGGTGAGCTGAGCCCCAGTCCAGCTGCTGCTGAACTGTTCCCACCCTTCCCAGGTAAAACACCTGAATATGTACAAGGGCTTGAAAGCCTAGAGGAAGGGCCGCGGAGCCACACCAGCGACAGCACGCAGGCCAACCTGGTGACTGCAGGTCAGCAAAGGTTGTCCTGGCCCCGTGCGCTCTTCCGGAAGCTTTCCATTATCCTGCCTGTGATACCCCTCCTGTCCCGGTCCCCACTGCTTTTTTCCTTCCTCACCTCTGTCCGGAGAGAAATTCCAGCGGAAGGTATGGGTGACACATCCTCTTCTTTACAGGTGGCAGCCTGGCAACCCCTGCAGAATGGCGAGCAGAACCCCACTCACACCAGGCCACCAACAAAGCTGTGGCCCCTATTTCCCTCCCACCAGCTCAGCCCTGAGACTGCTGACGGCAGAGAATATGGAGTCAGGCACAGCTTCAGGGGCTATTGCTGCCTGGAGCGCTGTTTATATAGACCACAACCAGGCACACCTGGGGACGGCCGGCCGGCAGGGTAAGGCTGCCCAGGTCAGCTAATGCACAGCCCTCAGGGAATCACATTGTTGAATATGGACCTCGCTAAGGCAGAATAGAAGCCAAGGAAAATAAGGACACAATGCCATTTGCAGCACCGTAGATGAGTCTAGAGGTAATCACGTGACTTGTAGTAAGTCAGAAAGTGAAAGACACATATCATATCATATCACTTATAGGTGTTGCCTAAAATAGATAGCAGGGCAGTTATTTCCACTGAGAAGTGCAATCACAGGTTCATTAAACAAGCTTATGGTTCACCAATGCAAAGGTGTGAGGATTGGTTTCATTACGATATCGGGGTGAACAGACATATACAAACAGAGGTGACATATGTAATCAACAAAGACCTACGGAATACCAAGAGAAGACTACTCAACATTCTGTCATAACGTACATGGGTAAAGGATACCAGGAAGAACAGACATCTGTATATGTGTAAAAGAACCACATCTTCGACACCTACAATAAGCCAAACATTTTAATCATACTTGCTGTAATAAAAAATAAAAAAATTAAATTAAAAATACGAACAAGAAGTAGGGAGACAAACTTGAGGGGCTTTCTCCTGGCACATTCCATTCTAAATTCCAATCTAGAACACGACTTCCATTGAGGCTCTGTTGCCCTAGTAACCAGATTTGGTAAGGGATAACTGCTGCCACCTTGTGGCCGTTTCACACAACAGCAGCTATAATCCCAGCACTAATGGTCAGTTCATACTCAAAAGCATTGCAGGCCTGTAAATGACACCTGCCCTGAAAACAAATCCTGGGGTCACATATCGACCAAAAATTTCAAAGGACGTCCATATTTCAAAACGACCGTTTCAAAAGGCATATTTTATGCACATTAGTGTTCTGCTTCTTTGTCTTTCTTTCTTTTTTGGTTAAAAAGACGGGAATGGAAAACGGCATCCCTCAGAATGGGCGAAAATAGTTGCAAACGAATCAATGGACAAAGGTTTAATCTCCAATATATATAAACAGCTCATGCACCTTAATGTTAAAAAAACAAAAAACCCAATACAAAAATGGGCAGAAGATCTAAAGAGACGTTTCTTCAAAGAAGACACAGAGAGGGCCAAGACGCACATGAAAAGCTGCTCAAGAGCACTAATTATTAGAGAAATGCAAATCAAAACTACAATGAGGTATCCCCTCACACCTGTTAGAATTGGCCTCATCAGAAAATCTACAAACAACAAATTCTGGGGAGGGTGTGGACAAAAGGAACCCTCTTCCACTATTGGTGGGAATGTAAATTGATACAGTCACTATGGAGAACAGTATGGAGTTTCCTTAAAAAAACTAGAAATAGAATTACCATCTGATCCAGCAATCCCACTTCTGGGCATATACCCAGAGAAAACCATAAATCAAAAAGGCACATTCACCACGATGTTCATTGCAGCACTATTTACAATAGCCAGGTAATGGAAGCAACCTAAATGCCCACAGACAGATGAATGGATAAAGATGGGGTACATATATAAAATGGAATATTACTCGGCCATAAAAAGGAATGAAACTGGGTCATTTGTAGAGACATCGATGGATCTAGAGACTGTCATACAGAATGAAGTAAGTCAGAAAGAGGAAAACAAATATTGTATACTAATGCATATATGTGGAATCTAAAAAAATGATACTGATGAACTGGTTTGCAGGGAAGAAATAGAGACGCAGAGGTAGAGAACAAACGTATGGACACTAAGTGTGGGAAGCCATGGGGTGGTGGTGGTGGGATGCGTTGGGAGATTGGGATTGAGCTGTATACGTGTATATGCATACAATACATAAGTGATAATAAACTGCTGTATAAAAAAGTAAATAAAATTAAACTTAAAAATTTAAAAAAATAAAACGTAAAAATAAAACAGAAAAAAGTTCTTCCCTTCACACAGATGTATTTATAGAAATGAATTATTTCCATGCTTATATCTATAAATACATAAAAGAGGAATAAAATCTAAGTTGAACCATAAACGAAAAAATACCTGAACCCACCAGTTATACAGAGGAAAACCCTATCAGGGCACTTGCTCCAGCGGTAAACAATTCTGAAATTGGTCAGAGGTGTTGAAACATCACCCATCCAGCCAGCAACCCACCCCCCACGCAAGGAGCGTCCTCATTGCAAAGCTGGGAGACCGTGCCGAGGCATCTCTGAATAAAGGTGAGCTGAGCCCCAGTCCAGCTGCTGCTGAACTGTTCCCACCCTTCCCAGGTAAAACACCTGAATATGTACAAGGGCTTGAAAGCCTAGAGGTAGGGCCGCGGAGCCACACCAGCGACAGCACGCAGGCCAACATGGTGACTGCAGGTCAGCCAAGGTTGTCCTGGCCCCGTGCGCTCTTCCGGAAGCTTTCCATTTTCCTGCCTGAGATACCCCTCCTGTCCCGGCCCCCACTGCTTTTTTCCTTCCTCACCTCTGTGCGGAGAGAAATTCCAGCGGACGGTATGGGTGACACATCCTCTTCTTTACAGGTGGCAGCCTGGCATCTCCTGCAGAAAGGCCAGCAGAACCCCACTCACACCAGGCCACCAACAAAGCTGTGGCCCCTATTTCCCTCCCACCAGCTCAGCCCCGAGACTGCTGACGGGGCAGAGAATACGGAGTCAGGCACAGCTTCAGGGGCTATTGCTGCCTGGAGCGCTGTTTATATTGACCTCAACCAGGCACACCTGGGGAGGGCCGGCCGGCAGGGTAAGGCTGCCCAGGTCAGCTAATCCACAACCCTCCGGGAATCACATTGTTGAAAATGGACCTCGCTAAGGCAGAATAGAAGCCAAGGAAAATAAGGACAGAATGCCATTTGCAGGACCGTAGATGAGTCTAGAGGTAATCACGTGACTTGTAGTAAGTCAGAAAGTGAAAGACACATATCATATCATATCACTTATAGGTGTTGCCTAAAATAGATAGCAGGGCAGTTATTTCCACTGAGAAGTGCAATCACAGGTTCATTAAACAAGCTTATGGTTCACCAATGGAAAGGTGTGAGGATTGGTTTCATTACGATATCGGGGTTAACAGACATATACAAACAGAGGTGACATATATAATCACCAAAGACCTATGGAATACCAAGAGAAGACTACTCAACATTCTGTCATAACGTACATGGGTAAAGGATCCCTGGAAGAACAGACATCTGTATATGTGTAAAAGAACCACATCTTCGACACCTACAATAAGCCAAACATTGTAATCATACTTGCTGTAATAAAAAATAAAAAATTAAATTAAAAATACGAACAAGAAGTAGGGAGACAAACTTGAGGGGCTTTCTCCTGGCACATTCCATTCTAAATTCCAATCTAGAACACGACTTCCATTGAGGCTCTGTTGCCCTAGTAACCAGATTTGGTAAGGGATAACTGCTGCCACCTTGTGGCCGTTTCACACAACAGCAGCTTTAATCCAGCGCTAATGGTCAGTTGATACTCAAAATCATTGCAGGCCTGTAAATGACACCTGCCCTGAAAACAAATCCTGGGGTCACATATCGACCAAAAATTTCAAAGGACGTCCATATTTCAAAACGACCGTTTCAAAAGGCATATTTTATGCACATTAGTGTTCTGCTTCTTTGTCTTTCTTTCTTTTTTGGTTAAAAAGACGGGAATGGAAAAAGGCATCCCTCAGAATGGGCGAAAATAGTTGCAAACGAATCAATGGACAAAGGTTTAATCTCCAATATATATAAACAGCTCATGCACCTTAATGTTAAAAAAACAAAAAACCCAATACAAAAATAGGCCGAAGATCTAGAGAGACGTTTCTTCAAAGAAGACACAGAGAGGGCCAAGACGCACATGAAAAGCTGCTCAAGAGCACTAATTATTAGAGAAATGCAAATCAAAACTACAATGAGGTATCCCCTCACACCTGTTAGAATCGGCCTCATCAGAAAATCTACAAACAACAAATTCTGGGGAGGGTGTGGACAAAAGGAACCCTCTTCCACTATTGGTGGGAATGTAAATTGATACAGTCACTATGGAGAACAGTATGGAGTTTCCTTAAAAAAACTAGAAATAGAATTACCATCTGATCCAGCAATCCCACTTCTGGGCATATACCCAGAGAAAACCATAAATCAAAAAGGCACATTCACCACGATGTTCATTGCAGCACTATTTACAATAGCCAGGTAAAGGAAGCAACCTAAATGCCCACAGACAGATGAATGGATAAAGATGGGGTACATATATAAAATGGAATATTACTCGGCCATAAAAAGGAATGAAACTGGGTCATTTGTAGAGACATCGATGGATCTAGAGACTGTCATACAGAATGAAGTAAGTCAGAAAGAGGAAAACAAATATTGTATATTAATGCATATATGTGGAACCTAAAAAAATGATAATGATGAACTGGTTTGCAGGGAAGAAATAGAGACGCAGAAGTAGAGAACAAACGTATGGACACCAAGTGTGGGAAGCCATGGGGTGGTGGTGGTGGGATGAGTTGGGAGATTGGGATTGACCTGTGTACGTGTATATGCATACAATACATAAGTGATAATAAACTGCTGTATAAAAAAGTAAATAAAATTAAACTTAAAAATTTAAAAAAATAAAACTTAAAAATAAAACAGAAAAAAGTTCTTCCCTTCACACAGATGTATTTATAGAAATGAATTATTTCCATGCTTATATCTATAAATACATAAAAGAGGAATAAAATCTAAGTTGAACCATAAACGAAAAAATACCTGAACCCACCAGTTATACAGAGGAAAACCCTATCAGGGCACTTGCTCCAGCGGTAAACAATTCTGAAATTGGTCAGAGGTGTTGAAACATCACCCATCCAGCCAGCAACCCACCCCCCACGCAAGGAGCGTCCTCATTGCAAAGCTGGGAGACCGTGCCGAGGCATCTCTGAATAAAGGTGAGCTGAGCCCCAGTCCAGCTGCTGCTGAACTGTTCCCACCCTTCCCAGGTAAAACACCTGAATATGTACAAGGGCTTGAAAGCCTAGAGGTAGGGCCGCGGAGCCACACCAGCGACAGCACGCAGGCCAACATGGTGACTGCAGGTCAGCCAAGGTTGTCCTGGCCCCGTGCGCTCTTCCGGAAGCTTTCCATTTTCCTGCCTGAGATACCCCTCCTGTCCCGGCCCCCACTGCTTTTTTCCTTCCTCACCTCTGTGCGGAGAGAAATTCCAGCGGACGGTATGGGTGACACATCCTCTTCTTTACAGGTGGCAGCCTGGCAACTCCTGCAGAAAGGCCAGCAGAACCCCACTCACACCAGGCCACCAACAAAGCTGTGGCCCCTATTTCCCTCCCACCAGCTCAGCACCGAGACTGCTGACGCGGCAGAGAATACGGAGTCAGGCACAGCTTCAGGGGCTATTGCTGCCTGGAGCGCTGTTTATATTGACCTCAACCAGGCACACCTGGGGAGGGCCGGCCGGCAGGGTAAGGCTGCCCAGGTCAGCTAATCCACAACCCTCAGGGAATCACATTGTTGAAAATGGACCTCGCTAAGGCAGAATAGAAGCCAAGGAAAATAAGGACAGAATGCCATTTGCAGGACCGTAGATGAGTCTAGAGGTAATCACGTGACTTGTAGTAAGTCAGAAAGTGAAAGACACATATCATATCATATCACTTATAGGTGTTGCCTAAAATAGATAGCAGGGCAGTTATTTCCACTGAGAAGTGCAATCACAGGTTCATTAAACAAGCTTATGGTTCACCAATGGAAAGGTGTGAGGATTGGTTTCATTACAATATCGGGGTTAACAGACATATACAAACAGAGGTGACATATATAATCACCAAAGACCTATGGAATACCAAGAGAAGACTACTCAACATTCTGTCATAACGTACATGGGTAAAGGATCCCTGGAAGAACAGACATCTGTATATGTGTAAAAGAACCACATCTTCGACACCTACAATAAGCCAAACATTGTAATCATACTTGCTGTAATAAAAAATAAAAAATTAAATTAAAAATACGAACAAGAAGTAGGGAGACAAACTTGAGGGGCTTTCTCCTGGCACATTCCATTCTAAATTCCAATCTAGAACACGACTTCCATTGAGGCTCTGTTGCCCTAGTAACCAGATTTGGTAAGGGATAACTGCTGCCACCTTGTGGCCGTTTCACACAACAGCAGCTTTAATCCAGCGCTAATGGTCAGTTGATACTCAAAATCATTGCAGGCCTGTAAATGACACCTGCCCTGAAAACAAATCCTGGGGTCACATATCGACCAAAAATTTCAAAGGACGTCCATATTTCAAAACGACCGTTTCAAAAGGCATATTTTATGCACATTAGTGTTCTGCTTCTTTGTCTTTCTTTCTTTTTTGGTTAAAAAGACGGGAATGGAAAAAGGCATCCCTCAGAATGGGCGAAAATAGTTGCAAACGAATCAATGGACAAAGGTTTAATCTCCAATATATATAAACAGCTCATGCACCTTAATGTTAAAAAAACAAAAAACCCAATACAAAAATAGGCCGAAGATCTAGAGAGACGTTTCTTCAAAGAAGACACAGAGAGGGCCAAGACGCACATGAAAAGCTGCTCAAGAGCACTAATTATTAGAGAAATGCAAATCAAAACTACAATGAGGTATCCCCTCACACCTGTTAGAATCGGCCTCATCAGAAAATCTACAAACAACAAATTCTGGGGAGGGTGTGGACAAAAGGAACCCTCTTCCACTATTGGTGGGAATGTAAATTGATACAGTCACTATGGAGAACAGTATGGAGTTTCCTTAAAAAAACTAGAAATAGAATTACCATCTGATCCAGCAATCCCACTTCTGGGCATATACCCAGAGAAAACCATAAATCAAAAAGGCACATTCACCACGATGTTCATTGCAGCACTATTTACAATAGCCAGGTAATGGAAGCAACCTAAATGCCCACAGACAGATGAATGGATAAAGATGGGGTACATATATAAAATGGAATATTACTCGGCCATAAAAAGGAATGAAACTGGGTCATTTGTAGAGACATCGATGGATCTAGAGACTGTCATACAGAATGAAGTAAGTCAGAAAGAGGAAAACAAATATTGTATATTAATGCATATATGTGGAACCTAAAAAAATGATAATGATGAACTGGTTTGCAGGGAAGAAATAGAGACGCAGAAGTAGAGAACAAACGTATGGACACCAAGTGTGGGAAGCCATGGGGTGGTGGTGGTGGGATGAGTTGGGAGATTGGGATTGACCTGTATACGTGTATATGCATACAATACATAAGTGATAATAAACTGCTGTATAAAAAAGTAAATAAAATTAAACTTAAAAATTTAAAAAAATAAAACTTAAAAATAAAACAGAAAAAAGTTCTTCCCTTCACACAGATGTATTTATAGAAATGAATTATTTCCATGCTTATATCTATAAATACATAAAAGAGGAATAAAATCTAAGTTGAACCATAAACGAAAAAATACCTGAACCCACCAGTTATACAGAGGAAAACCCTATCAGGGCACTTGCTCCAGCGGTAAACAATTCTGAAATTGGTCAGAGGTGTGGAATCATCACCCATCCAGCCAGCAACCCACCCCCCACGCAAGGAGCGTCCTCATTGCAAAGCTGGGAGACCGTGCCGAGGCATCTCTGAATAAAGGTGAGCTGAGCCCCAGTCCAGCTGCTGCTGAACTGTTCCCACCCTTCCCAGGTAAAACACCTGAATATGTACAAGGGATTGAAAGCCTAGAGGTAGGGCCGCGGAGCCACACCAGCGACAGCACGCAGGCCAACATGGTGACTGCAGGTCAGCCAAGTTTGTCCTGGGCCCGTGCGCTCTTCCGGAAGCTTTCCATTATCCTGCCTGAGATACCCCTCCTGTCCCGGTCCCCACTGCTTTTTTCCTTCCTCACCTCTGTCCGGAGAGAAATTCCAGCGGAAGGTATGGGTGACACATCCTCTTCTTTACAGGTGGCAGCCTGGCAACTCCTGCAGAAAGGCCAGCAGAACCCCACTCACACCAGGCCACCAACAAAGCTGTGGTCCCTATTTCCCTTCCACCAGCTCAGCCCCGAGACTGCTGTCGCGGCAGAGAATACGGAGTCAGGCACAGCTTCAGGGGCTATTGCTGCCTGGAGCGCTGTTTATATTGACCTCAACCAGGCACACCTGGGGAGGGCCGGCCGGCAGGGTAAGGCTGCCCAGGTCAGCTAATCCACAACCCTCAGGGAATCACATTGTTGTAAATGGACCTCGCTAAGGCAGAATAGAAGCCAAGGAAAATAAGGACACAATGCCATTTGCAGCACCGTAGATGAGTCTAGAGTTAATCACGTGACTTGTAGTAAGTCAGAAAGTGAAAGACACATATCATATCATATCACTTATAGGTGTTGCCTAAAATAGATAGCAGGGCAGTTATTTCCACTGAGAAGTGCAATCACAGGTTCATTAAACAAGCTTATGGTTCACCAATGGAAAGGTGTGAGGATTGGTTTCATTACGATATCGGGGTTAACAGACATATACAAACAGAGGTGACATATATAATCACCAAAGACCTATGGAATACCAAGAGAAGACTACTCAACATTCTGTCATAACGTACATGGGTAAAGGATCCCTGGAAGAACAGACATCTGTATATGTGTAAAAGAACCACATCTTCGACACCTACAATAAGCCAAACATTGTAATCATACTTGCTGTAATAAAAAATAAAAAATTAAATTAAAAATACGAACAAGAAGTAGGGAGACAAACTTGAGGGGCTTTCTCCTGGCACATTCCATTCTAAATTCCAATCTAGAACACGACTTCCATTGAGGCTCTGTTGCCCTAGTAACCAGATTTGGTAAGGGATAACTGCTGCCACCTTGTGGCCGTTTCACACAACAGCAGCTTTAATCCAGCGCTAATGGTCAGTTGATACTCAAAATCATTGCAGGCCTGTAAATGACACCTGCCCTGAAAACAAATCCTGGGGTCACATATCGACCAAAAATTTCAAAGGACGTCCATATTTCAAAACGACTGTTTCAAAAGGCATATTTTATGCACATTAGTGTTCTGCTTCTTTGTCTTTCTTTCTTTTTTGGTTAAAAAGACGGGAATGGAAAAAGGCATCCCTCAGAATGGGCGAAAATAGTTGCAAACGAATCAATGGACAAAGGTTTAATCTCCAATATATATAAACAGCTCATGCACCTTACTGTTAAAAAAACAAAAAACCCAATACAAAAATGGGCAGAAGATCTAAAGAGACGTTTCTTCAAAGAAGACACAGAGAGGGCCAAGACGCACATGAAAAGCTGCCCAAGAGCACTAATTATTAGAGAAATGCAAATCAAAACTACAATGAGGTATCCCCTCACACCTGTTAGAATCGGCCTCATCAGAAAATCTACAAACAACAAATTCTGGGGAGGGTGTGGACAAAAGGAACCCTCTTCCACTATTGGTGGGAATGTAAATTGATACAGTCACTATGGAGAACAGTATGGAGTTTCCTTAAAAAAACTAGAAATAGAATTACCATCTGATCCAGCAATCCCACTTCTGGGCATATACCCAGAGAAAACCATAAATCAAAAAGGCACATTCACCACAATGTTCATTGCAGCACTATTTACATTAGCCAAGTAATGGAAGCAACCTAAATGCCCACAGACAGATGAATGGATAAAGATGGGGTACATATATAAAATGGAATATTACTCGGCCATAAAAAGGAATGAAACTAGGTCATTTGTAGAGACATCGATGGATCTCTAGACTGTCATACAGAATGAAGTAAGTCAGAAAGAGGAAAACAAATATTGTATATTAATGCATATATGTGGAACCTAAAAAAATGATACAGAAGAACTGGTTTGCAGGGAAGAAAGAGAGACGCAGAGGTAGAGAACAAACGTATGGACACCAAGTGTGGGAAGCCATGGGGTGGTGGTGGTGGGATGAGTTGGGAGATTGGGATTGACCTGTATACATGTATATGCATAAAATACATAAGTGATAATAACCTGCTGTATAAAAAAGTAAATAAAATTAAATTTAAAAATTTAAAAAAATAAAACTTAAAAATAAAACAGAAAAAAGTTCTTCCCTCACACAGATGTATTTATAGAAATGAATTATTTCCATGCTTATATCTATAAATACATAAAAGAGGAATAAAATCTAAGTTGAAACATAAACGAAAAAATACCTGAACCCACCAGTTATACAGAGGAAAACCCTATCAGGGCACTTGCTCCAGCGGTAAACAATTCTGAAATTGGTCAGAGGTGTGGAATCATCTCCCATACAGCCAGCAACACACCCCCCACGCAAGGAGCGTCCTCATTGCAAAGCTGGGAGACCGTGCCGAGGCATCTCTGAATAAAGGTGAGCTGAGCCCCAGTCCAGCTGCTGCTGAACTGTTCGCACCCTTCCCAGGTAAAACACCTGAATAGGTACAAGGGTTTGAAAGCCTAGAGGAAGGGCCGCGGAGCCACACCAGCGACAGCACGCAGGCCAACATGGTGACTGCAGGTCAGCCAAGGTTGTCCTGGCCCCGTGCGCTCTTCCGGAAGCTTTCCATTATCCTGCCTGAGATACCCCTCCTGTCCCGGTCCCCACTGCTTTTTTCCTTCCTCACCTCTGTCCGGAGAGAAATTCCAGCGGAAGGTATGGGTGACACATCCTCTTCTTTACAGGTGGCAGCCTGGCAACTCCTGCAGAAAGGCCAGCAGAACCCCACTCACACCAGGCCACCAACAAAGCTGTGGCCCCTATTTCCCTCCCACCAGCTCAGCCCCGAGACTGCTGACGGGGCAGATAATATGGAGTCAGGCACAGCTTCAGGGGCTATTGCTGCCTGGAGCGCTGTTTATATTGACCTCAACCAGGCACACCTGGGGAGGGCCGGCCGGCAGGGTAAGGCTGCCCAGGTCAGCTAATCCACAACCCTCAGGGAATCACATTGTTGAAAATGGACCTCGCTAAGGCAGAATAGAAGCCAAGGAAAATAAGGACACAATGCCATTTGCAGCACCGTAGATGAGTCTAGAGGTAATCACGTGACTTGTAGTAAGTCAGAAAGTGAAAGACACATATCATATCATATCACTTATAGGTGTTGCCTAAAATAGATAGCAGGGCAGTTATTTCCACTGAGAAGTGCAATCACAGGTTCATTAAACAAGCTTATGGTTCACCAATGGAAAGGTGTGAGGATTGGTTTCATTACGATATCGGGGTTAACAGACATATACAAACAGAGGTGACATATATAATCACCAAAGACCTATGGAATACCAAGAGAAGACTACTCAACATTCTGTCATAACGTACATGGGTAAAGGATCCCTGGAAGAACAGACATCTGTATATGTGTAAAAGAACCACATCTTCGACACCTACAATAAGCCAAACATTGTAATCATACTTGCTGTAATAAAAAATAAAAAATTACATTAAAAATACGAACAAGAAGTAGGGAGACAAACTTGAGGGGCTTTCTCCTGGCACATTCCATTCTAAATTCCAATCTAGAACACGACTTCCATTGAGGCTCTGTTGCCCTAGTAACCAGATTTGGTAAGGGATAACTGCTGCCACCTTGTGGCCGTTTCACACAACAGCAGCTTTAATCCAGCGCTAATGGTCAGTTGATACTCAAAATCATTGCAGGCCTGTAAATGACACCTGCCCTGAAAACAAATCCTGGGGTCACATATCGACCAAAAATTTCAAAGGACGTCCATATTTCAAAACGACCGTTTCAAAAGGCATATTTTATGCACATTAGTGTTCTGCTTCTTTGTCTTTCTTTCTTTTTTGGTTAAAAAGACGGGAATGGAAAAAGGCATCCCTCAGAATGGGCGAAAATAGTTGCAAACGAATCAATGGACAAAGGTTTAATCTCCAATATATATAAACAGCTCATGCACCTTAATGTTAAAAAAACAAAAAACCCAATACAAAAATAGGCCGAAGATCTAGAGAGACGTTTCTTCAAAGAAGACACAGAGAGGGCCAAGACGCACATGAAAAGCTGCTCAAGAGCACTAATTATTAGAGAAATGCAAATCAAAACTACAATGAGGTATCCCCTCACACCTGTTAGAATCGGCCTCATCAGAAAATCTACAAACAACAAATTCTGGGGAGGGTGTGGACAAAAGGAACCCTCTTCCACTATTGGTGGGAATGTAAATTGATACAGTCACTATGGAGAACAGTATGGAGTTTCCTTAAAAAAACTAGAAATAGAATTACCATCTGATCCAGCAATCCCACTTCTGGGCATATACCCAGAGAAAACCATAAATCAAAAAGGCACATTCACCACGATGTTCATTGCAGCACTATTTACAATAGCCAGGTAATGGAAGCAACCTAAATGCCCACAGACAGATGAATGGATAAAGATGGGGTACATATATAAAATGGAATATTACTCGGCCATAAAAAGGAATGAAACTGGGTCATTTGTAGAGACATCGATGGATCTAGAGACTGTCATACAGAATGAAGTAAGTCAGAAAGAGGAAAACAAATATTGTATATTAATGCATATATGTGGAACCTAAAAAAATGATAATGATGAACTGGTTTGCAGGGAAGAAATAGAGACGCAGAAGTAGAGAACAAACGTATGGACACCAAGTGTGGGAAGCCATGGGGTGGTGGTGGTGGGATGAGTTGGGAGATTGGGATTGACCTGTGTACGTGTATATGCATACAATACATAAGTGATAATAAACTGCTGTATAAAAAAGTAAATAAAATTAAACTTAAAAATTTAAAAAAATAAAACTTAAAAATAAAACAGAAAAAAGTTCTTCCCTTCACACAGATGTATTTATAGAAATGAATTATTTCCATGCTTATATCTATAAATACATAAAAGAGGAATAAAATCTAAGTTGAACCATAAACGAAAAAATACCTGAACCCACCAGTTATACAGAGGAAAACCCTATCAGGGCACTTGCTCCAGCGGTAAACAATTCTGAAATTGGTCAGAGGTGTGGAATCATCACCCATCCAGCCAGCAACCCACCCCCCACGCAAGGAGCGTCCTCATTGCAAAGCTGGGAGACCGTGCCGAGGCATCTCTGAATAAAGGTGAGCTGAGCCCCAGTCCAGCTGCTGCTGAACTGTTCCCACCCTTCCCAGGTAAAACACCTGAATATGTACAAGGGCTTGAAAGCCTAGAGGTAGGGCCGCGGAGCCACACCAGCGACAGCACGCAGGCCAAAATGGTGACTGCAGGTCAGCCAAGTTTGTCCTGGCCCCGTGCGCTCTTCCGGAAGCTTTCCATTATCCTGCCTGAGATACCCCTCCTGTCCCGGTCCCCACTGCTTTTTTCCTTCCTCACCTCTGTCCGGAGAGAAATTCCAGCGGAAGGTATGGGTGACACATCCTCTTCTTTACAGGTGGCAGCCTGGCAACTCCTGCAGAAAGGCCAGCAGAACCCCACTCACACCAGGCCACCAACAAAGCTGTGGCCCCTATTTCCCTTCCACCAGCTCAGCCCCGAGACTGCTGACGGGGCAGAGAATACGGAGTCAGGCACAGCTTCAGGGGCTATTGCTGCCTGGAGCGCTGTTTATATTGACCTCAACCAGGCACACCTGGGGAGGGCCGGCCGGCAGGGTAAGGCTGCCCAGGTCAGCTAATCCACAACCCTCAGGGAATCACATTGTTGTAAATGGACCTCGCTAAGGCAGAATAGAAGCCAAGGAAAATAAGGACACAATGCCATTTGCAGCACCGTAGATGAGTCTAGAGTTAATCACGTGACTTGTAGTAAGTCAGAAAGTGAAAGACACATATCATATCATATCACTTATAGGTGTTGCCTAAAATAGATAGCAGGGCAGTTATTTCCACTGAGAAGTGCAATCACAGGTTCATTAAACAAGCTTATGGTTCACCAATGGAAAGGTGTGAGGATTGGTTTCATTACGATATCGGGGTTAACAGACATATACAAACAGAGGTGACATATATAATCACCAAAGACCTATGGAATACTAAGAGAAGACTACTCAACATTCTGTCATAACGTACATGGGTAAAGGATCCCTGGAAGAACAGACATCTGTATATGTGTAAAAGAACCACATCTTCGACACCTACAATAAGCCAAACATTGTAATCATACTTGCTGTAATAAAAAATAAAAAATTAAATTAAAAATACGAACAAGAAGTAGGGAGACAAACTTGAGGGGCTTTCTCCTGGCACATTCCATTCTAAATTCCAATCTAGAACACGACTTCCATTGAGGCTCTGTTGCCGTAGTAACCAGATTTGGTACGGGATAACTGCTGCCACCTTGTGGCCGTTTCACACAACAGCAGCTTTAATCCAGCGCTAATGGTCAGTTGATACTCAAAATCATTGCAGGCCTGTAAATGACACCTGCCCTGAAAACAAATCCTGGGGTCACATATCGACCAAAAATTTCAAAGGACGTCCATATTTCAAAACGACCATTTCAAAAGGCATATTTTATGCACATTAGTGTTCTGCTTCTTTGTCTTTCTTTCTTTTTTGGTTAAAAAGACGGGAATGGAAAAAGGCATCCCTCAGAATGGGCGAAAATAGTTGCAAACGAATCAATGGACAAAGGTTTAATCTCCAATATATATAAACAGCTCATGCACCTTAATGTTAAAAAAACAAAAAACCCAATACAAAAATGGGCAGAAGATCTAGAGAGACGTTTCTTCAAAGAAGACACAGAGAGGGCCAAGACGCACATGAAAAGCTGCTCAAGAGCACTAATTATTAGAGAAATGCAAATCAAAACTACAATGAGGTATCCCCTCACACCTGTTAGAATCGGCATCATCAGAAAATCTACAAACAACAAATTCTGGGGAGGGTGTGGACAAAAGGAACCCTCTTCCACTATTGGTGGGAATGTAAATTGATACAGTCACTATGGAGACAGTATGGAGTTTCCTTAAAAAAACTAGAAATAGAATTACCATCTGATCCAGCAATCCCACTTCTGGGCATATACCCAGAGAAAACCATAAATCAAAAATGCACATTCACCATTATGTTCATTGCAGCACTATTTACATTAGCCAGGTAATGGAAGCAACCTAAATGCCCACAGACAGATGAATGGATAAAGATGGGGTACATATATAAAATGGAATATTACTCGGCCATAAAAAGGAATGAAACTGGGTCATTTGTAGAGACATCGATGGATCTAGAGACTGTCATACAGAATGAAGTAAGTCAGAAAGCGGAAAACAAATATTGTATATTAATGCATATATGTGGAACCTAAAAATATGATACAGATGAACTGGTTTGCAGGGAAGAAATAGAGACGCAGAGGTAGAGAACAAACGTATGGACACCAAGTGTGGGAAGCCATGGGGTGGTGGTGGTGGGATGAGTTGGGAGATTGGGATTGACCTGTATACATGTATATGCATAAAATACATAAGTGATAATAACCTGCTGTATAAAAAAGTAAATAAAATTAAATTTAAAAATTTAAAAAATAAAAATTAAAAATAAAACAGAAAAAAGTTCTTCTCTTCACACAGATGTATTTATAGAATTGAATTATTTCCATGCTTATATCTATAAATACATAAAAGAGGAATAAAATCTAAGTTGAACCATAAACGAAAAAATACCTGAACCCACCAGTTATACAGAGGAAAACCCTATCAGGGCACTTGCTCCAGCGGTAAACAATTCTGAAATTGGTCAGAAGTGTTGAAACATCACCCATCCAGCCAGCAACCCACCCCCCACGCAAGGAGCGTCCTCATTGCAAAGCTGGGAGACCGTGCCGAGGCATCTCTGAATAAAGGTGAGCTGAGCCCCAGTCCAGCTGCTGCTGAACTGTTCCCACCCTTCCCAGGTAAAACACCTGAATATGTACAAGGGCTTGAAAGCCTAGAGGTAGGGCCGCGGAGCCACACCAGCGACAGCACGCAGGCCAACATGGTGACTGCAGGTCAGCCAAGGTTGTCCTGGCCCCGTGCGCTCTTCCGGAAGCTTTCCATTTTCCTGCCTGAGATACCCCTCCTGTCCCGGCCCCCACTGCTTTTTTCCTTCCTCACCTCTGTCCGGAGAGAAATTCCAGCGGACGGTATGGGTGACACATCCTCTTCTTTACAGGTGGCAGCCTGGCAACTCCTGCAGAAAGGCCAGCAGAACCCCACTCACACCAGGCCACCAACAAAGCTGTGGCCCCTATTTCCCTCCCACCAGCTCAGCCCCGAGACTGCTGACGCGGCAGAGAATACGGAGTCAGGCACAGCTTCAGGGGCTATTGCTGCCTGGAGCGCTGTTTATATTGACCTCAACCAGGCACACCTGGGGAGGGCCGGCCGGCAGGGTAAGGCTGCCCAGGTCAGCTAATCCACAACCCTCAGGGAATCACATTGTTGAAAATGGACCTCGCTAAGGCAGAATAGAAGCCAAGGAAAATAAGGACAGAATGCCATTTGCAGGACCGTAGATGAGTCTAGAGGTAATCACGTGACTTGTAGTAAGTCAGAAAGTGAAAGACACATATCATATCATATCACTTATAGGTGTTGCCTAAAATAGATAGCAGGGCAGTTATTTCCACTGAGAAGTGCAATCACAGGTTCATTAAACAAGCTTATGGTTCACCAATGGAAAGGTGTGAGGATTGGTTTCATTACGATATCGGGGTTAACA
Organism: Mesoplodon bidens; assembly: GCF_964165515.1. Classification (NCBI taxonomy): domain Eukaryota; kingdom Metazoa; phylum Chordata; class Mammalia; order Artiodactyla; family Ziphiidae; genus Mesoplodon; species Mesoplodon bidens. The sequence continues at coordinate 182,677 of NW_027671698.1, read as the reverse complement.
GACATATACAAACAGAGGTGACATATATAATCACCAAAGACCTATGGAATACCAAGAGAAGACTACTCAACATTCTGTCATAACGTACATGGGTAAAGGATCCCTGGAAGAACAGACATCTGTATATGTGTAAAAGAACCACATCTTCGACACCTACAATAAGCCAAACATTGTAATCATACTTGCTGTAATAAAAAATAAAAAATTAAATTAAAAATACGAACAAGAAGTAGGGAGACAAACTTGAGGGGCTTTCTCCTGGCACATTCCATTCTAAATTCCAATCTAGAACACGACTTCCATTGAGGCTCTGTTGCCCTAGTAACCAGATTTGGTAAGGGATAACTGCTGCCACCTTGTGGCCGTTTCACACAACAGCAGCTTTAATCCAGCGCTAATGGTCAGTTGATACTCAAAATCATTGCAGGCCTGTAAATGACACCTGCCCTGAAAACAAATCCTGGGGTCACATATCGACCAAAAATTTCAAAGGACGTCCATATTTCAAAACGACCGTTTCAAAAGGCATATTTTATGCACATTAGTGTTCTGCTTCTTTGTCTTTCTTTCTTTTTTGGTTAAAAAGACGGGAATGGAAAAAGGCATCCCTCAGAATGGGCGAAAATAGTTGCAAACGAATCAATGGACAAAGGTTTAATCTCCAATATATATAAACAGCTCATGCACCTTAATGTTAAAAAAACAAAAAACCCAATACAAAAATAGGCCGAAGATCTAGAGAGACGTTTCTTCAAAGAAGACACAGAGAGGGCCAAGACGCACATGAAAAGCTGCTCAAGAGCACTAATTATTAGAGAAATGCAAATCAAAACTACAATGAGGTATCCCCTCACACCTGTTAGAATCGGCATCATCAGAAAATCTACAAACAACAAATTCTGGGGAGGGTGTGGACAAAAGGAACCCTCTTCCACTATTGGTGGGAATGTAAATTGATACAGTCACTATGGAGAACAGTATGGAGTTTCCTTAAAAAAACTAGAAATAGAATTACCATCTGATCCAGCAATCCCACTTCTGGGCATATACCCAGAGAAAACCATAAATCAAAAAGGCACATTCACCACGATGTTCATTGCAGCACTATTTACAATAGCCAGGTAATGGAAGCAACCTAAATGCCCACAGACAGATGAATGGATAAAGATGGGGTACATATATAAAATGGAATATTACTCGGCCATAAAAAGGAATGAAACTGGGTCATTTGTAGAGACATCGATGGATCTAGAGACTGTCATACAGAATGAAGTAAGTCAGAAAGAGGAAAACAAATATTGTATATTAATGCATATATGTGGAACCTAAAAAAATGATAATGATGAACTGGTTTGCAGGGAAGAAATAGAGACGCAGAAGTAGAGAACAAACGTATGGACACCAAGTGTGGGAAGCCATGGGGTGGTGGTGGTGGGATGAGTTGGGAGATTGGGATTGACCTGTATACGTGTATATGCATACAATACATAAGTGATAATAAACTGCTGTATAAAAAAGTAAATAAAATTAAACTTAAAAATTTAAAAAAATAAAACTTAAAAATAAAACAGAAAAAAGTTCTTCCCTTCACACAGATGTATTTATAGAAATGAATTATTTCCATGCTTATATCTATAAATACATAAAAGAGGAATAAAATCTAAGTTGAACCATAAACGAAAAAATACCTGAACCCACCAGTTATACAGAGGAAAACCCTATCAGGGCACTTGCTCCAGCGGTAAACAATTCTGAAATTGGTCAGAGGTGTGGAATCATCACCCATCCAGCCAGCAACCCACCCCCCACGCAAGGAGCGTCCTCATTGCAAAGCTGGGAGACCGTGCCGAGGCATCTCTGAATAAAGGTGAGCTGAGCCCCAGTCCAGCTGCTGCTGAACTGTTCCCACCCTTCCCAGGTAAAACACCTGAATATGTACAAGGGATTGAAAGCCTAGAGGTAGGGCCGCGGAGCCACACCAGCGACAGCACGCAGGCCAAAATGGTGACTGCAGGTCAGCCAAGTTTGTCCTGGGCCCGTGCGCTCTTCCGGAAGCTTTCCATTATCCTGCCTGAGATACCCCTCCTGTCCCGGTCCCCACTGCTTTTTTCCTTCCTCACCTCTGTCCGGAGAGAAATTCCAGCGGAAGGTATGGGTGACACATCCTCTTCTTTACAGGTGGCAGCCTGGCAACTCCTGCAGAAAGGCCAGCAGAACCCCACTCACACCAGGCCACCAACAAAGCTGTGGCCCCTATTTCCCTTCCACCAGCTCAGCCCCGAGACTGCTGTCGGGGCAGAGAATACGGCGTCAGGCACAGCTTCAGGGGCTATTGCTGCCTGGAGCGCTGTTTATATTGACCTCAACCAGGCACACCTGGGGAGGGCCGGCCGGCAGGGTAAGGCTGCCCAGGTCAGCTAATCCACAACCCTCAGGGAATCACATTGTTGTAAATGGACCTCGCTAAGGCAGAATAGAAGCCAAGGAAAATAAGGACACAATGCCATTTGCAGCACCGTAGATGAGTCTAGAGTTAATCACGTGACTTGTAGTAAGTCAGAAAGTGAAAGACACATATCATATCATATCACTTATAGGTGTTGCCTAAAATAGATAGCAGGGCAGTTATTTCCACTGAGAAGTGCAATCACAGGTTCATTAAACAAGCTTATGGTTCACCAATGGAAAGGTGTGAGGATTGGTTTCATTACGATATCGGGGTTAACAGACATATACAAACAGAGGTGACATATATAATCACCAAAGACCTATGGAATACCAAGAGAAGACTACTCAACATTCTGTCATAACGTACATGGGTAAAGGATCCCTGGAAGAACAGACATCTGTATATGTGTAAAAGAACCACATCTTCGACACCTACAATAAGCCAAACATTGTAATCATACTTGCTGTAATAAAAAATAAAAAATTAAATTAAAAATACGAACAAGAAGTAGGGAGACAAACTTGAGGGGCTTTCTCCTGGCACATTCCATTCTAAATTCCAATCTAGAACACGACTTCCATTGAGGCTCTGTTGCCCTAGTAACCAGATTTGGTAAGGGATAACTGCTGCCACCTTGTGGCCGTTTCACACAACAGCAGCTTTAATCCAGCGCTAATGGTCAGTTGATACTCAAAATCATTGCAGGCCTGTAAATGACACCTGCCCTGAAAACAAATCCTGGGGTCACATATCGACCAAAAATTTCAAAGGACGTCCATATTTCAAAACGACTGTTTCAAAAGGCATATTTTATGCACATTAGTGTTCTGCTTCTTTGTCTTTCTTTCTTTTTTGGTTAAAAAGACGGGAATGGAAAAAGGCATCCCTCAGAATGGGCGAAAATAGTTGCAAACGAATCAATGGACAAAGGTTTAATCTCCAATATATATAAACAGCTCATGCACCTTACTGTTAAAAAAACAAAAAACCCAATACAAAAATGGGCAGAAGATCTAAAGAGACGTTTCTTCAAAGAAGACACAGAGAGGGCCAAGACGCACATGAAAAGCTGCCCAAGAGCACTAATTATTAGAGAAATGCAAATCAAAACTACAATGAGGTATCCCCTCACACCTGTTAGAATCGGCCTCATCAGAAAATCTACAAACAACAAATTCTGGGGAGGGTGTGGACAAAAGGAACCCTCTTCCACTATTGGTGGGAATGTAAATTGATACAGTCACTATGGAGAACAGTATGGAGTTTCCTTAAAAAAACTAGAAATAGAATTACCATCTGATCCAGCAATCCCACTTCTGGGCATATACCCAGAGAAAACCATAAATCAAAAAGGCACATTCACCACAATGTTCATTGCAGCACTATTTACATTAGCCAGGTAATGGAAGCAACCTAAATGCCCACAGACAGATGAATGGATAAAGATGGGGTACATATATAAAATGGAATATTACTCGGCCATAAAAAGGAATGAAACTGGGTCATTTGTAGAGACATCGATGGATCTAGAGACTGTCATACAGAATGAAGTAAGTCAGAAAGAGGAAAACAAATATTGTATATTAATGCATATATGTGGAACCTAAAAAAATGATACTGATGAACTGGTTTGCAGGGAAGAAATAGAGACGCAGAGGTAGAGAACAAACGTATGGACACCAAGTGTGGGAAGCCATGGGGTGGTGGTGGTGGGATGAGTTGGGAGATTGGGATTGACCTGTATACGTGTATAAGCATACAATACATAAGTGATAATAAACTGCTGTATAAAAAAGTAAATAAAATTAAACTTAAAAATTTAAAAAAATAAAACTTAAAAATAAAACAGAAAAAGTTCTTCCCTTCACACAGATGTATTTATAGAAATGAATTATTTCCATGCTTATATCTATAAATACATAAAAGAGGAATAAAATCTAAGTTGAACCATAAACGAAAAAATACCTGAACCCACCAGTTATACAGAGGAAAACCCTATCAGGGCACTTGCTCCAGTGGTAAACAATTCTGAAATTGGTCAGAGGTGTGGAAACATCACCCATCCAGCCAGCAACCCACCCCCCACACAAGGAGCGTCCTCATTGCAAAGCTGGGAGACCGTGCCGAGGCATCTCTGAATAAAGGTGAGCTGAGCCCCAGTCCAGCTGCTGCTGAACTGTTCCCACCCTTCCCAGGTAAAACACCTGAATATGTACAAGGGCTTGAAAGCCTAGAGGTAGGGCCGCGGAGCCACACCAGCGACAGCACGCAGGCCAACATGGTGACTGCAGGTCAGCCAAGGTTGTCCTGGCCCCGTGCGCTCTTCCGGAAGCTTTCCATTTTCCTGCCTGAGATACCCCTCCTGTCCCGGTCCCCACTGCTTTTTTCCTTCCTCACCTCTGTCCGGAGAGAAATTCCAGCGGAAGGTATGGGTGACACATCCTCTTCTTTACAGGTGGCAGCTTGGCATCTCCTGCAGAAAGGCCAGCAGAACCCCACTCACACCAGGCCACCAACAAAGCTGTGGCCCCAATATCACTCCCACCAGCTCAGCCCCGAGACTGCTGACGGGGCAGAGAATACGGAGTCAGGCACAGCTTCAGGGGCTATTGCTGCCTGGAGCGCTGTTTATATTGACCTCAACCAGGCACACCTGGGGAGGGCCGGCCGGCAGGGTAAGGCTGCCCAGGTCAGCTAATCCACAACCCTCAGGGAATCACATTGTTGAAAATGGACCTCGCTAAGGCAGAATAGAAGCCAAGGAAAATAAGGACAGAATGCCATTTGCAGGACCGTAGATGAGTCTAGAGGTAATCACGTGACTTGTAGTAAGTCAGAAAGTGAAAGACACATATCATATCATATCACTTATAGGTGTTGCCTAAAAGAGATAGCAGGGCAGTTATTTCCACTGAGAAGTGCAATCACAGGTTCATTAAACAAGCTTATGGTTCACCAATGGAAAGGTGTGAGGATTGGTTTCATTACGATATCGGGGTTAACAGACATATACAAACAGAGGTGACATATATAATCACCAAAGACCTATGGAATACCAAGAGAAGACTACTCAACATTCTGTCATAACGTACATGGGTACAGGATCCCTGGAAGAACAGACATCTGTATATGTGTAAAAGAACCACATCTTCGACACCTACAATAAGCCAAACATTGTAATCATACTTGCTGTAATAAAAAATAAAAAATTAAATTAAAAATACGAACAAGAAGTAGGGAGACAAACTTGAGGGGCTTTCTCCTGGCACATTCCATTCTAAATTCCAATCTAGAACACGACTTCCATTGAGGCTCTGTTGCCCTAGTAACCAGATTTGGTAAGGGATAACTGCTGCCACCTTGTGGCCGTTTCACACAACAGCAGCTTTAATCCAGCGCTAATGGTCAGTTGATACTCAAAATCATTGCAGGCCTGTAAATGACACCTGCCCTGAAAACAAATCCTGGGGTCACATATCGACCAAAAATTTCAAAGGACGTCCATATTTCAAAACGACCGTTTCAAAAGGCATATTTTATGCACATTAGTGTTCTGCTTCTTTGTCTTTCTTTCTTTTTTGGTTAAAAAGACGGGAATGGAAAAAGGCATCCCACAGAATGGGCGAAAATAGTTGCAAACGAATCAATGGACAAAGGTTTAATCTCCAATATATATAAACAGCCCATGCACCTTAATGTTAAAAAAACAAAAAACCCAATACAAAAATGGGCAGAAGATCTAGAGAGACGTTTCTTCAAAGAAGACACAGAGAGGGCCAAGACGCACATGAAAAGCTGCTCAAGAGCACTAATTATTAGAGAAATGCAAATCAAAACTACAATGAGGTATCCCCTCACACCTGTTAGAATCGGCATCATCAGAAAATCTACAAACAACAAATTCTGGGGAGGGTGTGGACAAAAGGAACCCTCTTCCACTATTGGTGGGAATGTAAATTGATACAGTCACTATGGAGAACAGTATGGAGTTTTCTTAAAAAAACTAGAAATAGAATTACCATCTGATCCAGCAATCCCACTTCTGGGCATATACCCAGAGAAAACCATAAATCAAAAAGGCACATTCACCACAATGTTCATTGCAGCACTATTTACAATAGCCAGGTAATGGAAGCAACCTAAATGCCCACAGACAGATGAATGGATAAAGATGGGGTACATATATAAAATGGAATATTACTCGGCCATAAAAAGGAATGAAACTGGGTCATTTGTAGAGACATCGATGGATCTAGAGACTGTCATACAGAATGAAGTAAGTCAGAAAGCGGAAAACAAATATTGTATATTAATGCATATATGTGGAACCTAAAAAAATTATACAGATGAACTGGTTTGCAGGGAAGAAATAGAGACGAAGAGGTAGAGAACAAACGTATGGACACCAAGTGTGGGAAGCCATGGGGTGGTGGTGGTGGGATGAGTTGGGAGACTGGGATTGACCTGTATACATGTATATGCATAAAATACATAAGTGATAATAACCTGCTGTATAAAAAAGTAAATAAAATTAAATTTAAAAATTTAAAAAAATAAAACTTAAAAATAAAACAGAAAAAAGTTCTTCCCTTCACACAGATGTATTTATAGAAATGAATTATTTCCATGCTTATATCTATAAATACATAAAAGAGGAATAAAATCTAAGTTGAACCATAAACGAAAAAATACCTGAACCCACCAGTTATACAGAGGAAAACCCTATCAGGGCACTTGCTCCAGCGGTAAACAATTCTGAAATTGGTCAGAGGTGTGGAATCATCACCCATCCAGCCAGCAACCCACCCACCATGCAAGGAGCGTCCTCATTGCAAAGCTGGGAGACCGTGCCGAGGCATCTCTGAATAAAGGTGAGCTGAGCCCCAGTCCAGCTGCTGCTGAACTGTTCCCACCCTTCCCAGGTAAAACACCTGAATATGTACAAGGGCTTGAAAGCCTAGAGGTAGGGCCGCGGAGCCACACCAGCGACAGCACGCAGGCCAACATGGTGACTGCAGGTCAGCCAAGGTTGTCCTGGCCCTGTGCGCTCTTCCGGAAGCTTTCCATTTTCCTGCCTGAGATACCCCTCCTGTCCCGCTCCCCACTGCTTTTTTCCTTCCTCACCTCTGTCCAGAGAGAAATTCCAGCGGAAGGTATGGGTGACACATCCTCTTCTTTACAGGTGGCAGCCTGGCAACTCCTGAAGAAAGGCCAGCAGAACCCCACTCACACCAGGCCACCAACAAAGCTGTGGCCCCAATATCACTCCCACCAGCTCAGCCCCGAGACTGCTGACGGTGCAGAGAATACGGAGTCAGGCACAGCTTCAGGGGCTATTGCCGCCTGGAGCGCTGTTTATATTGACCTCAACCAGGCACACCTTGGGAGGGCCGGCCGGCAGGGTAAGGCTGCCCAGGTCAGCTAATCCACAACCCTCAGGGAATCACATTGTTGAAAATGGACCTCGCTAAGGCAGAATAGAAGCCAAGGAAAATAAGGACACAATGCCATTTGCAGCACCGTAGATGAGTCTAGAGGTAATCACGTGACTTGTAGTAAGTCAGAAAGTGAAAGACACATATCATATCATATCACTTATAGGTGTTGCCTAAAATAGATAGCAGGGCAGTTATTTCCACTGAGAAGTGCAATCACAGGTTCATTAAACAAGCTTATGGTTCACCAATGGAAAGGTGTGAGGATTGGTTTCATTACGATATCGGGGTTAACAGACATATACAAACAGAGGTGACATATATAATCACCAAAGACCTATGGAATACCAAGAGAAGACTACTCAACATTCTGTCATAACGTACATGGGTAAAGGATCCCTGGAAGAACAGACATCTGTATATGTGTAAAAGAACCACATCTTCGACACCTACAATAAGCCAAACATTGTAATCATACTTGCTGTAATAAAAAATAAAAAATTAAATTAAAAATACGAACAAGAAGTAGGGAGACAAACTTGAGGGGCTTTCTCCTGGCACATTCCATTCTAAATTCCAATCTAGAACACGACTTCCATTGAGGCTCTGTTGCCCTAGTAACCAGATTTGGTAAGGGATAACTGCTGCCACCTTGTGGCCGTTTCACACAACAGCAGCTTTAATCCAGCGCTAATGGTCAGTTGATACTCAAAATCATTGCAGGCCTGTAAATGACACCTGCCCTGAAAACAAATCCTGGGGTCACATATCGACCAAAAATTTCAAAGGACGTCCATATTTCAAAACGACTGTTTCAAAAGGCATATTTTATGCACATTAGTGTTCTGCTTCTTTGTCTTTCTTTCTTTTTTGGTTAAAAAGACGGGAATGGAAAAAGGCATCCCTCAGAATGGGCGAAAATAGTTGCAAACGAATCAATGGACAAAGGTTTAATCTCCAATATATATAAACAGCTCATGCACCTTACTGTTAAAAAAACAAAAAACCCAATACAAAAATGGGCAGAAGATCTAAAGAGACGTTTCTTCAAAGAAGACACAGAGAGGGCCAAGACGCACATGAAAAGCTGCCCAAGAGCACTAATTATTAGAGAAATGCAAATCAAAACTACAATGAGGTATCCCCTCACACCTGTTAGAATCGGCCTCATCAGAAAATCTACAAACAACAAATTCTGGGGAGGGTGTGGACAAAAGGAACCCTCTTCCACTATTGGTGGGAATGTAAATTGATACAGTCACTATGGAGAACAGTATGGAGTTTCCTTAAAAAAACTAGAAATAGAATTACCATCTGATCCAGCAATCCCACTTCTGGGCATATACCCAGAGAAAACCATAAATCAAAAAGGCACATTCACCACAATGTTCATTGCAGCACTATTTACATTAGCCAGGTAATGGAAGCAACCTAAATGCCCACAGACAGATGAATGGATAAAGATGGGGTACATATATAAAATGGAATATTACTCGGCCATAAAAAGGAATGAAACTGGGTCATTTGTAGAGACATCGATGGATCTAGAGACTGTCATACAGAATGAAGTAAGTCAGAAAGAGGAAAACAAATATTGTATATTAATGCATATATGTGGAACCTAAAAAAATGATACTGATGAACTGGTTTGCAGGGAAGAAATAGAGACGCAGAGGTAGAGAACAAACGTATGGACACCAAGTGTGGGAAGCCATGGGGTGGTGGTGGTGGGATGAGTTGGGAGATTGGGATTGACCTGTATACGTGTATAAGCATACAATACATAAGTGATAATAAACTGCTGTATAAAAAAGTAAATAAAATTAAACTTAAAAATTTAAAAAAATAAAACTTAAAAATAAAACAGAAAAAGTTCTTCCCTTCACACAGATGTATTTATAGAAATGAATTATTTCCATGCTTATATCTATAAATACATAAAAGAGGAATAAAATCTAAGTTGAACCATAAACGAAAAAATACCTGAACCCACCAGTTATACAGAGGAAAACCCTATCAGGGCACTTGCTCCAGTGGTAAACAATTCTGAAATTGGTCAGAGGTGTGGAAACATCACCCATCCAGCCAGCAACCCACCCCCCACACAAGGAGCGTCCTCATTGCAAAGCTGGGAGACCGTGCCGAGGCATCTCTGAATAAAGGTGAGCTGAGCCCCAGTCCAGCTGCTGCTGAACTGTTCCCACCCTTCCCAGGTAAAACACCTGAATATGTACAAGGGCTTGAAAGCCTAGAGGTAGGGCCGCGGAGCCACACCAGCGACAGCACGCAGGCCAACATGGTGACTGCAGGTCAGCCAAGGTTGTCCTGGCCCCGTGCGCTCTTCCGGAAGCTTTCCATTTTCCTGCCTGAGATACCCCTCCTGTCCCGGTCCCCACTGCTTTTTTCCTTCCTCACCTCTGTCCGGAGAGAAATTCCAGCGGAAGGTATGGGTGACACATCCTCTTCTTTACAGGTGGCAGCCTGGCATCTCCTGCAGAAAGGCCAGCAGAACCCCACTCACACCAGGCCACCAACAAAGCTGTGGCCCCTATTTCCCTTCCACCAGCTCAGCCCCGAGACTGCTGACGGGGCAGAGAATACGGAGTCAGGCACAGCTTCAGGGGCTATTGCTGCCTGGAGCGCTGTTTATATTGACCTCAACCAGGCACACCTGGGGAGGGCCGGCCGGCAGGGTAAGGCTGCCCAGGTCAGCTAATCCACAACCCTCAGGGAATCACATTGTTGAAAATGGACCTCGCTAAGGCAGAATAGAAGCCAAGGAAAATAAGGACAGAATGCCATTTGCAGGACCGTAGATGAGTCTAGAGGTAATCACGTGACTTGTAGTAAGTCAGAAAGTGAAAGACACATATCATATCATATCACTTATAGGTGTTGCCTAAAAGAGATAGCAGGGCAGTTATTTCCACTGAGAAGTGCAATCACAGGTTCATTAAACAAGCTTATGGTTCACCAATGGAAAGGTGTGAGGATTGGTTTCATTACGATATCGGGGTTAACAGACATATACAAACAGAGGTGACATATATAATCACCAAAGACCTATGGAATACCAAGAGAAGACTACTCAACATTCTGTCATAACGTACATGGGTACAGGATCCCTGGAAGAACAGACATCTGTATATGTGTAAAAGAACCACATCTTCGACACCTACAATAAGCCAAACATTGTAATCATACTTGCTGTAATAAAAAATAAAAAATTAAATTAAAAATACGAACAAGAAGTAGGGAGACAAACTTGAGGGGCTTTCTCCTGGCACATTCCATTCTAAATTCCAATCTAGAACACGACTTCCATTGAGGCTCTGTTGCCCTAGTAACCAGATTTGGTAAGGGATAACTGCTGCCACCTTGTGGCCGTTTCACACAACAGCAGCTTTAATCCAGCGCTAATGGTCAGTTGATACTCAAAATCATTGCAGGCCTGTAAATGACACCTGCCCTGAAAACAAATCCTGGGGTCACATATCGACCAAAAATTTCAAAGGACGTCCATATTTCAAAACGACCGTTTCAAAAGGCATATTTTATGCACATTAGTGTTCTGCTTCTTTGTCTTTCTTTCTTTTTTGGTTAAAAAGACGGGAATGGAAAAAGGCATCCCACAGAATGGGCGAAAATAGTTGCAAACGAATCAATGGACAAAGGTTTAATCTCCAATATATATAAACAGCCCATGCACCTTAATGTTAAAAAAACAAAAAACCCAATACAAAAATGGGCAGAAGATCTAGAGAGACGTTTCTTCAAAGAAGACACAGAGAGGGCCAAGACGCACATGAAAAGCTGCTCAAGAGCACTAATTATTAGAGAAATGCAAATCAAAACTACAATGAGGTATCCCCTCACACCTGTTAGAATCGGCATCATCAGAAAATCTACAAACAACAAATTCTGGGGAGGGTGTGGACAAAAGGAACCCTCTTCCACTATTGGTGGGAATGTAAATTGATACAGTCACTATGGAGAACAGTATGGAGTTTTCTTAAAAAAACTAGAAATAGAATTACCATCTGATCCAGCAATCCCACTTCTGGGCATATACCCAGAGAAAACCATAAATCAAAAAGGCACATTCACCACAATGTTCATTGCAGCACTATTTACAATAGCCAGGTAATGGAAGCAACCTAAATGCCCACAGACAGATGAATGGATAAAGATGGGGTACATATATAAAATGGAATATTACTCGGCCATAAAAAGGAATGAAACTGGGTCATTTGTAGAGACATCGATGGATCTAGAGACTGTCATACAGAATGAAGTAAGTCAGAAAGCGGAAAACAAATATTGTATATTAATGCATATATGTGGAACCTAAAAAAATTATACAGATGAACTGGTTTGCAGGGAAGAAATAGAGACGAAGAGGTAGAGAACAAACGTATGGACACCAAGTGTGGGAAGCCATGGGGTGGTGGTGGTGGGATGAGTTGGGAGACTGGGATTGACCTGTATACATGTATATGCATAAAATACATAAGTGATAATAACCTGCTGTATAAAAAAGTAAATAAAATTAAATTTAAAAATTTAAAAAAATAAAACTTAAAAATAAAACAGAAAAAAGTTCTTCCCTTCACACAGATGTATTTATAGAAATGAATTATTTCCATGCTTATATCTATAAATACATAAAAGAGGAATAAAATCTAAGTTGAACCATAAACGAAAAAATACCTGAACCCACCAGTTATACAGAGGAAAACCCTATCAGGGCACTTGCTCCAGCGGTAAACAATTCTGAAATTGGTCAGAGGTGTGGAATCATCACCCATCCAGCCAGCAACCCACCCACCATGCAAGGAGCGTCCTCATTGCAAAGCTGGGAGACCGTGCCGAGGCATCTCTGAATAAAGGTGAGCTGAGCCCCAGTCCAGCTGCTGCTGAACTGTTCCCACCCTTCCCAGGTAAAACACCTGAATATGTACAAGGGCTTGAAAGCCTAGAGGTAGGGCCGCGGAGCCACACCAGCGACAGCACGCAGGCCAACATGGTGACTGCAGGTCAGCCAAGGTTGTCCTGGCCCTGTGCGCTCTTCCGGAAGCTTTCCATTTTCCTGCCTGAGATACCCCTCCTGTCCCGCTCCCCACTGCTTTTTTCCTTCCTCACCTCTGTCCGGAGAGAAATTCCAGCGGAAGGTATGGGTGACACATCCTCTTCTTTACAGGTGGCAGCCTGGCAACTCCTGAAGAAAGGCCAGCAGAACCCCACTCACACCAGGCCACCAACAAAGCTGTGGCCCCAATATCACTCCCACCAGCTCAGCCCCGAGACTGCTGACGGTGCAGAGAATACGGAGTCAGGCACAGCTTCAGGGGCTATTGCCGCCTGGAGCGCTGTTTATATTGACCTCAACCAGGCACACCTTGGGAGGGCCGGCCGGCAGGGTAAGGCTGCCCAGGTCAGCTAATCCACAACCCTCAGGGAATCACATTGTTGAAAATGGACCTCGCTAAGGCAGAATAGAAGCCAAGGAAAATAAGGACACAATGCCATTTGCAGCACCGTAGATGAGTCTAGAGGTAATCACGTGACTTGTAGTAAGTCAGAAAGTGAAAGACACATATCATATCATATCACTTATAGCTGTTGCCTAAAAGAGATAGCAGGGCAGTTATTTCCACTGAGAAGTGCAATCACAGGTTCATTAAACAAGCTTATGGTTCACCAATGGAAAGGTGTGAGGATTGGTTTCATTACGATATCGGGGTTAACAGACATATACAAACAGAGGTGACATATATAATCACCAAAGACCTATGGAATACCAAGAGAAGACTACTCAACATTCTGTCATAACGTACATGGGTACAGGATCCCTGGAAGAACAGACATCTGTATATGTGTAAAAGAACCACATCTTCGACACCTACAATAAGCCAAACATTGTAATCATACTTGCTGTAATAAAAAATAAAAAATTAAATTAAAAATACGAACAAGAAGTAGGGAGACAAACTTGAGGGGCTTTCTCCTGGCACATTCCATTCTAAATTCCAATCTAGAACACGACTTCCATTGAGGCTCTGTTGCCCTAGTAACCAGATTTGGTAAGGGATAACTGCTGCCACCTTGTGGCCGTTTCACACAACAGCAGCTTTAATCCCAGCGCTAATGGTCAGTTGATACTCAAAAGCATTGCAGGCCTGTAAATGACACCTGCCCTGAAAACAAATCCTGGGGTCACATATCGACCAAAAATTTCAAAGGACGTCCATATTTCAAAACGACCGTTTCAAAAGGCCTATTTTATGCACATTAGTGTTCTGCTTCTTTGTCTTTCTTTCTTTTTTGGTTAAAAAGACGGGAATGGAAAAAGGCATCCCTCAGAATGGGCGAAAATAGTTGCAAACGAATCAATGGACAAAGGTTTAATCTCCAATATATATAAACAGCTCATGCACCTTAATGTTAAAAAAACAAAAAACCCAATACAAAAATGGGCAGAAGATCTAAAGAGACGTTTCTTCAAAGAAGACACAGAGAGGGCCAAGACGCACATGAAAAGCTGCTCAAGAGCACTAATTATTAGAGAAATGCAAATCAAAACTACAATGAGGTATCCCCTCACACCTGTTAGAATCGGCATCATCAGAAAATCTACAAACAACAAATTCTGGGGAGGGTGTGGACAAAAGGAACCCTCTTCCACTATTGGTGGGAATGTAAATTGATACAGTCACTATGGAGAACAGTATGGAGTTTCCTTAAAAAAACTAGAAATAGAATTACCATCTGATCCAGCAATCCCACTTCTGGGCATATACCCAGAGAAAACCATAAATCAAAAAGGCACATTCACCACGATGTTCATTGCAGCACTATTTACAATAGCCAGGTAATGGAAGCAACCTAAATGCCCACAGACAGATGAATGGATAAAGATGGGGTACATATATAAAATGGAATATTACTCGGCCATAAAAAGGAATGAAACTGGGTCAATTTTAGAGACATCGATGGATCTCTAGACTGTCATACAGAATGAAGTAAGTCAGAAAGAGGAAAACAAATATTGTATATTAATGCATATATGTGGAACCTAAAAAAATGATACAGAAGAACTGGTTTGCAGGGAAGAAAGAGAGACGCAGAGGTAGAGAACAAACGTATGGACACCAAGTGTGGGAAGCCATGGGGTGGTGGTGGTGGGATGAGTTGGGAGATTGGGATTGACCTGTATACATGTATATGCATAAAATACATAAGTGATAATAACCTGCTGTATAAAAAAGTAAATAAAATTAAATTTAAAAATTTAAAAAAATAAAACTTAAAAATAAAACAGAAAAATGTTCTTCCCTCACACAGATGTATTTATAGAAATGAATTATTTCCATGCTTATATCTATAAATACATAAAAGAGGAATAAAATCTAAGTTGAACCATAAACGAAAAAATACCTGAACCCACCAGTTATACAGAGGAAAACCCTATCAGGGCACTTGCTCCAGCGGTAAACAATTCTGAAATTGGTCAGAGGTGTGGAATCATCTCCCATACAGCCAGCAACACACCCCCCACGCAAGGAGCGTCCTCATTGCAAAGCTGGGAGACCGTGCCGAGGCATCTCTGAATAAAGGTGAGCTGAGCCCCAGTCCAGCTGCTGCTGAACTGTTCGCACCCTTCCCAGGTAAAACACCTGAATAGGTACAAGGGTTTGAAAGCCTAGAGGAAGGGCCGCGGAGCCACACCAGCGACAGCACGCAGGCCAACATGGTGACTGCAGGTCAGCCAAGGTTGTCCTGGCCCCGTGCGCTCTTCCGGAAGCTTTCCATTATCCTGCCTGAGATACCCCTCCTGTCCCGGTCCCCACTGCTTTTTTCCTTCCTCACCTCTGTCCGGAGAGAAATTCCAGCGGAAGGTATGGGTGACACATCCTCTTCTTTACAGGTGGCAGCCTGGCAACTCCTGCAGAAAGGCCAGCAGAACCCCACTCACACCAGGCCACCAACAAAGCTGTGGCCCCTATTTCCCTCCCACCAGCTCAGCCCCGAGACTGCTGACGGGGCAGTGAATACGGAGTCAGGCACAGCTTCAGGGGCTATTGCTGCCTGGAGCGCTGTTTATATTGACCTCAACCAGGCAGACCTGGGGAGGGCCGGCCGGCAGGGTAAGGCTGCCCAGGTCAGCTAATCCACAACCCTCAGGGAATCACATTGTTGAAAATGGACCTCGCTAAGGCAGAATAGAAGCCAAGGAAAATAAGGACACAATGCCATTTGCAGCACCGTAGATGAGTCTAGAGGTAATCACGTGACTTGTAGTAAGTCAGAAAGTGAAAGACACATATCATATCATATCACTTATAGGTGTTGCCTAAAATAGATAGCAGGGCAGTTATTTCCACTGAGAAGTGCAATCACAGGTTCATTAAACAAGCTTATGGTTCACCAATGGAAAGGTGTGAGGATTGGTTTCATTACGATATCGGGGTTAACAGACATATACAAACAGAGGTGACATATATAATCACCAAAGACCTATGGAATACCAAGAGAAGACTACTCAACATTCTGTCATAACGTACATGGGTACAGGATCCCTGGAAGAACAGACATCTGTATATGTGTAAAAGAACCACATCTTCGACACCTACAATAAGCCAAACATTGTAATCATACTTGCTGTAATAAAAAATAAAAAATTGAATTAAAAATACGAACAAGAAGTAGGGAGACAAACTTGAGGGGCTTTCTCCTGGCACATTCCATTCTAAATTCCAATCTAGAACATGACTTCCATTGAGGCTCTGTTGCCCTAGTAACCAGATTTGGTAAGGGATACCTGCTGCCACCTTGTGGCCGTTTCACACAACAGCAGCTTTAATCCAGCGCTAATGGTCAGTTGATACTCAAAATCATTGCAGGCCTGTAAATGACACCTGCCCTGAAAACAAATCCTGGGGTCACATATCGACCAAAAATTTCAAAGGACGTCCATATTTCAAAACGACCGTTTCAAAAGGCATATTTTATGCACATTAGTGTTCTGCTTCTTTGTCTTTCTTTCTTTTTTGGTTAAAAAGACGGGAATGGAAAAAGGCATCCCTCAGAATGGGCGAAAATAGTTGCAAACGAATCAATGGACAAAGGTTTAATCTCCAATATATATAAACAGCTCATGCACCTTAATGTTAAAAAAACAAAAAACCCAATACAAAAATAGGCAGAAGATCTAGAGAGACGTTTCTTCAAAGAAGACACAGAGAGGGCCAAGACGCACATGAAAAGCTGCTCAAGAGCACTAATTATTAGAGAAATGCAAATCAAAACTACAATGAGGTATCCCCTCACACCTGTTAGAATCGGCATCATCAGAAAATCTACAAACAACAAATTCTGGGGAGGGTGTGGACAAAAGGAACCCTCTTCCACTATTGGTGGGAATGTAAATTGATACAGTCACTATGGAGAACAGTATGGAGTTTCCTTAAAAAAACTAGAAATAGAATTACCATCTGATCCAGCAATCCCACTTCTGGGCATATACCCAGAGAAAACCATAAATCAAAAAGGCACATTCACCACGATGTTCATTGCAGCACTATTTACAATAGCCAGGTAATGGAAGCAACCTAAATGCCCACAGACAGATGAATGGATAAAGATGGGGTACATATATAAAATGGAATATTACTCGGCCATAAAAAGGAATGAAACTGGGTCAATTTTAGAGACATCGATGGATCTCTAGACTGTCATACATAATGAAGTAAGTCAGAAAGAGGAAAACAAATATTGTATATTAATGCATATATGTGGAACCTAAAAAAATGATACAGATGAACTGGTTTGCAGGGAAGAAAGAGAGACGCAGAGGTAGAGAACAAACGTATGGACACCAAGTGTGGGAAGCCATGGGGTGGTGGTGGTGGGATGAGTTGGGAGATTGGGATTGACCTGTATACATGTATATGCATAAAATACATAAGTGATAATAACCTGCTGTATAAAAAAGTAAATAAAATTAAATTTAAAAATTTAAAAAAATAAAACTTAAAAATAAAACAGAAAAAAGTTCTTCCCTCACACAGATGTATTTATAGAAATGAATTATTTCCATGCTTATATCTATAAATACATAAAAGAGGAATAAAATCTAAGTTGAACCATAAACGAAAAAATACCTGAACCCACCAGTTATACAGAGGAAAACCCTATCAGGGCACTTGCTCCAGCGGTAAACAATTCTGAAATTGGTCAGAGGTGTGGAATCATCACCCATCCAGCCAGCAACCCACCCCCCACGCAAGGAGCGTCCTCATTGCAAAGCTGGGAGACCGTGCCGAGGCATCTCTGAATAAAGGTGAGCTGAGCCCCAGTCCAGCTGCTGCTGAACTGTTCGCACCCTTCCCAGGTAAAACACCTGAATATGTACAAGGGCTTGTAAGCCTAGAGGAAGGGCCGCAGAGCCACACCAGCGACAGCACGCAGGCCAACATGGTGACTGCAGGTCAGCCAAGGTTGTCCTGGCCCCGTGCGCTCTTCCGGAAGCTTTCCATTATCCTGCCTGAGATACCCCTCCTGTCCCGGTCCCCACTGCTTTTTTCCTTCCTCACCTCTGTCCGGAGAGAAATTCCAGCGGAAGGTATGGGTGACACATCCTCTTCTTTACAGGTGGCAGCCTGGCAACTCCTGCAGAAAGGCCAGCAGAACCCCACTCACACCAGGCCACCAACAAAGCTGTGGCCCCTATTTCCCTCCCACCAGCTCAGCCCCGAGACTGCTGACGGGGCAGAGTATACGGAGTCAGGCACAGCTTCAGGGGCTATTGCTGCCTGGAGCGCTGTTTATATTGACCTCAACCAGGCACACCTTGGGAGGGCCGGCCGGCAGGGTAAGGCTGCCCAGGTCAGCTAATCCACAACCCTCAGGGAATCACATTGTTGAAAATGGACCTCGCTAAGGCAGAATAGAAGCCAAGGAAAATAAGGACACAATGCCATTTGCAGGACCGTAGATGAGTCTAGAGGTAATCACGTGACTTGTAGTAAGTCAGAAAGTGAAAGACACATATCATATCATATCACTTATAGGTGTTGCCTAAAAGAGATAGCAGGGCAGTTATTTCCACTGAGAAGTGCAATCACAGGTTCATTAAACAAGCTTATGGTTCACCAATGGAAAGGTGTGAGGATTGGTTTCATTACGATATCGGGGTTAACAGACATATACAAACAGAGGTGACATATATAATCACCAAAGACCTATGGAATACCAAGAGAAGACTACTCAACATTCTGTCATAACGTACATGGGTACAGGATCCCTGGAAGAACAGACATCTGTATATGTGTAAAAGAACCACATCTTCGACACCTACAATAAGCCAAACATTGTAATCATACTTGCTGTAATAAAAAATAAAAAATTAAATTAAAAATACGAACAAGAAGTAGGGAGACAAACTTGAGGGGCTTTCTCCTGGCACATTCCATTCTAAATTCCAATCTAGAACACGACTTCCATTGAGGCTCTGTTGCCCTAGTAACCAGATTTGGTAAGGGATAACTGCTGCCACCTTGTGGCCGTTTCACACAACAGCAGCTTTAATCCAGCGCTAATGGTCAGTTGATACTCAAAATCATTGCAGGCCTGTAAATGACACCTGCCCTGAAAACAAATCCTGGGGTCACATATCGACCAAAAATTTCAAAGGACGTCCATATTTCAAAACGACCGTTTCAAAAGGCATATTTTATGCACATTAGTGTTCTGCTTCTTTGTCATTCTTTCTTTTTTGGTTAAAAAGACGGGAATGGAAAAAGGCATCCCTCAGAATGGGCGAAAATAGTTGCAAACGAATCAATGGACAAAGGTTTAATCTCCAATATATATAAACAGCTCATGCACCTTAATGTTAAAAAAACAAAAAACCCAATACAAAAATGGGCAGAAGATCTAAAGAGACGTTTCTTCAAAGAAGACACAGAGAGGGCCAAGACGCACATGAAAAGCTGCTCAAGAGCACTAATTATTAGAGAAATGCAAATCAAAACTACAATGAGGTATCCCCTCACACCTGTTAGAATCGGCATCATCAGAAAATCTACAAACAACAAATTCTGGGGAGGGTGTGGACAAAAGGAACCCTCTTCCACTATTGGTGGGAATGTAAATTGATACAGTCACTATGGAGAACAGTATGGAGTTTCCTTAAAAAAACTAGAAATAGAATTACCATCTGATCCAGCCATCCCACTTCTGGGCATATACCCAGAGAAAACCATAAATCAAAAAGGCACATTCACCACAATGTTCATTGCAGCACTATTTACAATAGCCAGGTAATGGAAGCAACCTAAATGTCCACAGACAGATGAATGGATAAAGATGGGGTACATATATAAAATGGAATATTACTCGGCCATAAAAAGGAATGAAACTGGGTCATTTGTAGAGACATCGATGGATCTAGAGACTGTCATACAGAATGAAGTAAGTCAGAAAGCGGAAAACAAATATTGTATATTAATGCATATATGTGGAACCTAAAAAAATGATACAGATGAACTGGTTTGCAGGGAAGAAATAGAGACGCAGAGGTAGAGAACAAACGTATGGACACCAAGTGTGGGAAGCCATGGGGTGGTGGTGGTGGGATGAGTTGGGAGACTGGGATTGACCTGTATACATGTATATGCATAAAATACATAAGTGATAATAACCTGCTGTATAAAAAAGTAAATAAAATTAAATTTAAAAATTTAAAAAAATAAAACTTAAAAATAAAACAGAAAAAAGTTCTTCCCTTCACACAGATGGTATTTATAGAAATGAATTATTTCCATGCTTATATCTATAAATACATAAAAGAGGAATAAAATCTAAGTTGAACCATAAACGAAAAAATACCTGAACCCACCAGTTATACAGAGGAAAACCCTATCAGGGCACTTGCTCCAGCGGTAAACAATTCTGAAATTGGTCAGAGGTGTGGAATCATCACCCATCCAGCCAGCAACCCACCCACCACGCAAGGAGCGTCCTCATTGCAAAGCTGGGAGACCGTGCCGAGGCATCTCTGAATAAAGGTGAGCTGAGCCCCAGTCCAGCTGCTGCTGAACTGTTCCCACCCTTCCCAGGTAAAACACCTGAATATGTACAAGGGCTTGAAAGCCTAGAGGAAGGGCCGCGGAGCCACACCAGCGACAGCACGCAGGCCAACATGGTGACTGCAGGTCAGCCAAGGTTGTCCTGGCCCCGTGCGCTCTTCCGGAAGCTTTCCATTTTCCTGCCTGAGATACCCCTCCTGTCCCGGTCCCCACTGCTTTTTTCCTTCCTCACCTCTGTCCGGAGAGAAATTCCAGCGGAAGGTATGGGTGACACATCCTCTTCTTTACAGGTGGCAGCCTGGCAACTCCTGCAGAAAGGCCAGCAGAACCCCACTCACACCAGGCCACCAACAAAGCTGTGGCCCCAATATCACTCCCACCAGCTCAGCCCCGAGACTGCTGACGGGGCAGAGAATATGGAGTCAGGCACAGCTTCAGGGGCTATTGGTGCCTGGAGCGCTGTTTATATTGACCTCAACCAGGCACACCTGGGGAGGGCCGGCCGGCAGGGTAAGGCTGCCCAGGTCAGCTAATCCACAGCCCTCAGGGAATCACATTGTTGAAAATGGACCTCGCTAAGGCAGAATAGAAGCCAAGGAAAATAAGGACACAATGCCATTTGCAGCACCGTAGATGAGTCTAGAGGTAATCACGTGACTTGTAGTAAGTCAGAAAGTGAAAGACACATATCATATCATATCACTTATAGGTGTTGCCTAAAAGAGATAGCAGGGCAGTTATTTCCACTGAGAAGTGCAATCACAGGTTCATTAAACAAGCTTATGGTTCACCAATGGAAAGGTGTGAGGATTGGTTTCATTACGATATCGGGGTTAACAGACATATACAAACAGAGGTGACATATATAATCACCAAAGACCTATGGAATACCAATAGAAGACTACTCAACATTCTGTCATAACGTACATGGGTAAAGGATCCCAGGAAGAACAGACATCTGTATATGTGTAAAAGAACCACATCTTCGACACCTACAATAAGCCAAACATTGTAATCATACTTGCTGTAATAAAAAATAAAAAATTAAATTAAAAATAGAACAAGAAGTAGGGAGACAAACTTGAGGGGCTTTCTCCTGGCACATTCCATTCTAAATTCCAATCTAGAACACGACTTCCATTGAGGCTCTGTTGCCCTAGTAACCAGATTTGGTAAGGGATAACTGCTGCCACCTTGTGGCCGTTTCACACAACAGCAGCTTTAATCCCAGCGCTAATGGTCAGTTGATACTCGAAAGCATTGCAGGCCTGTAAATGACACCTGCCCTGAAAACAAATCCTGGGGTCACATATCGACCAAAAAATTCAAAGGACGTCCATATTTCAAAACGACCGTTTCAAAAGGCATATTTTATGCACATTAGTGTTCTGCTTCTTTGTCTTTCTTTCTTTTTTGGTTAAAAAGACGGGAATGGAAAAAGGCATCCCTCAGAATGGGCGAAAATAGTTGCAAACGAATCAAAGGACAAAGGTTTAATCTCCAATATATATAAACAGCTCATGCACCTTAATGTTAAAAAAACAAAAAACCCAATACAAAAATGGGCAGAAGATCTAAAGAGACGTTTCGTCAAAGAAGACACAGAGAGGGCCAAGACGCACATGAAAAGCTGCTCAAGAGCACTAATTATTAGAGAAATGCAAATCAAAACTACAATGAGGTATCCCCTCACACCTGTTAGAATCGGCATCATCAGAAAATCTACAAACAACAAATTCTGGGGAGGGTGTGGACAAAAGGAACCCTCTTCCACTATTGGTGGGAATGTAAATTGATACAGTCACTATGGAGAACAGTATGGAGTTTCCTTAAAAAAACTAGAAATAGAATTACCATCTGATCCAGCAATCCCACTTCTGGGCATATACCCAGAGAAAACCATAAATCAAAAAGGCACATTCACCACAATGTTCATTGCAGCACTATTTACAATAGCCAGGTAATGGAAGCAACCTAAATGCCCACAGACAGATGAATGGATGAAGATGGGGTACATATATAAAATGGAATATTACTCGGCCATAAAAAGGAATGAAACTGGGTCAATTTTAGAGACATCGATGGATCTCTAGACTGTCATACAGAATGAAGTAAGTCAGAAAGAGGAAAACAAATATTGTATATTAATGCATATATGTGGAACCTAAAAAAATGATACAGATGAACTGGTTTGCAGGGAAGAAAGAGAGACGCAGAGGTAGAGAACAAACGTATGGACACCAAGTGTGGGAAGCCATGGGGTGGTGGTGGTGGGATGAGTTGGGAGATTGGGATTGACCTGTATACATGTATATGCATAAAATACATAAGTGATAATAACCTGCTGTATAAAAAAGTAAATAAAATTAAATTTAAAAATTTAAAAAAACTTAAAACTAAAACAGAAAAAAGTTCTTCCCTCACACAGATGTATTTATAGAAATGAATTATTTCCATGCTTATATCTATAAATACATAAAAGAGGAATAAAATCTAAGTTGAACCATAAACGAAAAAATACCTGAACCCGCCAGTTATACAGAGGAAAACCCTATCAGGGCACTTGCTCCAGCGGTAAACAATTCTGAAATTGGTCAGAGGTGTGGAATCATCACCCATCCAGCCAGCAACCCACCCCCCACGCAAGGAGCGTCCTCATTGCAAAGCTGGGAGACCGTGCCGAGGCATCTCTGAATAAAGGTGAGCTGAGCCCCAGTCCAGCTGCTGCTGAACTGTTCGCACCCTTCCCAGGTAAAACACCTGAATATGTACAAGGGCTTGAAAGCCTAGAGGAAGGGCCGCGGAGCCACACCAGCGACAGCACGCAGGCCAACATGGTGACTGCAGGTCAGCCAAGGTTGTCCTGGCCCCGTGCGCTCTTCCGGAAGCTTTCAATTATCCTGCCTGAGATACCCCTCCTGTCCCGGTCCCCACTGCTTTTTTTCTTCCTCACCTCTGTCCGGAGAGAAATTCCAGCGGAAGGTATGGGTGACACATCCTCTTCTTTACAGGTGGCAGCCTGGCCACTCCTGCAGAAAGGCCAGCAGAACCCCACTCACACCAGGCCACCAACAAAGCTGTGGCCCCTATTTCCCTCCCACCAGCTCAGCCCCGAGACTGCTGACGGGGCAGAGAATACGGAGTCAGGCACAGCTTCAGGGGCTATTGCTGCCTGGAGCGCTGTTTATATTGACCTCAACCAGGCACACCTGGGGAGGGCCGGCCGGCAGGGTAAGGCTGCCCAGGTCAGCTAATCCACAACCCTCAGGGAATCACATTGTTGAAAATGGACCTCGCTAAGGCAGAATAGAAGCCAAGGAAAATAAGGACACAATGCCATTTGCAGGACCGTAGATGAGTCTAGAGGTAATCACGTGACTTGTAGTAAGTCAGAAAGTGAAAGACACATATCATATCATATCACTTATAGGTGTTGCCTAAAAGAGATAGCAGGGCAGTTATTTCCACTGAGAAGTGCAATCACAGGTTCATTAAACAAGCTTATGGTTCACCAATGGAAAGGTGTGAGGATTGGTTTCATTACGATATCGGGGTTAACAGACATATACAAACAGAGGTGACATATATAATCACCAAAGACCTATGGAATACCAAGAGAAGACTACTCAACATTCTGTCATAACGTACATGGGTACAGGATCCCTGGAAGAACAGACATCTGTATATGTGTAAAAGAACCATATCTTCGACACCTACAATAAGCCAAACATTGTAATCATACTTGCTGTAATAAAAAATAAAAAATTAAATTAAAAATACGAACAAGAAGTAGGGAGACAAACATGAGGGGCTTTCTCCTGGCATATTCCATTCTAAATTCCAATCTAGAACACGACTTCCATTGAGGCTCTGTTGCCCTAGTAACCAGATTTGGTAAGGGATAACTGCTGCCACCTTGTGGCCGTTTCACACAACAGCAGCTTTAATCCAGCGCTAATGGTCAGTTGATACTCAAAATCATTGCAGGCCTGTAAATGACACCTGCCCTGAAAACAAATCCTGGGGTCACATATCGACCAAAAATTTCAAAGGACGTCCATATTTCAAAACGACCGTTTCAAAAGGCATATTTTATGCACATTAGTGTTCTGCTTCTTTGTCTTTCTTTCTTTTTTGGTTAAAAAGACGGGAATGGAAAAAGGCATCCCTCAGAAGGGGCGAAAATAGTTGCAAACGAATCAAAGGACAAAGGTTTAATCTCCAATATATATAAACAGCTCATGCACCTTAATGTTAAAAAAACAAAAAACCCAATACAAAAATGGGCAGAAGATCTAAAGAGACGTTTCGTCAAAGAAGACACAGAGAGGGCCAAGACGCACATGAAAAGCTGCTCAAGAGCACTAATTATTAGAGAAATGCAAATCAAAACTACAATGAGGTATCCCCTCACACCTGTTAGAATCGGCATCATCAGAAAATCTACAAACAACAAATTCTGGGGAGGGTGTGGACAAAAGGAACCCTCTTCCACTATTGGTGGGAATGTAAATTGATACAGTCACTATGGAGAACAGTATGGAGTTTCCTTAAAAAAACTAGAAATAGAATTACCATCTGATCCAGCCATCCCACTTCTGGGCATATACCCAGAGAAAACCATAAATCAAAAAGGCACATTCACCACAATGTTCATTGCAGCACTATTTACAATAGCCAGGTAATGGAAGCAACCTAAATGCCCACAGACAGATGAATGGATAAAGATGGGGTACATATATAAAATGGAATATTACTCGGCCATAAAAAGGAATGAAACTGGGTCATTTGTAGAGACATCGATGGATCTAGAGACTGTCATACAGAATGAAGTAAGTCAGAAAGCGGAAAACAAATATTGTATATTAATGCATATATGTGGAACCTAAAAAAATGATACAAATGAACTGGTTTGCAGGGAAGAAATAGAGAAGCAGAGGTAGAGAACAAACGTATGGACACCAAGTGTGGGAAGCCATGGGGTGGTGGTGGTGGGATGAGTTGGGAGACTGGGATTGACCTGTATACATGTATATGCATAAAATACATAAGTGATAATAACCTGCTGTATAAAAAAGTAAATAAAATTAAATTTAAAAATTTAAAAAAATAAAACTTAAAAATAAAACAGAAAAAAGTTCTTCCCTTCACACAGATGTATTTATAGAAATGAATTATTTCCATGCTTATATCTATAAATACATAAAAGAGGAATAAAATCTAAGTTGAACCATAAACGAAAAAATACCTGAACCCACCAGTTATACAGAGGAAAAGGCTATCAGGGCACTTGCTCCAGCGGTAAACAATTCTGAAATTGGTCAGAGGTGTGGAATCATCACCCATCCAGCCAGCAACCCACCCACCACGCAAGGAGCGTCCTCATTGCAAAGCTGGGAAACCCTGCCGAGGCATCTCTGAATAAAGGTGAGCTGAGCCCCAGTCCAGCTGCTGCTGAACTGTTCCCACCCTTCCCAGGTAAAACACCTGAATATGTACAAGGGCTTGAAAGCCTAGAGGAAGGGCCACGGAGCCACACCAGCGACAGCACGCAGGCCAACATGGTGACTGCAGGTCAGCCAAGGTTGTCCTGGCCCCGTGCGCTCTTCCGGAAGCTTTCCATTATCCTGCCTGAGATACCCCTCCTGTCCCGGTCCCCACTGCTTTTTTCCTTCCACACCTCTGTCCGGAGAGAAATTCCAGCGGAAGGTATGGGTGACACATCCTCTTCTTTACAGGTGGCAGCCTGGCAACTCCTGCAGAAAGGCCAGCAGAACCCCACTCACACCAGGCCACCAACAAAGCTGTGGCCCCTATTTCCCTCCCACCAGCTCAGCCCCGAGACTGCTGACGGGGCAGAGAATATGGAGTCAGGCACAGCTTCAGGGGCTATTGCTGCCTGGAGCGCTGTTTATATTGACCTCAACCAGGCACACCTGGGGAGGGCCGGCCGGCAGGGTAAGGCTGCCCAGGTCAGCTAATCCACAGCCCTCAGGGAATCACATTGTTGAAAATGGACCTCGCTAAGGCAGAATAGAAGCCAAGGAAAATAAGGACACAATGCCATTTGCAGCACCGTAGATGAGTCTACAGGTAATCACGTGACTTGTAGTAAGTCAGAAAGTGAAAGACACATATCATATCATATCACTTATAGGTGTTGCCTAAAATAGATAGCAGGGCAGTTATTTCCACTGAGAAGTGCAATCACAGGTTCATTAAACAAGCTTATGGTTCACCAATGGAAAGGTGTGAGGATTGGTTTCATTACGATATCGGGGTTAACAGACATATACAAACAGAGGTGACATATATAATCACCAAAGACCTATGGAATACCAAGAGAAGACTACTCAACATTCTGTCATAACGTACATGGGTAAAGGATCCCAGGAAGAACAGACATCTGTATATGTGTAAAAGAACCACATCTTCGACACCTACAATAAGCCAAACATTGTAATCATACTTGCTGTAATAAAAAATAAAAAATTAAATTAAAAATACGAACAAGAAGTAGGGAGACAAACTTGAGGGGCTTTCTCCTGGCACATTCCATTCTAAATTCCAATCTAGAACACGACTTCCATTGAGGCTCTGTTGCCCTAGTAACCAGATTTGGTAAGGGATAACTGCTGCCACCTTGTGGCCGTTTCACACAACAGCAGCTTTAATCCCAGCGCTAATGGTCAGTTGATACTCAAAAGCATTGCAGGCCTGTAAATGACACCTGCCCTGAAAACAAATCCTGGGGTCACATATCGACCAAAAAATTCAAAGGACGTCCATATTTCAAAACGACCGTTTCAAAAGGCCTATTTTATGCACATTAGTGTTCTGCTTCTTTGTCTTTCTTTCTTTTTTGGTTAAAAAGACGGGAATGGAAAAAGGCATCCCTCAGAATGGGCGAAAATAGTTGCAAACGAATCAATGGACAAAGGTTTAATCTCCAATGTATATAAACAGCTCATGCACCTTAATGTTAAAAAAACAAAAAACCCAATACAAAAATGGGCAGAAGATCTAAAGAGACGTTTCTTCAAAGAAGACACAGAGAGGGCCAAGACGCACATGAAAAGCTGCTCAAGAGCACTAATTATTAGAGAAATGCAAATCAAAACTACAATGAGGTATCCCCTCACACCTGTTAGAATCGGCATCATCAGAAAATCTACAAACAACAAATTCTGGGGAGGGTGTGGACAAAAGGAGCCCTCTTCCACTATTGGTGGGAATGTAAACTGATACAGTCACTATGGAGAACAGTATGGAGTTTCCTTTAAAAAACTAGAAATAGAATTACCATCTGACCCAGCAATCCCACTTTTGGGCATATACCCAGAGACAACCATAAATCAAAAAGGCACATTCACCACAAGGTTCATTGCAGCACTATTTACAATAGCCAGGTAATGGAAGCAACCTAAATGCCAACAGACAGATGAATGAATAAAGATTGGGTAAATATATAAAATGGAATATTACTCGGCCATAAAAAGGAATGAAACTGGGTCATTTGTAGAGACATCGATGGATCTAGAGACTGTCATACAGAATGAAGTAAGTCAGAAAGAGGAAAACAAATATTGTATATTAATGCATATATGTGGAACCTAAAAAATGGTACAGATGAACTGGTTTGCAGGGAAGAAATAGAGACACAGAGGTAGAGAACAAACGTATGGACACCAAGTGTGGGAAGCCATGGGGTGGTGGTGGTGGGATGAGTTGGGAGTTTGAGATTGACCTGTATACATGTATATGCATAAAATACATAACTAATAATAAGCCGCTGTATAAAAAAGTAAATAAAATTAAATTTCAAAATTTTAAAATATAAAATTTAAAAATAAAACAGAAAAAAGTTCTTCCCTTCACACAGATGTATTTATAGGAATGAATTATTTCCATGCTTATATCTATAAATACATAAAAGAGGAATAAAATCTAACTTGAACCATAAACGAAAAAAACACCTGAACCCACCAGTTATACAGAGGAAAACCCTATCAGGGCACTTGCTCCAGCGGTAAACTATTCTGAAATTGGTCAGAGGTGGGGAATCATCTCCCATACAGCCAGCAACCCACCCCCCATGCAAGGAGCGTCCTCATTGCAAAGCTGGGGGACCGTGCCGAGGCATCTCTGAATAAAGGTGAGCTGAGCCCCAGGCCAGCTGCTGCTGAACTGTTCCCACCCTTCCCAGGTAAAACACCTGAATATGTACAAAGGCTTGAAAGCCTAGAGGAAGGGCCGTGGAGCCACACCAGCGACAGCACGCAGGCCAACTTGGTGACTGCAGGCCAGCCAGGGTGATCCTGGCCCCGGGCGCTCTTCCGGAAGCTTTCCATTGTCCTGCCTGAGATACCCCTCTTGTCCCGGCCCCCACTACTTTTTTCCTTCCTCACCTCTGTCCGGAGAGAAATTCCAGCGGAAGGTATGGGTGACACATCCTCTTCTTTACAGGTGGCAGCCTGGCAACTCCTGCAGAAAAGCCAGCAGAACCCCACTCACACCGGGCCACCAACAAAGCTGTGGCCCCTCACTCCCTCCCACCAGCACAGCCCCGAGACTGCTGACGGGGCAGAGAATATGGAGGCAGGCACAGCTTCAGGGGCTATTGCTGCCTGGAGCGCTGTTTATATTAACCTCAACCAGGCAGACCTGGGAAGGGCCGGCCGGCAGGGTAAGGCTGCCCAGGTCAGCTAATCCACAACCCTCAGGGAATCACATTGTTGAAAATGGACCTCACTAAGGCAGAATAGAAGCCAAGAAAATAAGGACACAATGCCATTTGCAGCACCGTAGATGAGTCTAGAGGTAATCACGTGACTTGGAGTAAGTCAGAAAGTGAAAGACACATATCATTTCATATCACTTATAGGTGTTACCAAAAATAGAAACCAGGGCAGTCATTTCCACTGAGAAGTGCAATCATAGATTCATTCAACAAACTTATGGTTCACCAATGGAAAGGTGTGAGGATTGGTTTCATTACGATATCGGGGTTAACAGACGTATACAAACAGAGGTGTCATATATAATCACCAAAAACCTACGGAATACCAAGAGAAGACTACTCAACATTCTGTCATAACGTACATGGGAAAAGGATCCCAGGAAGAACAGACATCTGTATATGTGTAAAAGAACCACATCTTCCACACCTACAACAAGCCAAACACTGTAATCAAACTTGCTATAATAAAAAATAAAAAAATTAAATTAAAAATACGAACAAGACGTAGGGAGTCAAACTTGAGGGGCTTTCTCCTGGCACATTCCATTCTCAATTCCGATCTAGAACACGACATCCATTGAGGCTCTGTTGCCCTAGTAACCAGATGTGTTAAGGGAGAACTGCTTCCACCTAGTGGCCGTTTCACACAACAGCAGCTTTAATCCCAGTGCTAATGGTCAGTTGATATTCAAAATCATTGCCGGCCTGTAAATGACACCTGCCCTGAAAACAAATCCTGGGGCCACATATCGACCAAAAAATTTAAGGACGTCCATATTTCAAAACGACCGTTTCAAAAGGCATATTTTATGCACATTAGTGTTCTGCTTCTTTTTCTTTCTTTCTTTTTTGGTTAGAAACACGGGAATGGAAAAAGGCATCCCTCAGAAGGGGCGAAAATAGTTGCAAACGAATCAATGGACAAAGGTTTAATCTCCAATATATATAAACAGCTCATGCAGCTTATTAAGAAAACAAACAACCCAATACAAAAATGGGCAGAAGATCTAAAGAGACGTTTCTTCAAAGAAGACACAGAGATGGCCAAGACGCACATGAAAAGCTGTTCAAGAGCACTAATTATTAGAGAAATGCAAATCAAAACTACAATGAGGTATCCCCTCACACCTGTTAGAATCGGCATCATCAGAAAATCTACAGACAACAAATTCTGGGGAGGGTGTGGACAAAAGTAGCCCTCTTCCACTATTGGTGGGAATGTAAATTGATACAGTCTCTATGGAGAACAGTATGGAGTTTCCTTTAAAAAACTAGAAATAGAATTACCATCTGACCCACCAATCCCACTTTTGGGCATATACCCAGAGACAACCATAAATCAAAAAGGCACATTCACCACAAGGTTCATTGCAGCACTATTTACAATAGCCAGGTAATGGAAGCAACCTAAATGCCCACAGACAGATGAATGGATAAAGATGGGGTACATATATAAAATGGAATATTACTCGGCCATAAAAAGGAATGAAACTGGGTCATTTGTAGAGACATCGATGGATCTAGAGACTGTCATACAGAATGAAGTAAGTCAGAAAGAGGAAAACAAATATTGTATATTAATGCATATATGTGGAACCTAAAAAATGGTACAGATGAACTGGTTTGCAGGGAAGAAATAGAGACACAGAGGTAGAGAACAAACGTATGGACACCAAGTGTGGGAAGCCATGGGGTGGTGGTGGTGGGATGAGTTGGGAGTTTGAGATTGACCTGTATACATGTATATGCATAAAATACATAACTAATAATAACCCGCTGTATAAAAAAGTAAATAAAATTAAATTTCAAAATTTTAAAATATAAAATTTAAAAATAAAACAGAAAAAAGTTCTTCCCTTCACACAGATGTATTTATAGGAATGAATTATTTCCATGCTTATATCTATAAATACATAAAATAGGAATAAAATCTAACTTGAACCATAAACGAAAAAAACACCTGAACCCACCAGTTATACAGAGGAAAACCCTATCAGGGCACTTGCTCCAGCGGTAAACAATTCTGAAATTGGTCAGAGGTGGGGAATCATCTCCCATACAGACAGCAACCCACCCCCCATGCAAGGAGCGTCCTCATTGCAAAGCTGGGGGACCGTGCCGAGGCATCTCTGAATACAGGTGAGCTGAGCCCCAGGCCAGCAGCTGCTGAACTGTTCCCACCCTTCCCAGGTAAAACACCTGAATATGTACAAAGGCTTGAAAGCCTAGAGGAAGGGCCGTGGAGCCACACCAGCGACAGCACGCAGGCCAACTTGGTGACTGCAGGCCAGCCAGGGTGATCCTGGCCCCGGGCGCTCTTCCGGAAGCTTTCCATTGTCCTGCCTGAGATACCCCTCTTGTCCCGGCCCCCACTGCTTTTTTCCTTCCTCACCTCTGTCCGGAGAGAAATTCCAGCGGAAGGTATGGGTGACACATCCTCTTCTTTACAGGTGGCAGCCTGGCAACTGCTGCAGAAAGGCCAGCAGAACCCCACTCACACCGGGCCACCAACAAAGCTGTGGCCCCTCACTCCCTCCCACCAGCACAGCCCCGAGACTGCTGACGGGGCAGAGAATATGGAGTCAGGCACAGCTTCAGGGGCTATTGCTGCCTGGAGCGCTGTTTATATTGACCTCAACCAGGCAGACCTGGGGAGGGCCGGCCGGCAGGGTAAGGCTGCCCAGGTCAGCTAATGCACAACCCTCAGGGAATCACATTGTTGAAAATGGACCTCGCTAAGGCAGAATAGAAGCCAAGGAAAATAAGGACACAATGCCATTTGCAGCACCGTAGATGAGTCTAGAGGTAATCACGTGACTTGGAGTAAGTCAGAAAGTGAAAGACACATATCATTTCATATCACTTATAGGTGTTACCTAAAATAGAAACCAGGGCAGTCATTTCCACTGAGAAGTGCAATCATAGATTCAT
Source organism: Mesoplodon bidens (assembly GCF_964165515.1). Classification (NCBI taxonomy): domain Eukaryota; kingdom Metazoa; phylum Chordata; class Mammalia; order Artiodactyla; family Ziphiidae; genus Mesoplodon; species Mesoplodon bidens. Next base: position 150,031 of record NW_027671698.1, on the reverse strand, counting down.
TCAACAAACTTATGGTTCACCAATGGAAAGGTGTGAGGATTGGTTTCATTACGATATCGGGGTTAACAGACATATACAAACAGAGGTGACATATATAATCACCAAAGACCTACGGAATACCAAGAGAAGACTACTCAACATTCTGTCATAACGTACATGGGAAAAGGATCCCAGGAAGAACAGACATCTGTATATGTGTAAAAGAACCACATCTTCCACACCTACAACAAGCCAAACATTGTAATCAAACTTGCTGTAATAAAAAATAAAAAAAATTAAATTAAAAATACGAACAAGAAGTAGGGAGTCAAACTTGAGGGGCTTTCTCCTGGCACATTCCATTCTAAATTCCAATCTAGAACACGACGTCCATTGAGGCTCTGTTGAGCTAGTAACCACATGTGTTAAGGGAGAACTGCTGCCACCTAGTGGCCGTTTCACACAACAGCAGCTTTAATCCCAGGGCTAATGGTCAGTTGATATTCAAAATCATTGCAGGCCTCTAAATGACACCTGCCCTGAAAACAAATCCTGGGGCCACATATCGACCAACAAATTTAAAGGACGTCCATATTTCAAAACGACCGTTTCAAAAGGCATATTTTATGCACATTAGTGTTCTGCTTCTTTTTCTTTCTTTCTTTTTTGGTTAAAAACACGGGAATGGAAAAAGGCATCCCTCAGAAGGGGCGAAAATAGTTGCAAACGAATCAATGGACAAAGGTTTAATCTCCAATATATATAAACAGCTCATGCAGCTTATTAAGAAAACAAACAACCCAATACAAAAATGGGCAGAAGATCTAAAAAGACGTTTCTTCAAAGAAGACACAGAGATGGCCAAGACGCACATGAAAAGCTGCTCAAGAGCACTAATTATTAGAGAAATGCAAATCAAAACTACAATGAGGTATCACCTCACACCTGTTAGAATCGGCATCATCAGAAAATCTACAAACAACAAATTCTGGGGAGGGTGTGGACAAAAGGAGCCCTCTTCCACTATTGGTGGGAATGTAAATTGATACAGTCACTATGGAGAACAGTATGGAGTTTCCTTTAAAAAACTAGAAATAGAATTACCATCTGACCCAGCAATCCCACTTTTGGGCATATACCCAGAGACAACCATAAATCAAAAAGGCACATTCACCACAAGGTTCATTGCAGCACTATTTACAATAGCCAGGTAATGGAAGCAACCTAAATGCCCACAGACAGATGAATGGATAAAGATGGGGTACATATATAAAATGGAATATTACTCGGCCATAAAATGGAATGAAACTGGGTCATTTGTAGAGACATCGATGGATCTAGAGACTGTCATACAGAATGAAGTAAGTCAGAAAGAGGAAAACAAATATTGTATATTAATGCATATATGTGGAACCTAAAAAATGGTACAGATGAACTGGTTTGCAGGGAAGAAATAGAGACACAGAGGTATAGAACAAACGTATGGACACCAAGTGTGGGAAGCCATGGGGTGGTGGTGGTGGGATGAGTTGGGAGTTTGAGATTGACCTGTATACATGTATATGCATAAAATACATAACTAATAATAACCCGCTGTATAAAAAAGTAAATAAAATTAAATTTCAAAATTTTAAAATATAAAATTTAAAAATAAAACAGAAAAAAGTTCTTCCCTTCACACAGATGTATTTATAGGATGAATTATTTCCATGCTTATATCTATAAATACATAAAAGAGGAATAAAATCTAACTTGAACCATAAACGAAAAAAAACCCTGAACCCACCAGTTTTACAGAGGAAAACCCTATCAGGGCACTTGCTCCAGAGGTAAACAATTCTGAAATTGGTCAGAGGTGGGGAATCATCTCCCATACAGCCAGCAACCCAACCCCATGCAAGGAGCGTCCTCATTGCAAAGCTGGGGGACCGTGCCGAGGCATCTGTGAATACCGGTGAGATGAGCCCCAGGCCAGCTGCTGCTGAACTGTTCCCACCCTTCCCAGGTAAAACACCTGAATATGTACAAGGGCTTGAAAGCCTAGAGGTAGGGCCGCGGAGCCACACCAGCGACAGCACGCAGGCCAACATGGTGACTGCAGGTCAGCCAAGGTTGTCCTGGCCCCGTGCGCTCTTCCGGAAGCTTTCCATTTTCCTGCCTGAGATACCCCTCCTGTCCCGCTCCCCACTGCTTTTTTCCTTCCTCACCTCTGTCCGGAGAGAAATTCCAGCGGAAGGTATGGGTGACACATCCTCTTCTTTACAGGTGGCAGCCTGGCAACTCCTGAAGAAAGGCCAGCAGAACCCCACTCACACCAGGCCACCAACAAAGCTGTGGCCCCAATATCACTCCCACCAGCTCAGCCCCGAGACTGCTGACGGGGCAGAGAATACGGAGTCAGGCCCAGCTTCAGGGGCTATTGCTGCCTGGAGCGCTGTTTATATTGACCTCAACCAGGCACACCTGGGGAGGGCCGGCCGGCAGGGTAAGGCTGCCCAGGTCAGCTAATCCACAACCCTCAGGGAATCACATTGTTGAAAATGGACCTCGCTAAGGCAGAATAGAAGCCAAGGAAAATAAGGACACAATGCCATTTGCAGCACCGTAGATGAGTCTAGAGGTAATCACGTGACTTGTAGTAAGTCAGAAAGTGAAAGACACATATCATATCATATCACTTATAGGTGTTGCCTAAAAGAGATAGCAGGGCAGTTATTTCCACTGAGAAGTGCAATCACAGGTTCATTAAACAAGCTTATGGTTCACCAATGGAAAGGTGTGAGGATTGGTTTCATTACGATATCGGGGTTAACAGACATATACAAACAGAGGTGACATATATAATCACCAAAGACCTATGGAATACCAAGAGAAGACTACTCAACATTCTGTCATAACGTACATGGGTACAGGATCCCTGGAAGAACAGACATCTGTATATGTGTAAAAGAACCACATCTTCGACACCTACAATAAGCCAAACATTGTAATCATACTTGCTGTAATAAAAAATAAAAAATTAAATTAAAAATACGAACAAGAAGTAGGGAGACAAACTTGAGGGGCTTTCTCCTGGCACATTCCATTCTAAATTCCAATCTAGAACACGACTTCCATTGAGGCTCTGTTGCCCTAGTAACCAGATTTGGTAAGGGATAACTGCTGCCACCTTGTGGCCGTTTCACACAACAGCAGCTTTAATCCCAGCGCTAATGGTCAGTTGATACTCAAAAGCATTGCAGGCCTGTAAATGACACCTGCCCTGAAAACAAATCCTGGGGTCACATATCGACCAAAAATTTCAAAGGACGTCCATATTTCAAAACGACCGTTTCAAAAGGCCTATTTTATGCACATTAGTGTTCTGCTTCTTTGTCTTTCTTTCTTTTTTGGTTAAAAAGACGGGAATGGAAAAAGGCATCCCTCAGAATGGGCGAAAATAGTTGCAAACGAATCAATGGACAAAGGTTTAATCTCCAATATATATAAACAGCTCATGCACCTTAATGTTAAAAAAACAAAAAACCCAATACAAAAATGGGCAGAAGATCTAAAGAGACGTTTCTTCAAAGAAGACACAGAGAGGGCCAAGACGCACATTAAAAGCTGCTCAAGAGCACTAATTATTAGAGAAATGCAAATCAAAACTACAATGAGGTATCCCCTCACACCTGTTAGAATCGGCATCATCAGAAAATCTACAAACAACAAATTCTGGGGAGGGTGTGGACAAAAGGAACCCTCTTCCACTATTGGTGGGAATGTAAATTGATACAGTCACTATGGAGAACAGTATGGAGTTTCCTTAAAAAAACTAGAAATAGAATTACCATCTGATCCAGCAATCCCACTTCTGGGCATATACCCAGAGAAAACCATAAATCAAAAAGGCACATTCACCACGATGTTCATTGCAGCACTATTTACAATAGCCAGGTAATGGAAGCAACCTAAATGCCCACAGACAGATGAATGGATAAAGATGGGGTACATATATAAAATGGAATATTACTCGGCCATAAAAAGGAATGAAACTGGGTCAATTTTAGAGACATCGATGGATCTCTAGACTGTCATACAGAATGAAGTAAGTCAGAAAGAGGAAAACAAATATTGTATATTAATGCATATATGTGGAACCTAAAAAAATGATACAGAAGAACTGGTTTGCAGGGAAGAAAGAGAGACGCAGAGGTAGAGAACAAACGTATGGACACCAAGTGTGGGAAGCCATGGGGTGGTGGTGGTGGGATGAGTTGGGAGATTGGGATTGACCTGTATACATGTATATGCATAAAATACATAAGTGATAATAACCTGCTGTATAAAAAAGTAAATAAAATTAAATTTAAAAATTTAAAAAAATAAAACTTAAAAATAAAACAGAAAAAAGTTCTTCCCTCACACAGATGTATTTATAGAAATGAATTATTTCCATGCTTATATCTATAAATACATAAAAGAGGAATAAAATCTAAGTTGAACCATAAACGAAAAAATACCTGAACCCACCAGCTATACAGACGAAAACCCTATCAGGGCACTTGCTCCAGCGGTAAACAATTCTGAAATTGGTCAGAGGTGTGGAATCATCTCCCATACAGCCAGCAACACACCCCCCACGCAAGGAGCGTCCTCATTGCAAAGCTGGGAGACCGTGCCGAGGCATCTGTGAATACCGGTGAGATGAGCCCCAGGCCAGCTGCTGCTGAACTGTTCCCACCCTTCCCAGGTAAAACACCTGAATATGTACAAAGGCTTGAAAGCCTAGAGGAAGGGCCGTGGAGCCACACCAGCGACAGCACGCAGGCCAACTTGGTGACTGCAGGCCAGCCAGGGTGATCCTGGCCCCGGGCGCTCTTCCGGAAGCTTTCCATTGTCCTGCCTGAGATACCCCTCTTGTCCCGGCCCCCACTGCTTTTTTCCTTCCTCACCTCTGTCCGGAGAGAAATTCCAGCGGAAGGTATGGGTGACACATCCTCTTCTTTACAGGTGGCAGCCTGGCAACTCCTGCAGAAAGGCCAGCAGAACCCCACTCACACCGGGCCACCAACAAAGCTGTGGCCCCTCACTCCCTCCCACCAGCACAGCCCCGAGACTGCTGACGGGGCAGAGAATATGGAGTCAGGCACAGCTTCAGGGGCTATTGCTGCCTGGAGCGCTGTTTATATTGACCTCAACCAGGCACACCTGGGGAGGGCCGGCCGGCAGGGTAAGGCTGCCCAGGTTAGCTAATCCACAACCCTCAGGGAATCACATTGTTGAAAATGGACCTCGCTAAGGCAGAATAGAAGCCAAGGAAAATAAGGACACAATGCCATTTGCAGCACCGTAGATGAGTCTACAGGTAATCACGTGACTTGTAGTAAGTCAGAAAGTGAAAGACAGATATCATATCATATCACTTAGAGGTGTTACCTAAAATAGATAGCAGGGCAGTTATTTCCACTGAGAAGTGCAATCACAGGTTCATTAAACAAGCTTATGGTTCACCAATGGAAAGGTGTGAGGATTGGTTTCATTACGATATCGGGGTTAACAGACATATACAAACAGAGGTGACATATATAATCACCAAAGACCTATGGAATACCAAGAGAAGACTACTCAACATTCTGTCATAACGTACATGGGTAAAGGATCCCAGGAAGAACAGACATCTGTATATGTGTAAAAGAACCACATCTTCGACACCTACAATAAGCCAAACATTGTAATCATACTTGCTGTAATAAAAAATAAAAAATTAAATTAAAAATACGAACAAGAAGTAGGGAGACAAACTTGAGGGGCTTTCTCCTGGCACATTCCATTCTAAATTCCAATCTACAACACGACTTCCATTGAGGCTCTGTTGCCCTAGTAACCAGATTTGGTAAGGGATAACTGCTGCCACCTTGTGGCCGTTTCACACAACAGCAGCTTTAATCCCAGCGCTAATGGTCAGTTGATACTCAAAATCATTGCAGGCCTGTAAATGACACCTGCCCTGAAAACAAATCATGGGGTCACATATCGACCAAAAAATTCAAAGGACGTCCATATTTCAAAACGACCGTTTCAAAAGGCATATTTTATGCACATTAGTGTTCTGCTTCTTTGTCTTTCTTTCTTTTTTGGTTAAAAAGACGGGAATGGAAAATGGCATCCCTCAGAATGGGCGAAAATAGTTGCAAACGAATCAATGGACAAAGGTTTAATCTCCAATATATATAAACAGCTCATGCACCTTAATGTTAAAAAAACAAAAAACCCAATACAAAAATGGGCAGAAGATCTAAAGAGACGTTTCTTCAATGAAGACACAGAGAGGGCCAAGACGCACATGAAAAGCTGCTCAAGAGCACTAATTATTAGAGAAATGCAAATAAAAACTACAATGAGGTATCCCCTCACACCTGTTAGAATCGGCATCATCAGAAAATCTACAAACAACAAATTCTGGGGAGGGTGTGGACAAAAGGAACCCTCTTCCACTATTGGTGGGAATGTAAATTGATACAGTCACTATGGAGAACAGTATGGAGTTTCCTTAAAAACACTAGAAATAGAATTACCATCTGATCCAGCAATCCCACTTCTGGGCATATACCCAGAGAAAACCATAAATCAAAAAGGCACATTCACCACGATGTTCATTGCAGCACTATTTACAATAGCCAGGTAATGGAAGCAACCTAAATGCCCACAGACAGATGAATGGATAAAGATGGGGTACATATATAAAATGGAATATTACTCGGCCATAAAAAGGAATGAAACTGGGTCATTTGTAGAGACATCGATGGATCTAGAGACTGTCATACAGAATGAAGTAAGTCAGAAAGAGGAAAACAAATATTGTATATTAATGCATATATGTGGAACATAAAAAAATGATACAGATGAACTGGTTTGCAGGGAAGAAATAGAGACGCAGAGGTAGAGAAGAAACGTATGGACACCAAGTGTGGGAAGCCATGGGGTGGTGGTGGTGGGATGAGTTGGGAGATTGGGATTGACCTGTATACATCTATATGCATAAAATACATAAGTGATAATAACCTGCTGTATAAAAAAGTAAATAAAATTAAATTTAAAAATTAAAAAAAATAAAACTTAAAACTAAAACAGAAAAGAGTTCTTCCCTTCACACAGATGTATTTATAGAAATGAATTATTTCCATGCTTATATCTATAAATACATAAAAGAGGAATAAAATCTAAGTTGAACCATAAACGAAAAAATACCTGAACCCACCAGTTATACAGAGGAAAACCCTATCAGGGCACTTGCTCCAGCGGTAAACAATTCTGAAATTGGTCAGAGGTGTGGAATCATCACACATCCAGCCAGCAACCCACCCCCCACGCAAGGAGCGTCCTCATTGCAAAGCTGGGAGACCGTGCCGAGGCATCTCTGAATAAAGGTGAGCTGAGCCCCAGTCCAGCTGCTTCTGAACTGTTCCCACCCTTCCCAGGTAAAACACCTGAATATGTACAAGGGCTTGAAAGCCTAAAGGAAGGGCCGCGGAGCCACACCAGCGACAGCACGCAGGCCAACGTGGTGACTGCAGGTCAGCCAAAGTTGTCCTGGCCCCGTGCGCTCTTCCGGAAGCTTTCCATTATCCCGCCTGTGAAACCCCTCCTGACCCAGTCCCCACTGCTTTTTTCCTTCCTCACCTCTGTCCGGAGAGAAATTCCAGCGGAAGGTATGGGTGACACATCCTCTTCTTTACAGGTGGCAGCCTGGCAACTCCTGCAGAAAGGCCAGCAGAACCCCACTCACACCTGGCCACCAACAAAGCTGTGGCCCCTATTTCCCTCCCACCAGCTCAACCCCGAGACAGCTGACGGGGCAGAGAATATGGAGTCAGGCACAGCTTCAGGGGCTATTGCTGCCTGGAGCGCTGTTTATATTGACCTCAACCAGGCACACCTGGGGAGGGCCGGCCGGCAGGGTAAGGCTGCCCAGGTCAGCTAATCCACAACCCTCAGGGAATCACATTGTTGAAAATGGACCTCGCTAAGGCAGAATAGAAGCCAAGGAAAATAAGGACACAATGCCATTTGCAGCACCGTAGATGAGTCTAGAGGTAATCACGTGACTTGGAGTAAGTCAGAAAGTGAAAGACACATATCATATCACTTATAGGTGTTACCTAAAATAGATAGCAGGGCAGTTATTTCCACTGAGAAGTGCAATCACAGGTTCATTAAACAAGCTTATGGCTCACCAATGGAAAGGTGTGAGGATTGGTTTCATTACGATATCGGGGTTAACAGACATATACAAACAGAGGTGACATATATAATCACCAAAGACCTATGGAATACCAAGAGAAGACTACTCAACATTCTGTCATAACGTACATGGGTAAAGGATCCCAGGAAGAACAGACATCTGTATATGTGTAAAAGAACCACATCTTCGACACCTACAATAAGCCAAACATTGTAATCATACTTGCTGTAATAAAAAATAAAAAATTAAATTAAAAATACGAACAAGAAGTAGGGAGACAAACTTGAGGGGCTTTCTCCTGGCACATTCCATTCTAAATTCCAATCTATTACAGGACTTCCATTGAGGCTCTGTTGCCCTAGTAACCAGATTTGGTAAGGGAGAACTGCTGCCACCTTGTGGCCGTTTCACACAACAGCAGCTTTAATCCCAGCGCTAATGGTCAGTTGATATTCAAAATCATTGCAGGCCTGTAAATGACACCTTCCCTGAAAACAAATCCTGGGGTCACATATCGACCAAAAAATTCAAAGGACGTCCATATTTCAAAACGACCGTTTCAAAAGGCATATTTTATGCACATTAGTGTTCTGCTTCTTTGTCTTTCTTTCTTTTTTGGTTAAAAAGACGGGAATGGAAAAAGGCGTCCCTCAGAATGGGCGAAAATAGTTGCAAACGAATCAATGGACAAAGGTTTAATCTCCAATATATATAAACAGCTCATGCACCTTAATGTTAAAAAAACAAAAAAAACCAATACAAAAATGGGCAGAAGATCTAAAGAGACGTTTCTTCAAAGAAGACACAGAGAGGGCCAAGACGCACATGAAAAGCTGCTCAAGAGCACTAATTATTAGAGAAATGCAAATCAAAACTACAATGAGGTATCCCCTCACACCTGTTAGAATCGGCATCATCAGAAATTCTACAAACAACAAATTCTGGGGAGGGTGTGGACAAAAGAAACCCTCTTCCACTATTGGTGGGAACGTAAATTGATACAGTCACTATGGAGAACAGTATGGAGTTTCCTTAAAAAAACTAGAAATAGAATTACCATCTGATCCAGCAATCCCACTTCTGGGCATATAACCAGAGAAAACCATAAATCAAAAAGGCACATTCACCACGATGTTCATTGCAGCACTATTTACAATAGCCAGGTAATGGAAGCAACCTAAATTCCCACAGACAGATGAATGGATAAAGATGGGGTACATATATAAAATGGAATATTACTCGGCCATAAAAAGGAATGAAACTGCGTCATTTGTAGAGACATCGATGGATCTAGAGACTGTCATACAGAATGAAGTAAGTCAGAAAGAGGAAAACAAATATTGTATATTAATGCATATATGTGGAACCTAAAAAAATGATACAGATGAACTGGTTTGCAGGGAAGAAATAGAGACGCAGAGGTAGAGAACAAACGTATGGACACCAAGTGTGGGAAGCCATGGGGTGGTGGTGGTGGGATGAGTTGGGAGATTGGGATTGAACTGTATACATCTATATGCATAAAATACATAAGTGATAATAACCTGCTGTATAAAAAAGTAAATAAAATTAAATTTAAAAATTTAAAAAAATAAAACTTAAAACTAAAACAGAAAAAAGTTCTTCCCTTCACACAGATGTATTTATAGAAATGAATTATTTCCATGCTTATATCTATAAATACATAAAAGAGGAATAAAATCTAAGTTGAACCATAAACGAAAAAATACCTGAACCCACCAGTTATACAGAGGAAAATCCTATCAGGGCACTTGCTCCAGCGGTAAACAATTCTGAAATTGGTCAGAGGTGTGGAATCATCACCCATCCAGCCAGCAACCCACCCCCCACGCAAGGAGCGTCCTCATTGCAAAGCTGGGAGACCGTGCCGAGGCATCTCTGAATAAAGGTGAGCTGAGCCCCAGTCCAGCTGCTTCTGAACTGTTCCCACCCTTCCCAGGTAAAACACCTGAATATGTACAAGGGCTTGAAAGACTAGAGGAAGGGCCGCGGAGCCACACCAGCGACAGCACGAAGGCCAACGTGGTGACTGCAGGTCAGCCAAGGTTGTCCTGGCCCCGTGCGCTCTTCTGGAAGCTTTCCATTATCCTGCCTGAGATACCCCTCCTGTCCCGGCCCCCACTGCTTTTTTCCTTCCTCACCTCTGTCCGGAGAGAAATTCCAGCGGAAGGTATGGGTGACACATCCTCTTCTTTACAGGTGGCAGCCTGGCAACTCCTGCAGAAAGGCCAGCAGAACCCCACTCACACCAGGCCACCAACAAATCTGTGGCCCCTATTTCCCCCCCACGAGCTCAGCCCCGAGACTGCTGACGGGGCAGAGAATATGGAGTCAGGCACAGCTTCAGGGGCTATTGCTGCCTGGAGCGCTGTTTATATTGACCTCAACCAGGCACACCTAGGGAGGGACGGCCGGCAGGGTAAGGCTGCCCAGGTCAGCTAATCCACAACCCTCAGGAAATCACATTGTTGAAAATGGACCTCTCTAAGGCAGAATAGAAGCCAAGGAAAATAAGGACACAATGCCATTTGCAGCACCGTAGATGAGTCTAGAGGTAATCACGTGACTTGTAGTAAGTCAGAAAGTGAAAGACACGTATCATATCATATCACTTAGAGGTGTTACCTAAAATAGATAGCAGGGCAGTTATTTCCACTGAGAAGTGCAATCACAGGTTCATTAAACAAGCTTATGGCTCACCAATGGAAAGGTGTGAGGATTGGTTTCATTACGATATCGGGGTTAACAGACATATACAAACAGAGGTGACATATATAATCACCAAAGACCTATGGAATACCAAGAGAAGACTACTCAACATTCTGTCATAACGTACATGGGTAAAGGATCCCAGGAAGAACAGACATCTGTATATGTGTAAAAGAACCACATCTTCGACACCTACAATAAGCCAAACATTGTAATCATACTTGCTGCAATAAAAAATAAAAATTAAATTAAAAATACGAACAAGAAGTAGGGAGACAAACTTGAGGGGCTTTCTCCTGGCACATTCCATTCTAAATTCCAATCTAGAACACAACTTCCATTGAGGCTCTCTTGCCCTAGTAACCAGATTTGGTAAGGGATAACTGCTGCCACCTTGTGGCCGTTTCACACAACAGCAGCTTTAATCCCAGCGCTATTGGTCAGTTGATACTGAAAATCATTGCAGGCCTGTAAATGACACCTGCCCTGAAAACAAATCCTGGGGTCACATATCGACCAAAAAATTCAAAGGACGTCCATATTTCGAAACGACCGTATCAAAAGGCATATTTTATGCACATTAGTGTTCTGCTTCTTTGTCTTTCTTTCTTTTTTGGTTAAAAAGACGGGAATGGAAAAAGGCACCCCTCAGAATGGGCGAAAATAGTTGCTAACGAATCAATGGACAAAGGTTTAATCTCCAATATATATAAACAGCTCATGCACCTTAATGTTAAAAACACAAAAAACCCAATACAAAAATGGGCAGAAGATCTAAAGAGACGTTTCTTCAAAGAAGACACAGAGAGGGCTAAGACGCACATGAAAAGCTGCTCAAGAGCACTAATTATTAGAGAAATGCAAATCAAAACTACAATGAGGTATCCCCTCACACCTGTTAGAATCGGCATCATCAGAAATTCTACAAACAACAAATTCTGGGGAGGGTGTGGACAAAAGGAACCCTCTTCCACTATTGGTGGGAATGTAAATTGATACAGTCACTATGGAGAACAGTATGGAGTTTCCTTAAAAAAACTAGAAATAGAATTACCATCTGATCCAGCAATCCCACTTCTGGGCATATACCCAGAGAAAACCATAAATCAAAAAGGCACATTCACCACGATGTTCATTGCAGCACTATTTACAATAGCCAGGTAATGGAAGCAACCTAAATGCCCACAGACAGATGAATGGATAAGGATGGGGTACATATATAAAATGGAATATTACTCGGCCATAAAAAGGAATGAAACTGGGTCATTTGTAGAGACATCGATGGATCTAGAGACTGTCATACAGAATGAAGTAAGTCAGAAAGAGGAAAACATATTGTATATTAATGCATATATGTGGAACATAAAAAAATGATACAGATGAACTGGTTTGCAGGGAAGAAATAGAGACCCAGAGGTAGAGAACAAACGTATGGACACCAAGTGTGGGAAGACATGGGGTGGTGGTGGTGGGATGAGTTGGGAGATTGGGATTGACCTGTATACATCTGTATGCATAAAATACATAAGTGATAATAACCTGCTGTATAAAAAAGTAAATAAAATTAAATTTAAAAATTTAAAAAAATAAAACTTAAAAATAAAACAGAAAAGAGTTCTTCCCTTCACACAGATGTATTTATAGAAATGAATTATTTCCATGCTTATATCTATAAATACATAAAAGAGGAATAAAATCTAAGTTGAACCATAAACGAAAAAATACCTGAACCCACCAGTTATACAGAGGAAAACCCTATCAGGGCACTTGCTCCAGCGGTAAGCAATTCTGAAATTGGTCAGAGGTGTGCAATCATCACCCATCCAGCCAGCAACCCACCCCCCACGCAAGGAGCGTCCTCATTGCAAAGCTGGGAGACCGTGCCGAGGCATCTCTGAATAAAGGTGAGCTGAGCCCCAGTCCAGCTGCTGCTGAACTGTTCCCACCCTTCCCAGGTAAAACACCTGAATATGTACAAGGGCTTGAAAGCCTAGAGGAAGGGCCGCGGAGCCACACCAGCGACAGCACGCAGGCCAACGTGGTGACTGCAGGTCAGCCAAAGTTGTCCTGGCCCCGTGCGCTCTTCCGGAAGCTTTCCATTATCCCGCCTGTGAAACCCCTCCTGACCCTGTCCCCACTGCTTTTTTCCTTCCTCACCTCTGTCCGGAGAGAAATTCCAGCGGAAGGTATGGGTGACACATCCTCTTCTTTACAGGTGGCAGCCTGGCAAATCCTGCAGAAAGGCCAGCAGAACCCCACTCACACCAGGCCACCAACAAAGCTGTGGCCCCTATTTCCCTCCCACCAGCTCAGCCCCGAGACTGCTGACGGGGCAGAGAATATGGAGTCAGGCACAGCTTCAGGGGCTATTGCTGCCTGGAGCGCTGTTTATATTGACCTCAACCAGGCACACCTAGGGAGGGACGGCCGGCAGGGTAAGGCTGCCCAGGTCAGCTAATCCACAACCCTCAGGAAATCACATTGTTGAAAATGGACCTCGCTAAGGCAGAATAGAAGCCAAGGAAAATAAGGACACAATGCCATTTGCAGCACCGTAGATGAGTCTAGAGGTAATCACGTGACTTGTAGTAAGTCAGAAAGTGAAAGACACATATCATATCATATCACTTAGAGGTGTTACCTAAAATAGATAGCAGGGCAGTTATTTCCACTGAGAAGTGCAATCACAGGTTCATTAAACAAGCTTATGGCTCACCAATGGAAAGGTGTGAGGATTGGTTTCATTACGATATCGGGGTTAACAGACATATACAAACAGAGGTGACATATATAATCACCAAAGACCTATGGAATACCAAGAGAAGACTACTCAACATTCTGTCATAACGTACATGGGTAAAGGATCCCAGGAAGAACAGACATCTGTATATGTGTAAAAGAACCACATCTTCGACACCTACAATAAGCCAAACATTGTAATCATACTTGCTGTAATAAAAAATAAAAAATTACATTAAAAATACGAACAAGAAGTAGGGAGACAAACTTGAGGGGCTTTCTCCTGGCACATTCCATTCTAAATTCCAATCTAGAACACGACTTCCATTGAGGCTCTGTTGCCCTAGTAACCAGATTTGGTAAGGGAGAACTGCTGCCACCTTGTGGCCGTTTCACACAACAGCAGCTTTAATCCCAGCGCTAATGGTCAGTTGATATTCAAACTCATTGCAGGCCTGTAAATGACACCTTCCCTGAAAACAAATCCTGGGGTCACATATCGACCAAAAAATTCAAAGGACGTCCATATTTCAAAACGACCGTTTCAAAAGGCATATTTTATGCACATTAGTGTTCTGCTTCTTTGTCTTTCTTTCTTTTTTGGTTAAAAAGACGGGAATGGAAAAAGGCGTCCCTCAGAATGGGCGAATAGTTGCAAACGAATCAATGGACAAAGGTTTAATCTCCAATATATATAAACAGCTCATGCACCTTAATGTTAAAAAAACAAAAAACCCAATACAAAAATGGGCAGAAGATCTAAAGTGACGTTTCTTCAAAGAAGACACAGAGAGGGCCAAGACGCACATGAAAAGCTGCTCAAGAGCACTAATTATTAGAGAAATGCAAATCAAAACTACAATGAGGTATCCCCTCACACCTGTTAGAATCGGCATCATCAGAAAATCTACAAACAACAAATTCTGGGGAGGGTGTGGACAAAAGGAACCCTCTTCCACTATTGGTGGGAATGTAAATTGATACACTCACTATGGAGAACAGTATGGAGTATCCTTAAAAAAACTAGAAATAGAATTACCATCTGATCCAGCAATCCCACTTCTGGGCATATACCCAGAGAAAACCATAAATCAAAAAGGCACATTCACCACGATGTTCATTGCAGCACTATTTACAATAGCCAGGTAATGGAAGCAACCTAAATGCCCACAGACAGATGAATGGATAAAGATGGGGTACATATATAAAATGGAATATTACTCGGCCATAAAAAGGAATGAAACTGGGTCATTTGTAGAGACATCGATGGATCTAGAGACTGTCATACAGAATGAAGTAAGTCAGAAAGAGGAAAACAAATATTGTATATTAATGCATATATGTGGAACCTATAAAAATGATACAGATGAACTGGTTTGCAGGGAAGAAATAGAGACGCAGAGGTAGAGAAGAAACGTATGGACACCAAGTGTGGGAAGCCATGGTGTGGTGGTGGTGGGATGAGTTGGGAAATTGGGATTGACCTGTATACATGTATATGCATAAAATACATAAGTGATAATAACCTGCTGTATAAAAAAGTAAATAAAATTAAATTTAAAAATTTAAAAAAATAAAACTTAAAACTAAAACAGAAAAAAGTTCTTCCCTTCACACAGATGTATTTATAGAAATGAATTATTTCCATGCTTATATCTATAAATACATAAAAGAGGAATAAAATCTAAGTTGAACCGTAAACGAAAAAATACCTGAACCCACCAGTTGTACACAGGAAAACCCTATCAGGGCACTTGCTCCAGCGGTAAACAATTCTGAAATTGGTCAGAGGTGTGGAATCATCACCCATCCAGCCAGCAACACAACCCCACGCAAGGAGCGTCCTCATTGCAAAGCTGGGAGACCGTGCCGAGGCATCTCTGAATAAAGGTGAGCTGAGCCCCAGTCCAGCTGCTGCTGAACTGTTCCCACACTTCCCAGGTAAAACACCTGAATATGTACAAGGGCTTGAAAGCCTAGAGGAAGGGCCGCGGAGCCACACCAGCGACAGCACGCAGGCCAACGTGGTGACTGCAGGTCAGCCAAGGTTGGCCTGGCCCCGTGCGCTCTTCTGGAAACTTTCCATTATCCTGCCTGAGATACCCCTCCTGTCCCGGTCCCCACTGATTTCTTCCTTCCTCACCTCTGTCCGGAGAGAAATTCCAGCGGAAGGTATGGGTGACACATCCTCTTCTTTACAGGTGGCAGGCTGGCAACTCCTGCAGAAAGGCCAGCAGAACCCCACTCACACCAGGCCACCAACAAAGCTGTGGCCCCTATTTCCCTCCCACCAGCTCAGCCCCGAGACTGCTGACGGGGCAGAGAATATGGAGTCAGGCACAGCTTCAGGGGCTATTGCTGCCTGGAGCGCTGTTTATATTGACCTCAACCAGGCACACCTGGGAAGGGCCGGCCGACAGGGTAAGGCTGCCCAGGTCAGCTAACCCACAACCCTCAGGGAATCACATTGTTGAAAATGGACCTCGCTAAGGCAGAATAGAAGCCAAGGAAAATAAGGACACAATGCCATTTGCAGCACCGTAGATGAGTCTAGAGGTAATCACGTGACTTGTAGTAAGTCAGAAAGTGAAAGACACATATCATATCATATCACTTAGAGGTGTTACCTAAAATAGATAGCAGGGCAGTTATTTCCACTGAGAAGTGCAATCACAGGTTCATTAAACAAGCTTATGGCTCACCAATGGAAAGGTGTGAGGATTGGTTTCATTACGATATCGGGGTTAACAGACATATACAAACAGAGGTGACATATATAATCACCAAAGACCTATGGAATACCAAGAGAAGACTACTCAACATTCTGTCATAACGTACATGGGTAAAGGATCCCAGGAAGAACAGACATCTGAATATGTGTAAAAGAACCACATCTTCGACACCTACAATAAGCCAAACATTGTAATCATACTTGCTGTAATAAAAAATAAAAAATTAAATTAAAAATACGAACAAGAAGTAGGGAGACAAACTTGAGGGGCTTTCTCCTGGCACATTCCATTCTAAATTCCAATCTAGGACACGACTTCCATTGAGGGTCTGTTGCCCTAGTATCCAGATTTGGTAAGGGATAACTGCTGCCACCTTGTGGCCGTTTCACACAACAGCAGCTTTAATCCCAGCGCTAATGGTCAGTTGATATTCAAAATCATTGCAGGCCTGTAAATGACACCTGCCCTGAAAACAAATACTGGGGTCACATATCGACCAAAAAATTCAAAGGACGTCCATATTTCAAAACGACCGTTTCAAAAGGCATATTTTATGCACATTAGTGTTCTGCTTCTTTGTCTTTCTTTCTTTTTTGGTTAAAAAGACGGGAATGGAAAAAGGCATCCCTCAGAATGGGCGAAAATAGTTGCAAACGAATCAATGGACAAAGGTTTAATCTCCAATATATATAAACAGCTCATGCAGCTTATTAAAAAAACAAACAACCCAATACAAAAATGGGCAGAAGATCTAAAGAGACGTTTCTTCAAAGAAGACACAGAGAGGGCCAAGACGCACATGAAAAGCTGCTCAAGAGCACTAATTATTAGAGAAATGCAAATCAAAACTACAATGAGGTATCCCCTCACACCTGTTAGAATCGGCATCATCAGAAAATCTACAAACAACAAATTCTGGGGAGGGTGTGGACAAAAGGAGCCCTCTTCCACTATTGGTGGGAATGTAAATTGATACAGTCACTATGGAGAAGAGTATGGAGTTTCCTTTAAAAAACTAGAAATAGAATTACCATCTGACCCATCAATCCCACTTTTGGGCATATACCCAGAGACAACCATAAATCAAAAAGGCACATTCACCACAAGGTTCATTGCAGCACTATTTACAATAGCCAGGTAATGGAAGCAACCTAAATGCCCACAGACAGATGAATGGATAAAGATGGTGTACATATATAAAATGGAATATTACTCGGCCATAAAAAGGAATGAAACTGGGTCATTTGTAGAGACATCGATGGATCTAGAGACTGTCATACAGAATGAAGTAAGTCAGAAAGAGGAAAACAAATATTGTATATTAATGCATATATGTGGAACCTAAAAAATGGTACAGATGAACTGGTTTGCAGGGAAGAAATAGAGACACAGAGGTAGAGGACAAACGTATGGACACCAAGTGTGGGAAGCCATGGGATGGTGCTGGTGGGATGAGTTGGGAGTTTGAGATTGACCTGTATACATGTATATGCATAAAATACATAACTAATAATAACCCGCTGTATAAAAAAAGTAAATAAAATTAAATTTCAAAATTTTAAAATATAAAATTTAAAAATAAAACAGAAAAATGTTCTTCCCTTCACACAGATGTATTTATAGGAATGAATTATTTCCATGCTTATATCTATAAATACATAAAAGAGGAATAAAATCTAACTTGAAACATAAACGAAAAAAAAACCTGAACCCACCAGTTATACAGAGGAAAACCCTATGAGGGCACTTGCTCCAGCAGTAAACAATTCTGAAATTGGTCAGAGGTGGGGAATCATCTCCCATACAGCCAGCAACCCACCCCCCATGCAAGGAGCGTCCTCATTGCAAAGCTGGGGGACCGTGCCGAGGCATCACTGAATACAGGTGAGCTGAGCCCCAGGCCAGCTGCTGCTGAACTGTTCCCACCCTTCCCAGGTAAAACACCTGAATATGTACAAAGTCTTGAAAGCCTAGAGGAAGGGCCGTGGAGCGACACCAGCGACAGCGCGCTGGCCAACTTGGTGACTGCAGGCCAGCCAGGGTGATCCTGGCCCCGGGCGCTCTTCCGGAAGCTTTCCATTGTCCTGCCTGACATACCGCTCTTGTCCCGGGCCCCACTGCTTTTTTCCTTCCTCACCTCTGTCCGGAGAGAAATTCCAGCGGAAGGTATGGGTGACACATCCTCTTCTCTACAGGTGGCAGCCTGGCAACTCCTGCAGAAAGGCCAGCAGAACCCCACTCACACCGGGCCACCAACAAAGCTGTGGCCCCTCACTCCCTCCCACCAGCACAGCCCCGAGACTGCTGACGGGGCAGAGAATATGGAGTCAGGCACAGCTTCAGGGGCTATTGCTGCCTGGAGCGCTGTTTATATTGACCTCAACCAGGCACACCTGGGGAGGGCCGGCCGGCAGGGTAAGGCGGCCCAGGTCAGCTAATCCACAACCCTCAGGGAATCACATTGTTGAAAATGGACCTCGCTACGGCAGAATAGAAGCCAAGGAAAATAAGGACACAATGCCATTTGCAGCACCGTAGATGAGTCTAGAGGTAATCACGTGGCTTGTAGTAAGTCAGAAAGTGAAAGACACATATCATTTCATATCACTTATATGTGTTACCTAAAATAGAAACCATGGCAGTCATTTCCACTGAGAAGTGCAATCATAGATTCATTAAACAAACTTATGGTCCACCAATGGAAAGGTGTGAGGATTGGTTTCATTACGATATCGGTGTTAACAGACATATTCAAACAGAGGTGACATATATAATCACCAAAGACCTACGGAATACCAAGAGAAGACTACTCAACATTCTCTCATAACGTACATGGGAAAAGGATCCCAGGAAGAACAGACATCTGTATAGGTGTAAAAGAACGACATCTTCCACACCTACAACAAGCCAAACATTGTAATCAAACTTGCTATAATAAAAAATAAAATAATTAAATTAAATATACGAACAAGAAGTAGGGAGTCAAACTTGAGGGGCTTTCTCCTGGCACATTCCATTCTAAATTTCAATCTAGAACATGTCGTCCTTTGAGGCTCTGTTGCCCTAGTAAACAGATGTGTTAAGGGAGAACTGCTGCCACCTAGTAGCCGTTTCACACAACAGCAGCTTTAATCCCAGTGCTAATGGTCAGTTGATATTCAAAATCATTGCAGGCGTGTAAATGACACCTGCCCTGAAAACAAATCTTGGGGCCACATATCAACCAAAAAATTTAAAGGACGTCCATATTTCAAAACGACCGTTTCAAAAGGCATATTTTATGCACATTAGTGTTCTGCTTCTTTTTCTTTCTTTCTTTTTTGGTTAAAAACACGGGAATGGAAAAAGGCATCCCTCAGAAGGGGCGAAAATATTTGCAAACGAATCAATGGACAAAGGTTTAATCTCCAATATATATAAACACCTCATGCAGCTTATTAAAAAAACAAACAACCCAATACAAAATTGGCAGAAGATCTAAAGAGACGTTTCTTCAAAGAAGACACAGAGATGGCCAAGACGTACATGAAAAGCTGCTCAAGAGCACTAATTATTAGAGAAATGCAAATCAAAACTAAAATGAGGTATCACCTCACACCTGTTAGAATCGGCATCATCAGAAAATCTACAAACAACAAATTCTGGAGAGGGTGTGGACAAAAGGAGCCCTCTTCCACTATTGGTGGGAATGTAAATTGATAGAGTCACTATGGAGAACACTATGGAGTTTCCTTAAAAAATCTAGAAATAGAATTACCATCTGACACAGCAATCACACTTTTGGGCATATACACAGAGACAACCATAAATCAAAAAGGCACATTCACCAGAAGGTTCATTGCAGCACTATTTACAATAGCCAGGTAATGGAAGCAACCTAAATGCCCACAGACAGATGAATGGATAAAGATGGTGTACATATATAAAATGGAATATTACTCGGCCATAAAAAGGAATGAAACTGGGTCATTTGTAGAGACATCGATGGATCTAGAGACTGTCATACAGAATGAAGTAAGTCAGAAAGAGGAAAACAAATATTGTATATTAATGCATATATGTGGAACCTAAAAAATGGTACAGATGAACTGGTTTGCAGGGAAGAAATAGAGACACAGAGGTAGAGGACCAACGTATGGACACCAAGTGTGGGAAGCCATGGGATGGTGCTGGTGGGATGAGTTGGGAGTTTGAGATTGACCTGTATACATGTATATGCATAAAATACATAACTAATAATAACCCGCTGTATAAAAAAAGTAAATAAAATTAAATTTCAAAATTTTAAAATATAAAATTAAAAATAAAACAGAAAAATGTTCTTCCCTTCACACAGATGTATTTATAGGAATGAATTATTTCCATGCTTATATCTATAAATACATAAAAGAGGAATAAAATCTAACTTGAACCATAAACGAAAAAAAAACATGAACCCACCAGTTATACAGAGGAAAACCCTATGAGGGCACTTGCTCCAGCAGTAAACAATTCTAAAATTGGTCAGAGGTGGGGAATCATCTCCCATACAGCCAGCAACCCACCCCCCATGCAAGGAGCGTCCTCATTGCAAAGCTGGGGGACCGTGCCGAGGCATCTCTGAATAAAGGTGAGCTGAGCCCCAGTCCAGCTGCTGCTGAACTGTTCCCACCCTTCCCAGGTAAAACACCTGAATATGTACAAAGGCTTGAAAGCCTAGAGGAATGGCCGTGGAGCCACACCAGCCACAGCACGCAGGCCAACATGGTGACTGCAGGCCAGCCAGGGTGATCCTGGCCCCGGGTGCTCTTCCGGAAGCTTTCCATTGTCCTGCCTGACATACCCCTCTTGTCCCGGCCCCCACTGCTTTTTTCCTTCCTCACCTCTGTCCGGAGAGAAATTCCAGCGGAAGGTCTGGGGGACACATCCTCTTCTTTACAGGTGGCAGCTCGGCAACTCCTGCAGAAAGGCCAGCAGAACCCCACTCACACCGGGCCACCAAGAAAGCGGTGGCCCCTCACTCCCTCCCACCAGCACAGCCCCGAGACTGCTGCCGGGGCAGATAATATGGACTCAGGCACAGCTTCAGGGGCTATTGCTGCCTGGAGCGCTGTTTATATTGACCTCAACCAGGCACACCTGGGGAGGGCCGGCCGGCAGGGTAAGGGTGCCCAGGTCAGCTAATCCACAACCCTCAGGGAATCACATTGTTGAAAATGGACCTCGCTAAGGCAGAATAGAAGCCAAGGAAAATAAGGACACAATGCCATTTGCAGCACCGTAGATGAGTCTAGAGGTAATCACGTGACTTGTAGTAAGTCAGAAAGTGAAAGACACATATCATATCATATCACTTATAGGTGTTACCTAAAATAGATAGCAGGGCAGTTATTTCCACTGAGAAGTGCAATCACAGGTTCATTAAGCAAGCTTATGGTTCACCAATGGAAAGGTGTGAGGATTGGTTTCATTACGATATCGGGGTTAACAGACATATACAAACAGAGGTGACATATATAATCACCAAAGACCTATGGAATACCAAGAGAAGACTACTCAACATTCTGTCATAACGTACATGGGTAAAGGATCCCAGGAAGAACAGACATCTGTATATGTGTAAAAGAACCACATCTTCGACACCTACAATAAGCCAAACATTGTAATCATACTTGCTGTAATAAAAAATAAAAAATTAAATTAAAAATACGACAAGAAGTAGGGAGACAAACTTGAGGGGCTTTCTCCTGGCACATTCCATTCTAAATTCCAATCTAGAACACGACTTCCATTGAGGCTCTGTTGCCCTAGTAACCAGATGTGTTAAGGGAGAACTGCTGCCACCTAGTGGCCGTTTCACACAACAGCAGCTTTAATCCCAGTGCTAATGGTCAGTTGATATTCAAAATCATTGCAGGCCTGTAAATGACACCTGCCCTGAAAACAAATCCTGGGGTCACATATCGACCAAAAAATTCAAAGGACGTCCATATTTCAAAACGACCGTTTCAAAAGGCATATTTTATGCACATTAGTGTTCTGCTTCTTTGTCTTTCTTTTTTGGTTAAAAAGACGGGAATGGAAAAAGGCGTCCCTCAGAATGGGCGAAAATAGTTGCAAACGAATCAATGGACAAAGGTTTAATCTCCAATATATATAAACAGCTCATGCACCTTAATGTTAAAAAAACAAAAAAACCCAATACAAAAATGGGCAGAAGATCTAAAGAGACGTTTCTCCAAAGAAGACACAGAGAGGGCCAAGACGCACATGAAAAGCTGCTCAAGAGCACTAATTATTAGAGAAATGCAAATCAAAACTACAATGAGGTATCCCCACACACCTGTTAGAATCGGCATCATCAGAAAATCTACAAACAACAAATTCTGGGGAGGGTGTGGACAAAAGGAACCCTCATCCACTATTGGTGGGCATGTAAATTGATACAGTCACTATGGAGAACAGTATGGAGTTTCCTTTAAAAAACTAGAAATAGAATTACCATCTAATCCAGCAATCCCACTTCTGGGCATATACCCAGAGAAAACCATAAATCAAAAAGGCACATTCACCACGATGTTCATTGCAGCACTATTTACAATAGCCAGGTAATGGAAGCAACCTAAATGCCCACAGACAGATGAATGGATAAAGATGGGGTACATATATAAAATGGAATATTACTCGGCCATAAAAAGGAATGAAACTGGGTCATTTGTAGAGACATCGAAGGATCTAGAGACTGTCATACAGAATGAAGTAAGTCAGAAAGAGGAAAATAAATATTGTATATTAATGCATATATGTGGAACCTAAAAAAATGATACAGATGAACTGCTTTGCAGGGAAGAAATAGAGACGCAGAGGTAGAGAACAAACGTATGGACACCAAGTGTGGGAAGTCATGGGGTGGTGGTGGTGGGATGACTTGGGAGATTGGGATTGACCTGTATACATGTATATGCATAAAATACATAAGTGATAATAACCTGCTGTATAAAAAAGTAAATAAAATTAAATTTAAAAATTTAAAAAAATAAAACTTAAAACTAAAACAGAAAAAAGTTTTTCCCTTCACACAGATGTATTTATAGAAATGAATTATTTCCATGCTTATATCTATAAATACATAAAAGAGGAATAAAATCTAAGTTGAACCATAAACGAAAAAATACCTGAACCCACCAGTTATACAGAGGAAAACCCTATCAGGGCACTTGTTCCAGCGGTAAACAATTCTGAAATTGGTCAGAGGTGTGGAATCATCACCCATCCAGCCAGCAACCCACCCCCCACGCAAGGAGCGTCCTCATTGCAAAGCTGGGAGACCGTGCCGAGGCATCTCTGAATAAAGGTGAGCTGAGCCCCAGTCCAGCTGCTGCTGAACTGTTCCCACCCTTCCCAGGTAAAACACCTGAATATGTACAAGGGCTTGAAAGCCTAGAGGAAGCGCCGCGGAGCCACACCAGCGACAGCACGCAGGCCAACGTGGTGACTGCAGGTCAGCCAAGGTTGTCCTGGCCCCGTGCGCTCTTCCGGAAGCTTTCCATTATCCTGCCTGAGATACCCCTCCTGTCCCGGTCCCCACTGCTTTTTTCCTTCCTCACCTCTGTCCGGAGAGAAATTCCAGCGGAAGGTATGGGTGACACATCCTCTTCTTTACAGGTGGCAGCCTGGCAACTCCTGCAGAAAGGCCAGCAGAACCCCACTCACACCGGGCCACCAACAAAGCTGTGGCCCCTCACTCCCTCCCACCAGCACAGCCCCGAGACTGCTGACGGGGCAGAGAATATGGAGTCAGGCACAGCTTCAGGGTCTATTGCTGCCTGGAGCGCTGTTTATATTGACCTCAACCAGGCAGACCTGGGGAGGGCCGGCCGGCAGTGTATGGCGGCCCAGGTCAGCTAATCCACAAGCCTCAGGGAATCACATTGTTGAAAATGGACCTCGCTAAGGCACAATAGAAGCCAAGGAAAATAAGGACACAATGCCATTTGCAGCACCGTAGATGAGTCTAGAGGTAATCACGTGACTTGTAGTAAGTCAGAAAGTGAAAGACACATATCATTTCATATCACTTATAGGTGTTACCTAAAATAGAAACCAGGGCAGTCATTTCCACTGAGAAGTGCAATCACAGATTCATTAAACAAACTCATGGTCCACCAATGGAAAAGTGTGAGGATTGGTTTCATTACGATATCGGTGTTAACAGACATATACAAACAGAGGTGACATATATAATCACCAAAGACCTACGGAATACCAAGAGAAGACTACTCAACATTCTCTCATAACGTACATGGGAAAAGGATCCCAGGAAGAACAGACATCTGTATATGTGTAAAAGAACCACATCTTCCACACCTACAACAAGCCAAACATTGTAATCAAACTTGCTATAAAAAAAAAAAAAAAATTAAATTAAAAATACGAACAAGAAGTAGGGAGTCAAACATGAGGGGCTTTCTCCTGGCACATTCCATTCTAAATTCCAATCTAGAACATGTTGTCCTTTGAGGCTCTCTTGCCCTAGTAACCAGATATGTTAAGGGAGAACTGCTGCCACCTAGTGGCCGTTTCACACAACAGCAGCTTTAATCCCAGTCCTAATGGTCAGTTGATATTCAAAATCATTGCAGGCGTGTAAATGACACCTGCCCTGAAAACAAATCTTGGGGCCACATATCGACCAAAAAATTTAAAGGACGTCCATATTTCAAAACGACCGTTTCAAAAGGCATATTTTATGCACATTAGTGTTCTGCTTCTTTTTCTTTCTTTCTTTTTTGGTTAAAAAGATGGGAATGGAAAAAGGCATCCCTCAGAAGGGGCGAAAATAGTTGCAAACGAATCAATGGACAAAGGTTTAATCTCCAATATATATAAACAGCTCATGCAGCTTATTAAAAAAACAAACAACACAATACAAAAATGGGCAGAAGATCTAGAGAGACGTTTCTTCAAAGAAGACACAGAGATGGCCAAGACGCACATGAAAAGCTGCTCAAGAGCACTAATTATTAGAGAAATGCAAATCAAAACTAAAATGAGGTATCACCTCACACCTGTTAGAATCGGCATCATCGGAAAATCTACAAACAACAAATTCTGGGGAGGGTGTGGACAAAAGGAGCCCTCTTCCACTATTGGTGGGAATGTAAATTGATACAGTCACTATGGAGAAGAGTATGGAGTTTCCTATAAAAAACTAGAAATAGAATTACCATCTGACCCATCAATCCCAGTTTTGGGCATATACCCAGAGACAACCATAAATCAAAAAGGCACATTCACCACAAGGTTCATTGCAGCACTATTTACAATAGCCAGGTAATGGAAGCAACCTAAATGCCCACAGACAGATGAATGGATAAAGATGGGGTACATATATAAAATGGAATATTACTCGGCCATAAAAAGGAATGAAACTGGGTCATTTGTAGAGACATCGATGGATCTAGAGACTGTCATACAGAATGAAGTAAGTCAGAAAGAGGAAAACAAATATTGTATATTAATGCATATATGTGGAACCTAAAAAAATGATACAGATGAACTGGTTTGCAGGGAAGAAATAGAGACACAGAGGTAGAGAACAAACGTATGGACACCAAGTGTGGGAAGGCATGGGGTGGTGGTGGTGGGATGAGTTGGGATTTTGAGATTGACCTATATACATGTATATGCATAAAATACATAACTAATAATAACCTGCTGTATAAAAAAGTAAATAAAATTAAATTTCAAAATTTTAAAATATAAAATTTAAAAATAAAACAGAAAAAAGTTCTTCCCTTCACACAGATGTATTTATAGGAATGAATTATTTCCATGCTTATATCTATAAATACATAAAAGAGGAATAAAATCTAACTTGAACCATAAATGAAAAAAAAACCTGAACCCACCAGTTATACAGAGGAAAACCATATCAGGACACCTGCTCCAGCGGTAAACAATTCTGAAATTGGTCAGAGGTGGGGAATAATCTCCCATCCAGCCAGGAACCCAACCCCCATGCAAGGAGCGTCCTCATTGCAAAGCTGGGGGACCGTGCCGAGGCATCTCTGAATAAAGGTGAGATGAGCCCCAGGCCAGCTGCTGCTGAACTGTTCCCACCCTTCCCAGGTAAAACACCTGAATATGTACAAAGTCTTGAAAGCCTAGAGGAAGGGCCGTGGAGCCACACCAGCGACAGCACGCAGGCCAACTTGGTGACTGCAGGCCAGCCAGGGTGATCCTGGCCCCGGGCGCTCTTCTGGAAGCTTTCCATTGTCCTGCCTGACATACCCCTCTTGTCCCGGCCCCCACTGCTTTTTTCCTTCCTCACCTCTGTCCGGAGAGAAATTCCAGCGGAAGGTATGGGTGACACATCCTCTTCTTTACAGGTGGCAGCCTGGAAACTCCTGCAGAAAGGCCAGCAGAACCCCACTCACACCGGGCCACCAACAAAGCTGTGGCCCCTCACTCCCTCCCACCAGCACAGCCCCGAGACTGCTGACGGGGCAGAGAATATAGAGTCAGGCACAGCTTCAGGGGCTATTGCTGCCTGGAGCGCTGTTTATATTGACCTCAACCAGGCAGACCTGGGTTGGGCCGGCCGGCAGGGTAAGGCTGCCCAGGTCAGCTAATCCACAACCCTCAGGGAATCACATTGTTAAAAATGGACCTCGCTAAGGCACAAGAGAAGCCAAGGAAAATAAGGACACAATGCCATTTGCAGCACCGTAGATGAGTCTAGAGGTAATCACGTGACTTGTAGTAAGTCAGAAAGTGAAAGACACATATCATTTCATATCACTTATAGGTGTTACCTAAAATAGAAACCAGGGCAGTCATTTCCACTGAGAAGTGCAATCACAGATTCATTAAACAAACTCATAGTCCACCAATGGAAAGGTGTGAGGATTGGTTTCATTACGATATCGGTGTTAACAGACATATTCAAACAGAGGTGACATATATAATCACCAAAAACCTACGGAATACCAAGAGAAGACTACTCAACATTCTCTCATAACGTACATGGGAAAAGGATCCCAGGAAGAACAGACATCTGTATATGTGTAAAAGAACCACATCTTCCACACCTACAACAAGCCAAACATTGTAATCAAACTTGCTATAATAAAAAATAAAAAAATTAAATTAAAAATACGAACAAGAAGTAGGGAGTCAAACTTGAGGGGCTTTGTCCTGGCACATTCCATTCTAAATTCCAATCTAGAACATGTCCTCATTTGAGGCTCTGTTGCCCTAGTAACCAGATGTGTTAAGGGAGAACTGCTGCCACCTATTGACCGTTTCACACAACAGCAGCTTTAATACCAGTGCTAATGGTCAGTTGATATTCAAAATCATTGCAGGCGTGTAAATGACACCTGCCCTGAAAACAAATCTTGGGGCCACATATCGACCAAAAAATTTAAAGGACGTCCATATTTCAAAACGACCGTTTCAAAAGGCATATTTTATGCGCATTAGTGTTCTGCTTCTTTGTCTTTCTTTCTTTTTTGGTTAAAAAGACGCGAATGGAAAAAGGCGTCCCTCAGAATGGGCGAAAATAGTTGCAAACGAATCATTGGACAAAGGTTTAATCTCCAATATATATAAACAGCTCATGCACCTTAATGTTAAAAAAACAAAAAAACCCAATACAAAAATGGGCAGAAGATCTAAAGAGACGTTTCTTCAAAGAAGACACAGAGAGGGCCAAGACGCACATGAAAAGCTGCTCAAGAGCACTAATTATTAGAGAAATGCAAATCAAAACTACAATGAGGTATCCCCTCACACCTGTTAGAATCGGCATCATCAGAAAATCTACAAACAACAAATTCTGGGGAGGGTGTGGACAAAAGGAGCCCTCTTCCACTATTGGTGGGAATGTAAATTGATACAGTCACTATGGAGAAGAGTATGGAGTTTCCTTTAAAAAACTAGAAATAGAATTACCATCTGAACCATCAATCCCACTTTTGGGCATATACCCAGAGACAACCATAAATCAAAAAGGCACATTCACCACAAGGTTCATTGCAGCACTATTTACAATAGCCAGGTAATGGAAGCAACCTAAATGCCCACAGACAGATGAATGGATAAAGATGGGGTACATATATAAAATGGAATATTACTCGGCCATAAAAAGGAATGAAACTGGGTCATTTGTAGAGACATCGATGGATCTAGAGACTGTCATACAGAATGAAGTAAGTCAGAAAGAGGTAAACAAATATTGTATATTAATGCATATATGTGGAACATAAAAAAATGATACAGATGAACTGGTTTGCAGGGAAGAAATAGAGACGCAGAGGTAGAGAACAAACGTATGGACACCAAGTGTGGGAAGGCATGGGGTGGTGGTGGTGGGATGAGTTGGGAGTTTGAGATTGACCTGTATACATGTATATGCATAAAATACATAACTAATAATAACCCGCTGTATAAAAAAGTAAATAAAATTAAATTTCAAAATTTTAAAATATAAAATTTAAAAATAAAACAGAAAAAAGTTCTTCCCTTCACACAGATGTATTTATAGGAATGAATTATTTCCATGCTTATATCTATAAATACATAAAAGAGGAATAAAATCTAACTTGAACCATAAATGAAAAAAAAACCTGAACCCACCAGTTATACAGAGGAAAACCCTATCAGGACCCCTGCTCCAGCGGTAAACAATACTGAAATTGGTCAGAGGTGGGGAATCATCTCCCATACAGCCAGGAACCCAACCCCCATGCAAGGAGCGTCCTCATTGCAAAGCTGGGGGACCGTGCCGAGGCATCTCTGAATAAAGGTGAGATGAGCCCCAGGCCAGCTGCTGCTGAACTGTTCCCACCCTTCCCAGGTAAAACACCTGAATATGTACAAAGGCTTGAATGCCTAGAGGAAGGGACGTGGAGCCACACCAGCGACAGCACGTAGGCCAACGTGGTGACTGCAGGCCAGCCAGGGTGACCCTGGCCCCGGGCGCTCTTCCGGAAGCTTTCCATTGTCCTGCCTGACATACCACTCTTGTCCCGGCCCCCACTGCTTTTTTCCTTCCTCACCTCTGTCCGGAGAGATATTCCAGCGGAAGGTATGGGTGACACATCCTCTTCTTTACAGGTGGCAGCCTGGCAACTCCTGCAGAAAGGCCAGCAGAACCCCACTCACACCGGGCCACCAACAAAGCTGTGGCCCCTCACTCCCTCCCACCAGCACAGCCCCGAGACTGCTGACGGGGCAGAGAATATGGAGTCAGGCACAGCTTCAGGGGCTATTGCTGCCTGGAGCGCTGTTTATATTGACCTCAACCAGGCAGACCTGGGGAGGGCCGGCCGGCAGGGTAAGGCTGCCCAGGTCAGCTAATCCACAACCCTCAGGGAATCACATTGTTGAAAATGGACCTCGCTAAGGCACAATAGAAGCCAAGGAAAATAAGGACACAATGCCATTTGCAGCACCGTAGATGAGTCTAGAGGTAATCACGTGACTTGTAGTAAGTCAGAAAGTGAAAGACACATATCATTTCATATCACTTATAGGTGTTACCTAAAATAGAAACCAGGGCAGTCATTTCCACTGAGAAGTGCAATCACAGATTCATTAAACAAACTCATAGTCCACCAATGGAAAGGTGTGAGGATTGGTTTCATTACGATATCGGTGTTAACAGACATATACAAACAGAGGTGACATATATAATCACCAAAGACCTACGGAATACCAAGAGAAGACTACTCAACATTCTGTCATAACGTACATGGGAAAAGGATCCCAGGAAGAACAGACATCTGTATATGTGTAAAAGAACCACATCTTCCACACCTACAACAAGCCAAACATTGTAATCAAACTTGCTATAATAAAAAATAAAAAAATTAAATTAAAAATACGAACAAGAAGTAGGGAGTCAAACTTGAGGGGCTTTGTCCTGGCACATTCCATTCTAAATTCCAATCTAGAACATGTCCTCATTTGAGGCTCTGTTGCCCTAGTAACCAGATGTGTTAAGGGAGAACTGCTGCCACCTAGTGGCCGTTTCACACAACAGCAGCTTTAATCCCAGTGCTAATGGTCAGTTGATATTCAAAATCATTGCAGGCCTGTAAATGACACCTGCCCTGAAAACAAATCCTGGGGTCACATATCGACCAAAAAATTCAAAGGACGTCCATATTTCAAAACGACCGTTTCAAAAGGCATATTTTATGCACATTAGTGTTCTGCTTCTTTGTCTTTCTTTGTTTTTTGGTTAAAAAGACTGGAATGGAAAAAGGCGTCCCTCAGAATGGGCGAAAATAGTTGCAAACGAATCAATGGACAAAGGTTTAATCTCCAATATATATAAACAGCTCATGCACCTTAATGTTAAAAAAACAAAAAAACCCAATACAAAAATGGGCAGAAGATCTAAAGAGACGTTTCTTCAAAGAAGACACAGAGAGGGCCAAGACGCACATGAAAAGCTGCTCAAGAGCACTAATTATTAGAGAAATGCAAAGCAAAACTACAATGAGGTATCCCCACACACCTGTTAGAATCGGCATCATCAGAAAATCTACAAACAACAAATTCTGGGGAGGGTGTGGACAAAAGGAACCCTCTTCCAATATTGGTGGGAATGCAAATTGATACAGTCACTATGGAGAACAGTATGGAGTTTCCTTAAAAAAACTAGAAATAGAATTACCATCTGATCCAGCAATCCCACTTCTGGGCATATACCCAGAGAAAACCATAAATCAAAAAGGCACATTCACCACGATGTTCATTGCAGCACTATTTACAATAGCCAGGTAATGGAAGCAACCTAAATGCCCACAGACAGATGAATGGATAATGATGGGGTACATATATAAAATGGAATATTACTCGGCCATAAAAAGGAATGAAACTGGGTCATTTGTAGAGACATCGATGGATCTAGAGACTGTCATACAGAATGAAGTAAGTCAGAAAGAGGAAAACAAATATTGTATATTAAAGCATATATGTGGAACCTAAAAAAATGATACAGATGAACTGGTTTGCAGGGAAGAAATAGAGACGCAGAGGTAGAGAACAAACGTATGGACACCAAGTGTGGGAAGCCATGGGGTGGTGGTGGTGGGATGAGTTGGGAGATTGGGATTGACCTGTATACATGTATATGCATAAAATACATAAGTGATAATAACCTGCTGTATAAAAAAGTAAATAAAATTAAATTTAAAAATTAAAAAAAATAAAACTTAAAACTAAAACAGAAAAAAGTTCTTCCCTTCACACAGATGTATTTATAGAAATGAATTATTTCCATGCTTATATCTATAAATACATAAAAGAGGAATAAAATCTAAGTTGAACCATAAACGAAAAAATACCTGAACCCACCAGTTATACAGAGGAAAACCCTATCAGGGCACTTGCTCCAGCGGTAAACAATTCTGAAATTGGTCAGAGGTGTGGAATCATCACCCATCCAGCCAGCAACCCACCCCCCACGCAAGGAGCGTCCTCATTGCAAAGCTGGGAGACCGTGCCGAGGCATCTCTGAATAAAGGTGAGCTGAGCCCCAGTCCAGCTGCTGCTGAACTGTTCCCACCCTTCCCAGGTAAAACACCTGAATATGTACAAGGGCATGAAAGCCTAGAGGAAGGGCCGTGGAGCCACACCAGCGACAGCACGCAGGCCAACATGGTGACTGCAGGTCAGCCAAGGATGTCCTGGACCCGTGCGCTCTTCCGGAAGCTTTCCATTATCCTGCCTGAGATACCCCTCTTGTCCCGGTCCCCACTGCTTTTTTCCTTCCTCACCTCTGTCCGGAGAGAAATTCCAGCGGAAGGTATGGGTGACACATCCTCTTCTTTACAGGTGGCAGCCTGGCAAATCCTGCAGAAAGGCCAGCAGAACCCCACTCACACCAGGCCACCAACAAAGCTGTGGCCCCTATTTCCCTCCCACCAGCTCAGCCCCGAGACTGCTGACGGGGCAGAGAATATGGAGTCAGGCACAGCTTCAGGGTCTATTGCTGCCTGGAGCGCTGTTTATATTGACCTCAACCAGGCAGACCTGGGGAGGGCCGGCCGGCAGGGTAAGGCTGCCCAGGTCAGCTAATCCACAGCCCTCAGGGAATCACATTGTTGAAAATGGACCTCGCTAAGGCAGAATAGAAGCCAAGGAAAATAAGGACACAATGCCATTTGCAGCACCGTAGATGAGTCTAGAGGTAATCACGTGACTTGTAGTAAGTCAGAAAGTGAAAGACACATATCATATCATATCACTTATAGGTGTTGCCTAAAATAGATAGCAGGTCAGTTATTTCCACTGAGAAGTGCAATCACAGGTTCATTAAACAAGCTTATGGTTCACCAATGGAAAGGTGTGAGGATTGGTTTCATTACGATATCGGGGTTAACAGACATATACAAACAGAGGTGACATATATAATCACCAAAGATCTAT
Source organism: Mesoplodon bidens (assembly GCF_964165515.1). Taxonomy (NCBI): domain Eukaryota; kingdom Metazoa; phylum Chordata; class Mammalia; order Artiodactyla; family Ziphiidae; genus Mesoplodon; species Mesoplodon bidens. The sequence continues at coordinate 117,202 of NW_027671698.1, read as the reverse complement.
GGAATACCAAGAGAAGACTACTCAACATTCTGTCATAACGTACATGGGTAAAGGATCCCAGGAAGAACAGACATCTGTATATGTGTAAAAGAACCACATCTTCGACACCTACAATAAGCCAAACATTGTAATCATACTTGCTGTAATAAAAAATAAAAAAAATTAAATTATAAATACGAACAAGAAGTAGGGATACAAACATGAGGGGCTTTCTCCTGGCACATTCCATTCTAAATTCCAATCTAGAACACGACTTCCATTGAGGCTCTGTTGCCCTAGTAACCAGATTTGATAAGGGATAACTGCTGCCACCTTGTGGCCGTTTCACACAACAGCAGCTTTAATCCCAGCGCTAATGGTCAGTTGATACTCAAAATCATTGCAGGCCTTTAAATGACACCTGCCCTGAAAACAAATCCTGGGGTCACATATCGACCAAAAAATTCAAAGGACGTCCATATTTCAAAAAGACCGTTTCAAAAGGCATATTTTATGCACATTAGTGTTCTGCTTCTTTGTCTTTCTTTCTTTTTTGGTTAAAAAGACGGGAATGGAAAAAGGCGTCCCTCAGAATGGGCGAAAATAGTTGCAAACGAATCAATGGACAAAGGTTTAATCTCCAATATATATAAACAGCTCATGCAGCTTATTAAAAAAACAAACAACCCAATACAAAAATGGGCAGAAGATCTAAAGAGACGTTTCTTCAAAGAAGACACAGAGAGGGCCAAGACGCACATGAAAAGCTGCTCAAGAGCACTAATTATTAGAGAAATGCAAATCAAAACTACAATGAGGTATCCCCTCACACCTGTTACAATCGGCATCATCAGAAAATCTACAAACAACAAATTCTGGGGAGGGTGAGGACAAAAGGAGCCCTCTTCCACTATTGGTGGGAATGTAAATTGATACAGTCACTATGGAGAAGAGTATGGAGTTTCCTTTAAAAAACTAGAAATAGAATTACCATCTGACCCATCAATCCCACTTTTGGGCATATACCCAGAGACAACCATAAATCAAAAAGGCACATTCACCACAAGGTTCATTGCAGCACTATTTACAATAGCCAGGTAATGGAAGCAACCTAAATGCCCACAGACAGATGAATGTATAAAGATGGGGTACATATATAAAATGGAATATTACTCGGCCATAAAAAGGAATGAAACTGGGTCATTTGTAGAGACATCGATGGATCTAGAGACTGTCATACAGAATGAAGTAAGTCAGAAAGAGGAAAACAAATATTGTATATTAATGCATATATGTGGAACCTAAAAAAATGATACAGATGAACTGGTTTGCAGGGAAGAAATAGAGACGCAGAGGTAGAGAACAAACGTATGGACACCAAGTGTGGGAAGCCATGGGGTGGTGGTGGTGGGATGAGTTGGGAGATTGGGATTGACCTGTATACATGTATATGCATAAAATACATAAGTGATAATAACCTGCTGTATAAAAAAGTAAATAAAATTAAATTTAAAAATTTAAAAAAATAAAACTTAAAACTAAAACAGAAAAAAGTTCTTCCCTTCACACAGATGTATTTATAGAAATGAATTATTTCCATGCTTATATCTATAAATACATAAAAGAGGAATAAAATCTAAGTTGAACCATAAACGAAAAAATACCTGAACCCACCAGTTATACAGAGGAAAACCCTATCAGGGCACTTGCTCCAGCGGTAAACAATTCTGAAATTGGTCAGAGGTGTGGAATCATCACCCATCCAGCCAGCAACCCACCCCCCACGCAAGGAGCGTCCTCATTGCAAAGCTGGGAGAACGTGCCGAGGCATCTCTGAATAAAGGTGAGCTGAGCCCCAGTCCAGCTGCTGCTGAACTGTTCCCACCCTTCCCAGGTAAAACACCTGAATATGTACAAGGGCTTGAAAGCCTAGAGGAAGGGCCGCGGAGCCACACCAGCGACAGCACGCAGGCCAACGTGGTGACTGCAGGTCAGCCAAGGTTGTCCTGGCCCCGTGCGCTCTTCCGGAAGCTTTCCATTATCCTGCCTGAGATACCCCTCCTGTCCCGGTCCCCACTGCTTTTTTCCTTCCTCACCTCTGTCTGGAGAGAAATTCCAGCGGAAGGTATGGGTGACACATCCTCTTCTTTACAGGTGGCAGCCTGGCAACTCCTGCAGAAAGGCCAGCAGAACCCCACTCACACCAGGCCAACAACAAAGCTGTGGCTCCTATTTCCCTCCCACCAGCTCAGCCCCGAGACTGCTGACGGGGCAGAGAATATGGAGTCAGGCACAGCTTCAGGGGCTATTGCTGCCTGGAGCACTGTTTATATTGACCTCAACCAGGCACACCTGGGGAGGGCCGGCCGGCAGGGTAAGGCTGCCCAGGTCATCTAATCCACAACCCTCAGGGAATCACATTGTTGAAAATGGACCTCACTAAGGCAATATAGAAGCCAAGGAAAATAAGGACACAATGCCATTTGCAGCACCGTAGATGAGTCTAGAGGTAATCACGTGACTTGTAGTAAGTCAGAAAGTGAAAGACACATATCATATCATATCACTTAGAGGTGTTACCTAAAATAGATAGCAGGGCAGTTATTTCCACTGAGACGTGCAATCACAGGTTCATTAAACAAGCTTATGGTTCACCAATGGAAAGGTGTGAGGATTGGTTTCATTACGATATCGGTGTTAACAGACATATACAAACAGAGGTGACATATATAATCACCAAAGACCTATGGAATACCAAGAGAAGACTACTCAACATTCTGTCATAACGTACATGGGTAAAGGATCCCAGGAAGAACAGACATCTGTATATGTGTAAAAGAACCACATCTTCGACACCTACAATAAGCCAAACATTGTAATCATACTTGCTGTAATAAAAAATAAAAAATTAAATTAAAAATACGAACAAGAAGTAGGGAGACAAACTTGAGGGGCTTTCTCCTGGCACATTCCATTCTAAATTCCAATCTAGAACACGACTTCCATTGAGGCTCTGTTACCCTAGTAACCAGATGTGTTAAGGGAGAACTGCTGCCACCTAGTGGCCGTTTCACACAACAGCAGCTTTAATCCCAGTGCTAATGGTCAGTTGATATTCAAAATCATTGCAGGCCTGTAAATGACACCTGCCCTGAAAACAAATCCTGGGGTCACATATCGACCAAAAAATTCAAAGGACGTCCATATTTCAAAGCGACAGTTTCAAAAGGCATATTTTATGCACATTAGTGTTCTGCTTCTTTGTCTTTCTTTGTTTTTTGGTTAAAAAGACTGGAATGGAAAAAGGCGTCCCTCAGAATGGGCGAAAATAGTTGCAAACGAATCAATGGACAAAGGTTTAATCTCCAATATATATAAACAGCTCATGCACCTTAATGTTAAAAAAACAAAAAAACCCAATACAAAAATGGGCAGAAGATCTAAAGAGACGTTTCTTCAAAGAAGACACAGAGAGGGCCAAGACGCACATGAAAAGCTGCTCAAGAGCACTAATTATTAGAGAAATGCAAATCAAAACTACAATGAGGTATCCCCACACACCTGTTAGAATCGGCATCATCAGAAAATCTACAAACAACAAATTCTGGGGAGGGTGTGGACAAAAGGAACCCTCTTCCAATATTGGTGGGAATGCAAATTGATACAGTCACTATGGAGAACAGTATGGAGTTTCCTTTAAAAAACTAGAAATAGAATTACCATCTGATCCAGCAATCCCACTTCTGGGCATATACCCAGAGAAAACCATAAATCAAAAAGGCACATTCACCACGATGTTCATTGCAGCACTATTTACAATAGCCAGGTAATGGAAGCAACCTAAATGCCCACAGACAGATGAATGGATAATGATGGGGTACATATATAAAATGGAATATTACTCGGCCATAAAAAGGAATGAAACTGGGTCATTTGTAGAGACATCGATGGATCTAGAGACTGTCATACAGAATGAAGTAAGTCAGAAAGAGGAAAACAAATATTGTATATTAATGCATATATGTGGAACCTAAAAAAATGATACAGATGAACTGGTTTGCAGGGAAGAAATAGAGACGCAGAGGTAGAGAACAAACGTATGGACACCAAGTGTGGGAAGTCATGGGGTGGTGGTGGTGGGATGAGTTGGGAGATTGGGATTGACCTGTATACATGTATATGCATAAAATACTTAAGTGATAATAACCTGCTGTATAAAAAAGTAAATAAAATTAAATTTAAAAATTTAAAAAAATAAAACTTAAAAATAAAACAGAAAAAAGTTCTTCCCTTCACACAGATGTATTTATAGAAATGAATTATTTCCATGCTTATATCTATAAATACATAAAAGAGGAATAAAATCTAAGTTGAACCATAAACGAAAAAATACCTGAACCCACCAGTTATACAGAGGAAAACCCTATCAGGGCACTTGCTCCAGCGGTAAACAATTCTGAAATTGGTCAGAGGTGTGGAATCATCACCCATCCAGCCAGCAACCCACCCCCCACGCAAGGAGCGTCCTCATTGCAAAGCTGGGAGACCGTGCCGAGGCATCTCTGAATAAAGGTGAGCTGAGCCCCAGTCCAGCTGCTGCTGAACTGTTCCCACCCTTCCCAGGTAAAACACCTGAATATGTACAAGGGCTTGAAAGCCTAGAGGAAGGGCCGCGGAGCCACACCAGCGACAGCACGCAGGCCAACGTGGTGACTGCAGGTCAGCCAATGTTGTCCTGGCCCCGTGCGCTCTTCCGGAAGCTTTCCATTATCCTGCCTGAGATACCCCTCCTGTCCCGGTCCCCACTGCTTTTTTCCTTCCTCACCTCTGTCCGGAGAGAAATTCCAGCGGAAGGTATGGGTGACACATCCTCTTCTTTACAGGTGGCAGCCTGGCAACTCCTGCAGAAAGGCCAGCAGAACCCCACTCACACCGGGCCACCAACAAAGCTGTGGCCCCTCACTCCCTCCCACCAGCACAGCCCCGAGACTGCTGACGGGGCAGAGAATATGGAGTCAGGCACAGCTTCAGGGGCTATTGCTGCCTGGAGCGCTGTTTATATTGACCTCAACCAGGCAGACCTGGGGAGGGCCGGCCGGCAGGGTAAGGCGGCTCAGGTCAGCTAATCCACAACACTCAGGGAATCACATTGTTGAAAATGGACCTCGCTAAGGCACAATAGAAGCCAAGGAAAATAAGGACACAATGCCATTTGCAGCACCGTAGATGAGTCTAGAGGTAATCACGTGACTTGTAGTAAATCAGAAAGTGAAAGACACTTATCATTTCATATCACTTATAGGTGTTACCTAAAATAGAAACCAGGGCAGTTATTTCCACTGAGAAGTGCAATCAGAGATTCATTAAACAAACTTATGGTCCACCAATGGAAAGGTGTGAGGATTGGTTTCATTACGATATCGGTGTTAACAGACATATACAAACAGAGGTGACATATATAATCACCAAAGACCTACGGAATACCAAGAGAAGACTACTCAACATTCTCTCATAACGTACATGGGAAAAGGATCCCAGGAAGAACAGACATCTGTATATGTGTAAAAGAACCACATCTTCCACACCTACAACAAGCCAAACATTGTAATCAAACTTGCTATAATAAAAAATAAAAAAATTAAATTAATAATACTAACAAGAAGTAGGGAGTCAAACATGAGGGGCTTTCTCCTGGCACATTCCATTCTAAATTCCAATCTAGAACATGTTGTCCTTTGAGGCTCTCTTGCCCTAGTAACCAGATATGTTAAGGGAGAACTGCTGCCACCTAGTGGCCGTTTCACACAACAGCAGCTTTAATCCCTGTGCTAATGGTCAGTTGATATTCAAAATCATTGCAGGCGTGTAAATGACACCTGCCCTGAAAACAAATCTTGGGGCCACATATCGACCAAAAAATTTAAAGGACGTCCATATTTCAAAACGACCGTTTCAAAAGGCATATTTTATGCACATTAGTGTTCTGCTTCTTTGTCTTTCTTTCTTTTTTGGTTAAAAAGACTGGAATGGAAAAAGGCATCCCTCAGAAGGGGCGAAAATAGTTGCAAATGAATCAATGGACAAAGGTTTAATCTCCAATATATATAAACAGCTCATGCAGCTTATTAAAAAAACAAACAACCCAATACAAAAATGGGCAGAAGATCTAAAGAGACGTTTCTTCAAAGAAGACACAGAGAGGGCCAAGACGCACATGAAAAGCTGCTCAAGAGCACTAATTATTAGAGAAATGCAAATCAAAACTACAATGAGGTATCCCCACACACCTGTTAGAATTGGCATCATCAGAAAATCTACAAACAACAAATTCTGGGGAGGGTGTGGACAAAAGGAACCCTCTTCCACTATTGGTGGGAATGCAAATTGATACAGTCACTATGGAGAACAGTATGGAGTTTCCTTAAAAAAACTAGAAATAGAATTACCATCTGATCCAGCAATCCCACTTCTGGGCATATACCCAGAGAAAACCATAAATCAAAAAGGCACATTCACCACGATGTTCATTGCAGCACTATTTACAATAGCCAGGTAATGGAAGCAACCTAAATGCCCACAGACAGATGAATGGATAATGATGGGGTACATATATAAAATGGAATATTACTCGGCCATAAAAAGGAATGAAACTGGGTCATTTGTAGAGACATCGATGGATCTAGAGACTGTCATACAGAATGAAGTAAATCAGAAAGAGGAAAACAAATATTGTATATTAATGCATATATGTGGAACCTAAAAAAATGATACAGATGAACTGGTTTGCAGGGAAGAAATAGAGACGCAGAGGTAGAGAACAAACGTATGGACACCAAGTGTGGGAAGTCATGGGGTGGTTGTGGTGGGATGAGTTGGGAGATTGGGATTGACCTGTATACATGTATATGCATAAAATACATAAGTGATAATAACCTGCTGTATAAAAAAGTAAATAAAATTAAATTTAAAAATTTAAAAAAATAAAACTTAAAACTAAAACAGAAAAAAGTTCTTCCCTTCACACAGATGTATTTATAGAAATGAATTATTTCCATGCTTATATCTATAAATACATAAAAGAGGAATAAAATCTAAGTTGAACCATAAACGAAAAAATACCTGAACCCACCAGTTGTACACAGGAAAACCGTATCAGGGCACTTGCTCCAGCGGTAAACAATTCTGAAATTGGTCAGAGGTGTGGAATCATCACCCATCCAGCCAGCAACCCACCCCCCACGCAAGGAGCGTCCTCATTGCAAAGCTGGGAGACCGTGCCGAGGCATCTCTGAATAAAGGTGAGCTGAGCCCCAGTCCAGCTGCTGCTGAACTGTTCCCACCCTTCCCAGGTAAAACACCTGAATATGTACAAGGGCTTGAAAGCCTAGAGGAAGGGCCGCGGAGCCACACCAGCGACAGCACGCAGGCCAACGTGGTGACTGCAGGTCAGCCAAGGTTGTCCTGGCCCCGTGCGCTCTTCCGGAAGCTTTCCATTATCCTGCCTGAGATACCCCTCCTGTCCCGGTCCCCACTGCTTTTTTCCTTCCTCACCTCTGTCCGGAGAGAAATTCCAGCGGAAGATATGGGTGACACATCCTCTTCTTTACAAGTGGCAGCCTGGCAACTCCTGCAGAAAGGCCAGCAGAACCCCACTCACACCGGGCAACCAAAAAAGCTGTGGCCCCTCACTCCCTCCCACCAGCTCAGCCCCGAGACTGCTGACGGGGCAGAGAATATGGAGTCAGGCACAGCTTCAGGGGCTATTGCTGCCTGGAGCGCTGTTTCTATTGACCTCAACCAGGCACACCTGGGGAGGGCCAGCCGGCAGGGTAAGGCTGCCCAGGTCAGCTAATCCACAACCCTCAGGGAATCACATTGTTGAAAATGGACCTCGCTAAGGCACAATAGAAGCCAAGGAAAATAAGGACACAATGCCATTTGCAGCACCGTAGATGAGTCTAGATGTAATCACGTGACTTGTAGTAAGTCAGAAAGTGAAAGACACATATCATATCATATCACTTATAGGTGTTACCTAAAATAGATAGCAGGGCAGTTATTTCCACTGAGAAGTGCAATCACAGGTTCATTAAACAAGCTTATGGTTCACCAATGGTAAGGTGTGAGGATTGGTTTCATTACGATATCGGGGTTAACAGACATATACAAACAGAGGTGACATATATAATCACCAAAGACCTATGGAATACCAAGAGAAGACTACTCAACATTCTGTCATAACGTACATGGGTAAAGGATCCCAGGAAGAACAGACATCTGTATATGTGTAAAAGAACCACATCTTTGACACCTACAATAAGCCAAACATTGTAATCATACTTGCTGTAATAAAAAATAAAAAATTAAATTAAAAATACGAACAAGAAGTAGGGAGAGAAACTTGAGGGGCTTTCTCCTGGCACATTCCATTCTAAATTCCAATCTACAACACGACTTCCATTGAGGCTCTGTTGCCCTAGTAACCAGATTTGGTAAGGGATAACTGCTGCCACCTTGTGGCCGTTTCACACAACAGCACCTTTAATCCCAGCGCTAATGGTCAGTTGATATTCAAAATCATTGCAGGCCTGTAAATGACACCTGCCCTGAAAAGAAATCCTGGGGTCACATATCGACCAAAAAATTCAAAGGACGTCCATATTTCAAAACGACCGTTTCAAAAGGCATATTTTATGCACATTAGTGTTCTGCTTCTTTGTCTTTCTTTCTTTTTTGGTTAAAAAGACGGGAATGGAAAAAGGCGTCCCTCAGAATGGGCGAAAATAGTTGCAAACGAATCAATGGACAAAGGTTTAATCTCCAATATATATAAACAGCTCATGCACCTTAATGTTAAAAAAACAAAAAAACCCAATACAAAAATGGGCAGAAGATCTAAAGAGACGTTTCTTCAAAGAAGACACAGAGAGGGCCAAGACGCACATGAAAAGCTGCTCAAGAGCACTAATTATTAGAGAAATGCAAATCAAAACTACAATGAGGTATCCCCTCACACCTGTTAGAATCGGCATCATCAGAAAATCTACAAACAACAAATTCTGGGGAGGGTGTGGACAAAAGGAACCCTCTTCCACTATTGGTGGGAATGTAAATTGATACAGTCACTATGGAGAACAGTATGGAGTTTCCTTAAAAAAAACTAGAAATAGAATTACCATCTGATCCAGCAATCCCACTTCTGGGCATATACCCAGAGAAAACCATAAATCAAAAAGGCACATTCACCACGATGGTCATTGCAGCACTATTTACAAGAGCCAGGTAATGGAAGCAACCTAAATGCCCACAGACAGATGAATGGATAAAGATGGGGTACATATATAAAATGGAATATTACTCGGCCATAAAAAGGAATGAAACTGGGTCATTTGTAGAGACATCGATGGATCTAGAGACTGTCATACAGAATGGAGTAAGTCAGAAAGAGGAAAACAAATATTGTATATTAATGCATATATGTGGAACCTAAAAAAATGATACAGATGAACTGGTTTGCAGGGAAGAAATAGAGACGCAGAGGTAGAGAACAAACGTATGGACACCAAGTGTGGGAAGCCATGGGGTGGTGGTGGTGGGATGAGTTGGGAGATTGGGATTGACCTGTATACATGTATATGCATAAAATACATAAGTGATAATAACCTGCTGTATAAAAAGGTAAATAAAATTAAATTTAAAAATTTAAAAAAATAAAACTTAAAACTAAAACAGAAAAAAGTTGTTCCCTTCACACAGATGTATTTATAGAAATGAATTATTTCCATGCTTATATCTATAAATACATAAAAGAGGAATGAAATCTAAGTTGAACCATAAACGAAAAAATACCTGAACCCACCAGTTATACAGAGGAAAACCCTATCAGGGCACTTGCTCCAGCGGTAAACAATTCTGAAATTGGTCAGAGGTGTGGAATCATCACCCATCCAGCCAGCAACCCACCCCCCACGCAAGGAGCGTCCTCATTGCAAAGCTGGGAGACCGTGCCGAGGCATCTCTGAATAAAGGTGAGCTGAGCCCCAGTCCAGCTGCTTCTGAACTGTTCCCACCCTTCCCAGGTAAAACACCTGAATATGTACAAGGGCTTGAAAGACTAGAGGAAGGGCCGCGGAGCCACACCAGTGACAGCACGAAGGCCAACGTGGTGACTGCAGGTCAGCCAAGGTTGTCCTGGCCCCGTGCGCTCTTCTGGAAGCTTTCCATTATCCTGCCTGAGATACCCCTCCTGTCCCGGTCCCCACTGCTTTTTTCCTTCCTCACCTCTGTCCGGAGAGAAATTCCAGCGGAAGGTATGGGTGACACATCCTCTTCTTTACAGGTGGCAGCCTGGCAACTCCTGCAGAAAGGCCAGCAGAACCCCACTCACACCAGGCCACCAACAAATCTGTGGCCCCTATTTCCCCCCCACGAGCTCAGCCCCGAGACTGCTGACGGGGCAGAGAATATGGAGTCAGGCACAGCTTCAGGGGCTATTGCTGCCTGGAGCGCTGTTTTTATTGACCTCAACCAGGCACACCTAGGGAGGGACGGCCGGCAGGGTAAGGCTGCCCAGGTCAGCTAATCCACAACCCTCAGGAAATCACATTGTTGAAAATGGACCTCTCTAAGGCAGAATAGAAGCCAAGGAAAATAAGGACACAATGCCATTTGCAGCACCGTAGATGAGTCTAGAGGTAATCACGTGACTTGTAGTAAGTCAGAAAGTGAAAGACACATATCATATCATATCACTTAGAGGTGTTACCTAAAATAGATAGCAGGGCAGTTATTTCCACTGAGAAGTGCAATCACAGGTTCATTAAACAAGCTTATGGCTCACCAATGGAAAGGTGTGAGGATTGGTTTCATTACGATATCGGGGTTAACAGACATATACAAACAGAGGTGACATATATAATCACCAAAGACCTATGGAATACCAAGAGAAGACTACTCAACATTCTGTCATAACGTACATGGGTAAAGGATCCCAGGAAGAACAGACATCTGTATATGTGTAAAAGAACCACATCTTCGACACCTACAATAAGCCAAACATTGTAATCATACTTGCTGTAATAAAAAATAAAAATTAAATTAAAATTACGAACAAGAAGTAGGGAGACAAACTTGAGGGGCTTTCTCCTGGCACATTCCATTCTAAATTCCAATCTAGAACACAACTTCCATTGAGGCTCTCTTGCCCTAGTAACCAGATTTGGTAAGGGATAACTGCTGCCACCTTGTGGCCGTTTCACACAACAGCAGCTTTAATCCCAGCGCTAATGGTCAGTTGATACTCAAAATCATTGCAGGCCTGTAAATGACACCTGCCCTGAAAACAAATCCTGGGGTCACATATCGACCAAAAAATTCAAAGGACGTCCATATTTCGAAACGACCGTATCAAAAGGCATATTTTATGCACATTAGTGTTCTGCTTCTTTGTCTTTCTTTCTTTTTTGGTTAAAAAGACGGGAATGGAAAAAGGCACCCCTCAGAATGGGCGAAAATAGTTGCTAACGAATCAATGGACAAAGGTTTAATCTCCAATATATATAAACAGCACATGCACCTTAATGTTAAAAAAACAAAAAACCCAATACAAAAATGGGCAGAAGATCTAAAGAGACGTTTCTTCAAAGAAGACACAGAGAGGGCCAAGACGCACATGAAAAGCTGCTCAAGAGCACTAATTATTAGAGAAATGCAAATCAAAACTACAATGAGGTATCCCCTCACACCTGTTAGAATCGGCATCATCAGAAAATCTACAAAGAACAAATTCTGGGGAGGGTGTGGACAAAAGGAACCCTCTTTCACTTATTGGTGGGAATGTAAATTGATACAGTCACTATGGAGAACAGTATGGAGTTTCCTTAAAAACACTAGAAATAGAATTACCATCTGATCCAGCAATCCCACTTCTGGGCATATACCCAGAGAAAACCATAAATCAAAAAGGCACATTCACCACGATGTTCATTGCAGCACTATTTACAATAGCCAGGTAATGGAAGCAACCTAAATGCCCACAGACAGATGAATGGATAAAGATGGGGTACATATATAAAATGGAATATTACTCGGCCATAGAAAGGAATGAAACTGGGTCATTTGTAGAGACATCGATGGATCTAGAGACTGTCATACAGAATGAAGTAGGTCAGAAAGAGGAAAACAAGTATTGTATATTAATGCATATATGTGGAACCTAAAAAAATGATAGAGATGAACTGGTTTGCAGGGAAGAAATAGAGACGCAGAGGTAGAGAAGAAACGTATGGACACCAAGTGTGGGAAGCCATGGGGTGGTGGTGGTGGGATGAGTTGGGAGTTTGGGATTGACCTGTATACATGTATATGCATAAAATACATAAGTGATAATAACCTGCTGTATAAAAATGTAAATAAAATTAAATATAAAATTTAAAAAAATAAAACTTAAAACTAAAACAGAAAAAAGTTCTTCCCTTCACACAGATGTATTTATAGAAATGAATTATTTCCATGCTTATATCTATAAATACATAAAAGAGGAATAAAATCTAAGTTGAACCATAAACGAAAAAATACCTGAACCCACCAGTTGTACAGAGGAAAACCCTATCAGGGCACTTGCTCCAGCGGTAAACAATTCTGAAATTGGTCAGAGGTGTGGAATCATCACCCATCCAGCCAGCAACCCACCCCCCAAGCAAGGAGCGTCCTCATTGCAAAGCTGGGAGACCGTGCCGAGGCATCTCTGAATAAAGGTGAGCTGAGCCCCAGTCCAGCTGCTGCTGAACTGTTCCCACCCTTCCCAGGTAAAACACCTGAATATGTACAAGGGCTTGAAAGCCTAGAGGAAGGGCCGCGGAGCCACACCAGCGACAGCACGCAGGCCAACATGGTGACTGCAGGTCAGCCAAGGTTGTCCTGGCCCCGTGCGCTCTTCCGGAAGCTTTCCATTATCCTGCCTGAGATACCCCTCCTGTCCTGTTCCCACTGATTTTTCCTTCCTCACCTCTGTCCGCAGAGAAATTCCAGCGGAAGGTATGGGTGACACATCCTCTTCTTTACAGGTGGCAGCCTGGCAACTCCTGCAGAAAGGCCAGCAGAACCCCACTCACACCAGGCCACCAACAAAGCTGTGGCCCCTATTTCCCTCCCACCAGCTCAGCCCCGAGACTGCTGACGGGGCAGAGAATATGGAGTCAGGCACAGCTTCAGGGGCTATTGCCGCCTGGAGCGCTGTTTTTATTGACCTCAACCAGGCACACCTGGGGAGGGCCGGCCTGCAGGGTAAGGCTGCCCAGGTCAGCTAATCCACAACCCTCAGGGAATCACATTGTTGAAAATGGACCTCGCTAAGGCAGAATAGAAGCCAAGGAAAATAAGGACACAATGCCTTTTGCAGCACCGTAGATGAGTCTAGAGGTAATCACGTGACTTGTAGTAAGTCAGAAAGTGAAAGACACATATCATATCATATCACTTAGAGGTGTTACCTAAAATAGATAGCAGGGCAGTTATTTCCACTGAGAAGTGCAATCACAGGTTCATTAAACAAGCTTATGGTTCACCAATGGAAAGGTGTGAGGATTGGTTTCATTACGATATCGGGGTTAACAGACATATACAAACAGAGGTGACATATATAATCACCAAAGACCTATGGAACACCAAGAGAAGACTACTCAACATTCTGTCATAACGTACATGGGTAAAGGATCCCTGGAAGAACAGACATGTGCATATATGTAAAAGAACCACATCTTCGACACCTACAATAAGCCAAACATTGTAATCATACTTGCTGTAATAAAAAATAAAAAATTAAATTAAAAATACGAACAAGAAGTAGGGAGACAAACTTGAGGGGCTTTCTCCTGGCACATTCCATTCTAAATTCCAATCTAGAACACGACTTCCATTGAGGCTCTGTTGCCCTAGTAACCAGATTTGGTAAGGGATAACTGCTGCCACCTTGTGGCCGTTTCACACAACAGCAGCTTTAATCCCAGCTCTAATGGTCAGTTGATACTCAAAATCATTGCAGGCCTGTAAATGACACCTGCCCTGAAAACAAATCCTGGGGTCACATATCGACCAAAAAATTCAAAGGACGTCCATATTTCAAAACGACCGTTTCAAAAGGCATATTTTATGCACATTAGTGTTCTGCTTCTTTGTCTTTCTTTCTTTTTTGGTTAAAAAGACGGGAATGGAAAAAGGCATCCCTCAGAATGGGCGAAAATAGTTGCAAACGAATCAATGGACAAAGGTTTAATCTCCAATATATATAAACAGCTCATGCACCTTAATGTTAAAAAAACAAAAAACCCAATACAAAAATGGGCAGAAGATCTAAAGAGACGTTTCTTCAAAGAAGACACAGAGAGGGCCAAGACGCACATGAAAAGCTGCTGAAGAGCACTAATTATTAGAGAAATGCAAATCAAAACTACAATGAGGTATCCCCTCACACCTGTTAGAATCGGCATCATAAGAAAATCTACAAACAACAAATTCTGGGGAGGGTGTGGACAAAAGGAACCCTCTTCCACTATTGGTGGGAATGTAAATTGATACAGTCACTATGGAGAACAGTATGGAGTTTCCTTAAAAACACTAGAAATAGAATTACCATCTGATCCAGCAATCCCACTTCTGGGCATATACCCAGAGAAAACCATAAATCAAAAAGGCACATTCACCACGATGTTCATTGCAGCACTATTTACAATAGCCAGGTAATGGAAGCAACCTAAATGCCCACAGACAGATGAATGGATAAAGATGGGGTACATATATAAAATGGAATATTACTCGGCCATAAAAAGGAATGAAACTGGGTCATTTGTAGAGACATCGATGGATCTAGAGACTGTCATACAGAATGAAGTAGGTCAGAAAGAGGAAAACAAATATTGTATATTAATGCATATATGTGGAACCTAAAAAAATGATACAGATGAACTGGTTTGCAGGGAAGAAATAGAGACGCAGAGGTAGAGAAGAAACGTATGGACACCAAGTGTGGGAAGCCATGGTGTGGTGGTGGTGGGATGAGTTGGGAAATTGGGATTGACCTGTATACATGTATATGCATAAAATACATAAGTGATAATAACCTGCTGTATAAAAAAGTAAATAAAATTAAATTTAAAAATTAAAAAAAATAAAACTTAAAACTAAAACAGAAAAAAGTTCTTCCCTTCACACAGATGTATTTATAGAAATGAATTATTTCCATGCTTATATCTATAAATACATAAAAGAGGAATAAAATCTAAGTTGAACCATAAACGAAAAAATACCTGAACCCACCAGTTATACAGAGGAAAACCCTATCAGGGCACTTGCTCCAGCGGTAAACAATTCTGAAATCGGTCAGAGGTGTGGAATCATCACCCATCCAGCCAGCAACCCACCCCCCACGCAAGGAGAGTCATCATTGAAAAGCTGGGAGACCGTGCCGAGGCATCTCTGAATAAAGGTGAGCTGAGCCCCAGTCCAGCTGCTGCTGAACTGTTCCCACCCTTCCCAGGTAAAACACCTGAATATGTACAAGGGCTTGAAAGCCTAGAGGAAGGGCCGCGGAGCCACACCAGCGACAGCACGCAGGCCAACGTGGTGACTGCAGGTCAGCCAAGGTTGTCCTGGCCCCGTGCGCTCTTCCGGAAGCTTTCCATTATCCTGCCTGAGATACCCCTCCTGTCCCGGTCCCCACTGATTTTTCCTTCCTCACCTCTGTCCGGAGAGAAATTCCAGCGGAAGGTATGGGTGACACATCCTCTTCTTTACAGGTGGCAGCCTGGCAACTCCTGCAGAAAGGCCAGAAGAACCCCACTCACACCAGGCCACCAACAAAGCTGTGGCCCCTATTTCCCTCCCACAAGCTCAGCCCCGAGACTGCTGACGGGGCAGAGAATATGGAGTCAGGCACAGCTTCAGGGGCTATTGCCGCCTGGAGCACTGTTTATATTGACCTCAACCAGGCACACCTGGGGAGGGCCGGCCGGCAGGGTAAGGCTGCCCAGGTCAGCTAATCCACAACCCTCAGGGAATCACATTGTTGAAAATGGACCTCGCTAAGGCAGAATAGAAGCCAAGGAAAATAAGGACACAATGCCATTTGCAGCACCGTAGATGAGTCTAGAGGTAATCACGTGACTTGTAGTAAGTCAGAAAGTGAAAGACACATATCATATCATATCACTTAGAGTTGTTACCTAAAATAGATAGCAGGGCAGTTATTTCCACTGAGAAGTGCAATCACAGGTTCATTAAACAAGCTTATGGTTCACCAATGGAAAGGTGTGAGGATTGGTTTCATTACGATATCGGGGTTAACAGACATATACAAACAGAGGTGACATATATAATCACCAAAGACCTATGGAATACCAAGAGAAGACTACTAAACATTCTGTCATAACGTACATGGGTAAAGGATCCCAGGAAGAACAGACATCTGTATATGTGTAAAAGAACCACATCTTCGACACCTACAATAAGCCAAACATTGTAATCATACTTGCTGTAATAAAAAATAAAAAATTAAATTAAAAATACGAACAAGAAGTATGGAGACAAACATGAGGGGCTTTCTCCTGGCACATTCCATTCTAAATTCCAATCTAGAACACGACTTCCATTGAGGCTCTGTTGCCCTAGTAACCAGATTTGGTAAGGGATAACTGCTGCCACTTTGTGGCCTTTTCCCACAACAGCAGCTTTAATCCCAGCGCTAATGGTCAGTTGATACTCAAAATTATTGCAGGCCTGTAAATAACACCTGCCCTGAAAACAAATCCTGGGGTCACATATCGACCAAAAAATTCAAAGGACGTCCATATTTCAAAACGACCGTTTCAAAAGGCATATTTTATGCACATTAGTGTTCTGCTTCTTTGTCTTTCTTTCTTTTTTGGTTAAAAAGACGGGAATGGAAAAAGGCATCCCTCAGAATGGGCGAAAATAGTTGCAAACGAATCAGTGGACAAAGGTTTAATCTCCAATATATATAAACAGCTCATGCACCTTAATGTTAAAAAAACAAAAAACCCAATACAAAAATGGGCAGAAGATCTAAAGAGACGTTTCTTCAAAGAAGACACAGAGAGGGCCAAGACGCACATGAAAAGCTGCTCAAGAGCACTAATTATTAGAGAAATGCAAATCAAAACTACAATGAGGTATCGCCTCACACCTGTTAGAATCGGCATCATCAGAAAATCTACAAACAACAAATTCTGGGGAGGGTGTGGACAAAAGGAACCCTCTTCCACTATTGGTGGGAATGTAAATTGATACAGTCACTATGGAGAACAGTATGGAGTTTCCTTAAAAAAACTAGAAATAGAATTACCATCTGATCCAGCAATCCCACTTCTGGGCATATACCCAGAGAAATCCATAAATCAAAAAGGCACATTCACCACGATGTTCATTGCAGCACTATTTACAATAGCCAGGTAATGGAAGCAACCTAAATGCCCACAGACAGATGAATGGATAAAGATGGGGTACATATATAAAATGGAATATTACTCGGCCATAAAAAGGAATGAAACTGGGTCATTTTTAGAGACATCGATGGACCTAGAGACTGTCATACAGAATGAAGTAAGTCAGAAAGAGGAAAACAAATATTGTATATTAATGCATATATGTGGAACCTAAAAAAATGATACAGATGAACTGGTTTGCAGGGAAGAAATAGAGACGCAGAGGTAGAGAACAAACGTATGGACACCAAGTGTGGGAAGCCATGGGGTGGTGGTGGTGGGATGAGTTGGGAGATTGGGATTGACCTGTATACATGTATATGCATAAAATACATAAGTGATAATAACCTGCTGTATAAAAAAGTAAATAAAATTAAATTTAAAAATTTAAAAAAATATAACTTAAAACTAAAACAGAAAAAATTTCTTCCCTTCACACAGATGTATTTATAGAAATGAATTATTTCCATGCTTATATCTATAAATACATAAAAGAGGAATAAAATCTAAGTTGAACCATAAACGAAAAAATAACTGAACCCACCAGTTGTACAGAGGAAAACCCTATCAGGGCACTTGCTCCAGCGGTAAACAATTCTGAAATTGCTCAGAGGTGTGGAATCATCACCCATCCAGCCAGCAACCCAACCCCACGCAAGGAGCGTCCTCATTGCAAAGCTGGGAGACCGTGCCGAGGCATCTCTGAATAAAGGTGAGCTGAGCCCCAGTCCAGCTGCTGCTGAACTGTTCCCACCCTTCCCAGGTAAAACACCTGAATATGTACAAGGGCTTGAAAGCCTAGAGGAAGGGCCGCGGAGCCACACCAGCGACAGCACGCAGGCCAACTTGGTGCCTGCAGGCCAGGCAGGGTGGTCCTGCCTCCGGGCGCTCTTCCGGAATCTTTCCATTGTCCTGCCTGAGATACCCCACTTGTCCCGGCCCCCACTGCTTTTTTCCTTCCTCACCTCTGTCCGGAGAGAAATTCCAGCGGAAGGTATGGGTGACACATCCTCTTCTTTACAGGTGGCAGCCTGGCAACTCCTGCAGAAAGGCCAGCAGAACCCCACTCACACCGGGCCACCAACAAAGCTGTGGCCCCTCATTCCCTCCCACCAGCACCGCCCCGAGACTGCTGACGGGGCAGAGAATATGGAGTCAGGCCCAGCTTCAGGGGCTATTGCTGCCTGGAGCACTGTTTATATTGACCTCAACCAGTCACACGTGGGGAGGGCCGGGCGGCAGGATAAGGCTGCTCAGGTCAGCTAATCCACAACACTCAGGGAATCACATTGTTGAAAATGGACCTCGCTAAGGCAGAAGAGAAGCCATGGAAAAAAAGAACACAATGCCATTTGCACCACCGTAGATGAGTCTAGAGGTAATCACGTGACTTGTAGTAAGTCAGAAAGTGAAAGACACATATCATATCATATCACTTATAGGTGTTACCTAAAAATGGATACCAGGGCAGATATTTCCACCGAGAAGGGCAATCAGAGATTCATTAAACAAACTTATGGTTCACCAATGGAAAGGTGTGAGGATGGGTTTCATTACGATATCGGGGTTAACAGACTTATACAAACAGAGGTGACATATATAATCACCAAAGACCTACGGAATACCAAAAGACTACTCATGATTCTGTCATAACGTACATGGGGAAAGCATCCCAGGAAAAACAGACATGTGTATATGTGTAAAAGAACCACATCTTCCACACCTCCAACAAGCCAAACATTGTAATCAAACTTGCTGTAATAAAAAATAAAAATTAAATTAAAAACACAAACAAGAAGTAGGGAGACAAACTTGAGGGGCTTTCACCTGGCACATTCCATTCTAAATTCCAATCTAGAACAGGACTTCCATTGAGGCTCTGTTGCCCTAGTAACCAGAATTGGTAAGGGAGAACTGCTGCCACCTTGTGGCCGTTTCACACAACAGCAGCTTTAATCCCAGCGCTAATGGTCAGTTGATATTCAAAATCATTGCAGGCCTGTAAATGACACATGCCCTGAAAACAAATCCTGGGGTCACATATCGACCAAAAAATTCAAAGGACGTCCATATTTCAAAACGACCATTTCAAAAGGCATATTTTATGCACATTAGTTTCCTGCTTCTTTTTCTTTCTGTCTTTTTTGGTTAAAAAAACGGGAATGGAAAAAGGCATCCCTCAGAAGGGGCGAAAATAGTTGCAAACGAATCAATGGACAAAGGTTTAATCTCCAATATATATAAACAGCTCATGCAGCTTAATATTAAAAAAACAAACAACCCAATACAAAAATGGGTAGAAGATCTAAAGATACGTTTCTTCAAAGAAGACACAGAGATGGCCAAGACGCACATGAAAAGCTGCTCAACAGCACTAATTATTAGAGAAATGCAAATCAAAACTACAATGAGGTATCACCTCACACCTGTTAGAATCGGCATCATCAGAAAATCTACAAACAACAAATTCTGGGGAGGGTGTGGACAAAAGGAGCCCTCTTCCACTATTCGAGGGAATGTAAATTGATACAGCGACTATGGAGAACAGTATGGAGTTTCCTTAAAAAAAAACTCGAAATAGAATTACCATCTGATCAAGCAATCCCACTTGTGGGCATATACCCAAAGAAAACCATAAATCAAAAAGGCACATTCACCACAATGTTCATTGCAGCACAATTTACAATAGCCAGGTAAAGGAAGCAACCTAAATGCCCACAGACAGATGAATGGATAAAGATGGGGTACATATATAAAATGGAATATTACTCGGCCATTAAAAGGAATGAAACTGGGTCATTTGTAGAGACATCGATGGATCTAGGGACTGTCATACAGAATGAAGTAAGTCAGAAAGAGGAAAACAAATATTGTATATTAATGCATATATGTGGAACCTAAAAAATGGTACAGATGAACTGGTTTGCAGGGAAGAAATAGAGACACAGAGGCAGAGAACAAACGTATGGAAACCAACTGTGGGAAGCCATGGGGTGGTGGTGGTGGGACGAGTTGGGAGATTGAGATTGACCTGTATACATATATATGCACAAAATACATAACTAATAATAACCTGCTGTAATATAAAAGTAAATAAAATTAAATTTCAAAATTTTAAAAAATAAAATTTAAATATAAAACAGAAAAAAGTTCTTCCCTTCACACAGATGTATTTATAGGAATGAATTATTTCCATGCTTATATCTATAAATATATATGAGGAATAAAATCTAACTTGAACCATAAAAGAAAAAAAACCTGAACCCACCAGTTATACAGAGGAAAACCCTCTCAGGGCACCTGCTCCAGCGGCAAACAATTCTGAAATTGGTCCGAGGTGGGGAATCATCTCCCATACAGCCAGCAAACCACCCCCCACGCAAGGAGCGTCCTCATTGCAAAGCTGGGGGACCAAGCCGAGGCATCTCTGAATAAAGGTGAGCTGAGCCCCAGGCCAGCTGCTGCTGAACTCTTCCCACCATTCCCAGGTAAAACACCTGAATATGTACAAGGGTGTGAAAGAATAGAGGAAGGGCCGTGGAGCCACACCAGCGACAGCACGCAGGCCAACTTGATGCCTGCAGCCCAGCCATGGTGGTCCTGGTCCCGGGCGCTCTTCCGGAAGCTTTCCATTGTTCTGCCTGATATACCCCACCTGTCCCGGCCCCCACTGCTTTTTTCCTTCCTCACCTCTGTCCGGAGAGAAATTCCAGCGGAAGGTATGGGTGACACATCCTCTTCTTTACAGGTGGCAGCCTGGCAACTCCTGCAGAAAGGCCAGCAGAACTCCACTCACACAGGGCCACCAACAAAGCTGTGGCCCCTCACTCCCTCCCACCAGCACAGCCCCGAGACTGCTCACGGGGCAGAGAATATGGAGGCAGGCACAGCTTCAGGGGCTATTGCTGCCTGGAGCACTGTTTATATTGACCTCAACCAGGCACACCTGGGGAGGGCCGGCCAGCAGGATAAGGCTGCCCACGTCAGCTAATCCACAACCCTCAGGGAATCACAGTGTTGAAAATGGACCTCGCTAAATCAGAAAAGAAGTCAAGGAGAAAAAGGACACAATGCCATTTGCAGCACCGTAGATGAGTCTAGAGGTTATCACGTGACTTGTAGTAAGTCAGAAAGTGAAAGACACATATCATATCATATCACTTATAGGTGTTACCTAAAAATGGATACCAGGGCAGATATTTCCACGGAGAAGGGCAATCACAGATTCATTAAACAAACTTATGGTTCACCAATGGAAAGGTGTGAGGATTGGTTTCATTACGATATTGGGGTTAACAGACATATACAAACACAGGTGACATATATAATCACCTAAGACCTACGGAATACAAAGAGAGGACTACTCAACATTCTGTCATAACGTACATGGGAAAAGGATCCCAGGAAGAACAGACATCTGTATATGTGTCAAAGAACCACATCTTCCACACCTACAACAAGCCAAACATTGTAATCAAAATTGCTGTAATAAAAAATAAAAAAATTAAATTAAAAACACGAACAAGAAGTAGTGAGACAAACATGAGGGGCTTTCTCCTGGCACATTCCATTCTAAATTCCAATCTAGAACACGACTTCCATGGAGGCTCTGTTGCACTAAAAACAAGGTTTGAAAGAGAGAACTGCTGCCACCTTGTGGCCGTTTCACAGAACAGCAGGATTAATCCCAGTGCTAATGGTCAGTTGATATTCAAATACATTGCAGGCCTGTAAATGACACCTGCCCTGAAAACAAATCCTGGGGCCACATATCGACCAAAAAATTTAAAGGACGTCCATATTTCAAAACGATCGTTTCAAAAGGCATATTTTATGCACATTAGTGTTCTGCTTCTTTTTCTTTCTTTCTTTTTTGGTTAAAAACACGGGAATCGAAAAAGGCATCCCTCAGAAGGGGCGAAAATAGTTGCAAACGAATCAGTGGACAAAGGATTAATCTCCAATATATATAAACAGCTCATGCAGCTTATTAAAAAAACAAACAACCCAATACAAAAATGGGCAGAAGATCTAAAGAGACGTTTCTTCAAAGAAGACACAGAGATGGCCAAGACGCACATGAAAAGCTGCTCAAGAGCACTAATTATTAGAGAAATGCAAATCAAAACTACAATGAGGTATCACCTCACACCTGTTAGAATCGGCATCATCAGAAAATCTACAGACAACAAATTCTGGGGAGGGTGTGGACAAAAGGAGCCCTCTTCCCCTATTGGTGGGAATGTAAATTGATACAGTCTCTATGGAGAACAGTATGGAGTTTCCTTTAATAAACTAGAAATAGAATTACCATCTGACCCAGCAATCCCACTTTTGGGCATATACCCAGAGACAACCATAAATCAAAAAGGCACATTCACCACAAGGTTCATTGCAGCACTATTTACAATAGCCAGGTAATGGAAGCAACCTAAATGCCCACAGACAGATGAATGGATAAAGATGGGGTACATATATAAAATGGAATATTACTCGGCCATAAAAAGGAATGAAACTGGGTCATTTGTAGAGACATCGATGGATCTAGAGACTGTCATAAAGAATGAAGGAAGTCAGAAAGAGGAAAACAAATATTGTATATTAATGCATATATGTGGAACCTAAAAAATGGTACAGATGAACTGGTTTGCAGGGAAGAAATAGAGACACAGAGGTAGAGAACAAACGTATGGACACCAAGTGTGGGAAGCCATGGTGTGGTGGTGGGGGGACGAGTTGGGAGATTGAGATTGACCTCTATACATGTATATGCATAAAATACATAACTAATAATAACCTGCTGTAATATAAAAGTAAATAAAATTAAATTTCAAAATTTTAAAAAATAAAATTTAAATATAAAACAGAAAAAAGTTCTTCCCTTCACACAGATGTATTTATAGGAATGAATTATTTCCATGCTTATATCTATAAATACATAAAAGAGGAATAAAATCTAACTTGAACCATAAAAGAAAAAAAACACCTGAACCCACCAGTTATACAGAGGAAGACCCTATCAGGGCACTTGCTCCAGCGGTAAACAATTCTGAAATTGGTCAGAGGTGGGGAATCATCTCCCATACAGCCAGCAACCCACACCCCACGCAAGGAGCGTCCTCATTGCAAAGCTTGGGGATCGTGCCGAGGCATCTCTGAATAAAGGTGAGCTGAGCCCCAGCAAAGCTGCTGCTGAACTGTTCCCACCCTTTCAGGTAAAACACCTGAATATGTACAAGGGCTTGAAAGACTAGAGGAAGGGCCGTGGAGCCACACCAGCTACAGCACGCAGGCCAACTTGGTGCCTGCAGGCCAGCCAGGGTGGTCCTGCCCCCGGGCGCTCTTCCGGAAGCTTTCCATTGTCCTGCCTGAGATACCCCACCTGTCCCGGCCCCCACTGCTTTTTTCCTTCCTCACCTTTGTCCGGAGAGAAATTCCAGCGGAAATTATGGGTGACACATCCTCTTCTTTACAGGTGGCAACCTGGCAACTCCTGCAGAAAGGCCAGCAGAACTCCACTCACACCGGGCCACCAACAAAGCTGTGGCCCCTCATTCACTCCCACCAGCACAGCCCCGAGACTGCTGACGGGGCAGAGAATATGGAGTCAGGCACAGCTTCAGGGTCTATTGCTGCCTGGAGCGCTGTTTATATTGACCTCAACCAGGCACACCTGGGGAGGGCCGGGCGGCAGGTTAAGGCTGCCCAGGTCAGCTAATCCACAACACTCAGGGAATCACATTGTTGAAAATGGACCTCGCTAAGGCAGAAGAGTAGCCAAGGAAAAAAAGAACACAATGCCATTTGCACCACCGTAGATGAGTCTAGAGGTAATCACGTGACTTGTAGTAAGTCAGAAAGTGAAAGACACATATCATATCATATGACTTATAGGTGTTACCTAAAAATGGATACCAGGGCAGATATTTCCACCGAGAAGGGCAATCACAGATTCATTAAACAAACTTATGGTTCACCAATGGAAAGGTGTGAGGAAGGGTTTCATTATGATATTGGGGTTAACAGACATATACAAACACAGGTGACATATATAATCACCTAAGACCTACGGAATACAAAGAGAGGACTACTCAACATTCTGTCATAACGTACATGGGCAAAGGATCCCAGGAAGAACAGACATCTGTATATGTGTAAAAGAACCACATCTTCCACACCTACAACAAGCCAAACATTGTAATCAAACTTGCTGTAATAAAAAATAAAAAATTAAATTAAAAACACGAACAAGAAGTAGTGAGACAAACTTGAGGGGCTTTCTCCTGGCACATTCCATTCTAAATTCCAATCTAGAACACGACTTCCATTGAGGCTCTGTTGCACTAATAACCAGATTTGAAAGAGAGAACTGCTGCCACCTTGTGGCCGTTTCACACAACAGCAGCTTTAATCCCAGCGCTAAAGTTCAGTTGATATTCAAAATCATTGCAGGCCTGTAAATGACACCTGCCCTGAAAACAAATCCTGGGGTCACATATCGACCAAAAAATTCAAAGGACGTCCATATTTCAAAATGACCGTTTCAAAAGGCATATTTTATGCACATTAGTGTTCTGCTTCTTTGTCTTTCTTTTTTGGTTAAAAAAACGGGAATGGAAAAAGGCATCCCTCAGAAAGGGCGAAAATCGTTGCAAACCAATCAATGGACAAAGGTTTACTCTCCAATATATATAAACAGCTCATGCGGCTTAATATTAAAAAAAACAAACAACCAAATACAGAAATGGGCAGAAGATCTCAAGAGACGTTTCTTCAAAGAAGACACAGATATGACCAAGACACACATGAAAAGCTGCTCAAGAGCACTAATTATTACAGAAATGCAAATCAAAACTACAATGAGGTATCACCTCACACCTGTTAGAATCGGCATCATCAGAAAATCTACAAACAACAAATTCTGGGGAGGGTGTGGACAAAAGGAGCCCTCTTCCACTATTGGTGGGAATGTAAATTGATAAAGTCATTATGGAGAACAGAATGGAGTTTCCTTAAAAAAACTAGAAATAGAATTACCATCTGATCCAGCAATCCCACTTCTGGGCATATACCCAAAGATAACCATAAATCAAAAAGGCACATTCACCACAATGTTCATTGCAGCACTATTTACAATAGCCAGGTAATGGAATCAAATTAAATGCCCAGAGACAGATGAATGGATAAAGATGGGGTACATATATAAAATGGAATATTACTCGGCCATAAAAAGGATTGAAACTGGGTCATTTGTAGAGACATCGATGGATCTAGAGACTGTCATACAGAATGAAGTAAGTCAGAAAGAGGAAAACAAATATTGTATATTAATGCATATATGTGGAACCTAAAAAATGGTACAGATGAACTGGTTTGCAGGGAAGAAATAGAGACACAGAGGCAGAGAACAAACGTATGGACACCAACTGTGGGAAGCCATGGGGTGGTGGTGGTGGGACGAGTTGGGAGATTGAGATTGACCTGTATACATATATATGCACAAAATACATAACTAATAATAATCTGCTGTAATATAAAAGTAAATAAAATTAAATTTCAAAATTTTAAAAAATAAAATTTAAATATAAAACAGAAAAAAGTTCTTCCCTTCACACAGATGTATTTATAGGAATGAATTATTTCCATGCTTATATCTATAAATATATATGAGGAATAAAATCTAACTTGAACCATAAAAGAAAAAAAACCTGAACCCACCAGTTATACAGAGGAAAACCCTCTCAGGGCACCTGCTCCAGCGGCAAACAATTCTGAAATTGGTCCGAGGTGGGGAATCATCTCCCATACAGCCAGCAAACCACCCCCCACGCAAGGAGCGTCCTCATTGCAAAGCTGGGGGACCAAGCCGAGGCATCTCTGAATAAAGGTGAGCTGAGCCCCAGGCCAGCTGCTGCTGAACTCTTCCCACCATTCCCAGGTAAAACACATGAATATGTACAAGGGTGTGAAAGAATAGAGGAAGGGCCGTGGAGCCACACCAGCGACAGCACGCAGGCCAACTTGATGCCTGCAGCCCAGCCATGGTGGTCCTGGTCCCGGGCGCTCTTCCGGAAGCTTTCCATTGTTCTGCCTGATATACCCCACCTGTCCCGGCCCCCACTGCTTTTTTCCTTCTTCACCTCTGTCCGGAGAGAAATTCCAGCGGAAGGTATGGGTGACACATCCTCTTCTTTACAGGTGGCAGCCTGGCAACTCCTGCAGAAAGGCCAGCAGAACCCCACTCACACCGGGCCACCAACAAAGCTGTGGCCCCACATTCCCTCCCACCAACACATCCCCGAGACTGCTGACGGGGCAGAGAATATGGAGTCAGGCACAGCTTCAGGGGCTATTGCTGCCTGGAGCGCTGTTTATATTGACCTCAACCAGGCACACCTGGGGAGGGCCGGGCGGCAGGGTAAGGCTGCCCAGGTCAGCTAATCCACAACACTCAGGGAATTACATTGTTGAAAATGGACCTTGCTAAGGCAGAAGAGAAGCCAAGGAAAAAAAGAACACAATGCCATTTGCACTACCGTAGATGAGTCTAGAGGTAATCACATGACTTGTAGTAAGTCAGAAAGTGAAAGACACATATCATATCATATCACTTATAGGTGTTACCTAAAAATGGATACCAGGGCAGATATTTCCACCGAGAAGGGCAATCAGAGATTCATTAAACAAACTTATGGTTCACCAATGGAAAGGTGTGAGGATTGGTTTCATTACGATATCGGGGTTAAGAGACTTATACAAACACAGGTGACATATATAATCACCAAAGACCTACGGAATACCAAAAGACTACTCATCATTCTGTCATAACGTACATGGGGAAAGGATCCCAGGAAAAACAGACATGTGTATATGTGTAAAAGAACCACATCTTCCACACCTCCAACAAGCCAAACATTGTAATCAAACTTGCTGTAATAAAAAATAAAAATTAAATTAAAAACACGAACAAGAAGTAGGGAGACAAACTTGAGGGGCTTTCTCCTGGCACATTCCATTCTAAATTCCAATCTAGAACACGACATCCATTGAGGCTCTGTTGCCCTAGTAACCAGAATTGGTAAGGGAGAACTGCTGCCACCTTGTGGCCGTTTCACACAACAGCAGCTTTAATCCCAGCGCTAATGGTCAGTTGATATTCAAAATCATTGCAGGCCTGTAAATGACACCTGCCCTGAAAACAAATCCTGGGGTCACATATCGACCAAAAAATTAAAAGGACGTCCATATTTCAAAACGACCGTTTCAAAAGGCATAATTTATGCACATTAGTTTTCTGCTTCTTTTTCTTTCTTTCTTTTTTGGTTAAAAAAACGGGAATGGAGAAAGGCATCCCACAGAAGGGGCGAAAATCGTTGCAAACGAATCAATGGACAAAGGTTTAATCTCCAATATATATAAACAGCTTATGCAGCTTAATATTAAAAAAACAAACAACCCAATACAAAAATGGGCAGAAGATCTAAAGAGACGTTTCTTCAAAGAAGACACAGAGATGGCCAAGACGCACATGAAAAGCTGCTCAACAGCACTAATTATTAGAGAAATGCAAATCAAAACTACAATGAGGTATCACCTCACACCTGATAGAATCGGCATCATCAGAAAATCTACAAACAACAAATTCTGGGGAGGGTGTAGACAAAAGGAGCCCTCTTCCACTATTGGTGGGAATGTAAATTGATACAGTCACTATGGAGAACAGTATGGAGTTTCCTTAAAAAAAACTCGAAATAGAATTACCATCTGATCAAGCAATCCCACTTCTGGTCATATACTCAAAGAAAACGATAAATCAAAAGGCACATTCACCACAATGGTCATTGCAGCACTATTTACAATAGCCAGGTAAAGGAAGCAACCTAAATGCCCACAGACAGATGAATGGATAAAATTGGGGTACATATATAAAATGGAATATTACTCGGCCATAAAAAGGAATGAAACTGGGTCATTTGTAGAGACATCGATGGATCTAGAGACTGTCATACAGAATGAAGTAAGTCAGAAAGAGGAAAACAAATATTGTATATTAATGCATATATGTGGAACCTAAAAAATGGTACAGATGAACTGGTTTGCAGGGAAGAAATAGAGACACAAAGGTAGAGAAGAAACGTATGGACACCAAGTGTGGGAAGCCATGGGGTGGTGCTGGTGGGACGAGTTGGGAGATTGAGATTGACCTGTATACATGTATATGCATAAAATACATAACTAATAATAACCTGCTGTAATATAAAAGTAAATAAAATTAAATTTCAAAATTTTAAAAAATAAAATTTAAATATAAAACAGAAAAAAGTTCTTCCCTTCACACAGATGTATTTATAGGAATGAATTATTTCCATGCTTATATCTATAAATATATATGAGGAATAAAATCTAACTTGAACCATAAAAGAAAAAAAACCTGAACCCACCAGTTATACAGAGGAAAACCCTATCAGGGCACCTGCTCCAGCGGCAAACAATTCTGAAATTGGTCAGAGGTGGGGAATCATCTCCCATACAGCCAGCAACCCACCCCCCATGCAAGGAGCGTCCTCATTGCAAAGCTGGGGGACCGAGCCGAGGCATCTCTGAATAAAGGTGAGCTGAGCCCCAGGCCACCTGCTGCTGAACTCTTCCCACCCTTCCCAGGTGAAACACCTGAATATGTACAAGGGCGTGAAAGACTAGAGGAAGGGCCGTGGAGCCACACCAGCGACAGCACGCAGGCCAACTTGATGCCTGCAGCACAGCCAGGGTGGTCCTGGCCCCGGGCGATCTTCCGAAAGCTTTCCATTGTCCTGCCTGAGATACCCCACCTGTCCCGGCGCCCACTGCATTTTTCCTTCCTCACCTCTGTCCGGAGAGAAATTCCAGCGGAAGGTATGGGTGACACATCCTCTTCTTTACAGGTGGCAGCCTGGCAACTCCTGCAGAAAGGCCAGCAGAACTCCACTCACACCGGGCCACCAACAAAGCTGTGGCCCCTCACTCCCTACCACCAGCACAGCCCCGAGACTGCTCACGGGGCAAAGAATATGGAGGCAAGCACAGCTTCAGGGGCTATTGCGGCCTGGAGCGCTGTTTATATTGACCTCAACCAGGCACACCTGGGGAGGGCCGGCCGGCAGGATAAGGCTGCCCACGTCAGCTAATCCACAACCCTCAGGGAATCGCAGTGTTGAAAATGGACCTCGCTAAGGCAGAATAGAAGCCAAGGAAAATAAGGACACAATGCCATTTGCAGCACCGTAGATGAGTCTAGAGGTTATCACATGACTTCTAGTAAGTCAGAAAGTGAAAGACACATATCGTATCATATCACTTATAGGTGTTACCTAAAAATGGATACCAGGGCAGATATTTCCACGGAGAAGGGCAATCACAGATTCATTAAACAAACTTATGGTTCACCAATGGAAAGGTGTGAGGAAGGGTTCCATTACGATATTGGGGTTAACAGACATATACAAACACAGGTGACATATATAATCACCTAAGACCTACGGAATACAAAGAGAGGACTACTCAACATTCTGTCATAACGTACATGGGCAAAGGATCCCAGGAAGAACTGACATCTGTATATGTGTAAAAGAACCACATCTTCCACACCTACAACAAGCCAAACATTGTAATCAAACTTGCTGTAATAAAAAATAAAAAATTAAATTAAAAACACGAACAAGAAGTAGTGAGACAAACTTGAGGGGCTTTCTCCTCGCACATTCCATTCTAAATTCCGATCTAGAACACGACTTCCATTGAGGCTCTGTTGCACTAATTACCAGATTTGAAAGAGAGAACTGGTGCCACCTTGTGGCCGTTTCACACAACAGCAGCTTTAATCCCAGCGCTAATGGTCAGTTGATATTCAAAATCATTGCAGGCCTGTAAATGACACCTGCCCTGAAAACAAATCCTGGGGCCACATATCGACCAAAAAATTCAAAGGACGTCCATATTTCAAAACGACCATTTCAAAAGGCATATTTTATGCACATTAGTTTTCTGCTTCTTTTTCTTTCTTTCTTTTTTGGTTAAAAAAACGGGAATGGAAAAAGGCATCCCTCAGAAGGGGCGAAAATAGTTGCAAACGAATCAATGGACAAAGGTTTAATCTCCAATATATATAAACAGCTCATGCAGCTTAATATTAAAAAAACAAACAACCCAATACAAAAATAGGCAGAAGATCTAAAGATACGTTTCATCAAAGAAGACACAGAGATGGCCAAGACGCACATGAAAAGCTGCTCAACAGCACTAATTATTAGAGAAATGCAAATCAAAAGTACAATGAGGTATCACCTCACACTGTTAGAATCGGCATCATCAGAAAATCTACAAACAACAAATTCTGGGGAGGGTGTGGACAAAAGGAGCCCTCTTCCACTATTGGTGGGAATGTAAATTGATACAGTCACTATGGAGAACAGTATGGAGTTTCGTTAAAAAAAACTAGGAATAGAATTACCATCTGATCCAGCAATCCCACTTCTGGGCATATACCCAAAGAAAACCATAAATCAAAAGGCACATTCACCACAATGTTCATTGCAGCGCTATTTACAATAGCCAGGTAATGGAAGCAACCTCAATGCCCACAGACAGATGAATGGATAAAGATGTGGTACATGTATAAAATGGAATATTACTCAGCCATAAAAAGGAATGAAACTGGGTCATTTATAGAGACATCGATGGATCTAGAGACTGTCATACAGAATGAAGTAAGTCAGAAAGAGGAAAACAAATATTGTATATTAATGCATATATGTGGAACCTAAAAACTAGTACAGATGAACTGGTTTGCAGGGAAGAAATAGAGACAGAGGTAGAGAACAAACGTATGGACACCAAGTGTGGGAAGCCATGGTGTGGTGGTTGTGGGATGAGTTGGGTGATTGGGATTGATCTGCATACATGTATATGCATAAAATACATAACTAATAATAACCTGCTGTATAAAGAAATAAATAAAATTAAATTTCAAAATTTTCAAAAATAAAATTTAAAAATAATACAGAAAAAAGTTCTTCCCTTCACACAAATGTATTTATAGGAATGAATTATTTCCATGCTTATATCTATAAATACATAAAAGAGGAATAAAATCTAAATTGAACCCTAAAAGAAAAAAAAAATCTTGAACCCACCAGTTATACAGAGGAAAACCCTATCAGGGCACTTGCTCCAGCGGTAAACAATTCTGAAATTTGTCAGAGGTGGGGAATCATCTCCCACAGAGCCAGCAACGCACACCCCACGCAAGGAGCGTCCTTATTGCAAAGCTGGGGGATCGTGCAGAGGCATCTCTGAATAAAGGTGAGCTGAGCCACCGGCCAGCTGCTGCTGCACTGTTCCCACCCTTTCCAGGTAAACACTTGAATATGTACAAGGGCTTGAAAGACTAGAAGAAGGGCCGTGGAGCCACACCAGCAAGAGCATGCAGGCCAACTTGGTGACTGCAGGCCAGCCAGGGTGGTCCTGCCCCCGGGCGCTCTTCCGGAAGCTTTCCATTGTCCTGCCTGAAATACCCCACCTGTCCCGGCCCCCACTGCTTTTTTCCTTCCTCACCTCTGTCCGGAGAGAAACTCCAGCGGAAGGTATGGGTGACACATCCTCTTCTTTACAGGTGGCAGCCTGGCAACTCCTGCAGAAAGGCCAGCAGAACCCCACTCACACCGGGCCACCAACAAAGCTGTGGCCCCTCATTCCCTCCCACCAGCCCAGCCCCGAGACTGCTGACGGGGCAGAGAATATGGAGTCAGGAACAGCTTCAGGGGCTATTGCTGCCTGGAGCGCTGTTTATATTGACCTCAACCAGGCACACCTGGGGAGGGCTGGGTGGCAGGGTAAGGCTGCCCAGGTCAGCTAATCCACAACCCTCAGGGAATCACATTGTTGAAAATGGACCTCGCTAAGGCAGAATAGAAGCCAAGGAAAAGAAGGACACAATGCCATTTGCAGCACCGTAGATGAGTCTAGAGGTAATCACGTGACTTGGAGTAAGTCAGAAAGTGAAAGACACATATCATCTCATATCACTTATAGGTGTTACCTAAAATAGAAACCAGGGCAGTCACTTCCACTGAGAAGTGCAATCATAGATTCATTAAACAAACTTATGGTTCACCAATGGAAAGGTGTGAGGATTGGTTTCATTACGATATCGGGGTTAACAGACATATACAAACAGAGGTGACATATATAATCACCAAAGACCTACGGAATACCAAGAGAAGACTACTCAACATTCTGTCATAACGTACATGGGAAAAGGATCCCAGGAAGAACAGACATCTGTATATGTGTAAAAGAACCACATCTTCCAGACCTACAACAAGCCAAACATTGTAATCAAACTTGCTATAATAAAAAATAAAAAAATTAAATTAAAAATACGAACAAGAAGTAGGGAGTCAAACTTGAGGGGCTTTCTCCTGGCACATTCCATTCTAAATTCCTATCTAGAACACGACGTCCATTGAGGCTCTGTAGCCCTAGTAACCAGATGTGTTAAGGGAGAACTGCTGCCAGCTAGTGGCCGTTTCACACAACAGCAGCTTTAATCCCAGGGCTAATGGTCAGTTGATATTCAAAATCATTGCAGGCCTGTAAATGACACCTGCCCTGAAAACAAATCCTGGGGCCACATATCGACCAACAAATTTAAAGGACGTCCATATTTCAAAACGACCGTTTCAAAAGGCATATTTTATGCACATTAGTGTTCTGCTTCTTTTTCTTTCTTTCTTTTTTGGTTAAGAACACGGGAATGGAATAAGGCATCCTTCAGAAGGGGCAAAAATAGTTGCAAAGGAATCAATGGACAAAGGTTTAATCTCCAATATATATAAACAGCTCATGCAGCTTATTAAGAAAACAAACAACCCAATACAAAAATGGGCAGAAGATCTAAAGAGACGTTTCTTCAAAGAAGACACAGAGATGGCCAAGACGCACATGAAAAGCTGCTCAAGAGCACTAATTTTTAGAGAAATGCAAATCAAAACTACAATGAGGTATCACCTCACACCTGTTAGAATCGGCATCATCAGAAAATCTACAGACAACAAATTCTGGGGAGGGTGTGGACAAAAGGAGCCCTCTTCCACTATTGGTGGGAATGTAAATTGATACAGTCACTATGGAGAAGAGTATGGAGTTTCCTTTAAAAAACTAGAAATAGAATTACCATCTGACCCAGCAATCCCACTTTTGGGCATATACCCAGAGACAACCATAAATCAAAAAGGCACATTCACCACAAGGTTCATTGCAGCACTATTTACAATAGCCAGGTAATGGAAGCAAACTAAATGCCCACAGACAGATGAATGGATAAAGATGGGGTACATATATAAAATGGAATATTACTCGGCCATAAAAAGGAATGAAACTGGGTCATTTGTAGAGACATCGATGGATCTA
This sequence comes from Mesoplodon bidens, assembly GCF_964165515.1. Taxonomy (NCBI): domain Eukaryota; kingdom Metazoa; phylum Chordata; class Mammalia; order Artiodactyla; family Ziphiidae; genus Mesoplodon; species Mesoplodon bidens. The sequence goes on along the minus strand of NW_027671698.1, from coordinate 83,282 downwards.
GAGACTGTCATACAGAATGAAGTAAGTCAGAAAGAGGAAAACAAATATTGTATATTAATGCATATATGTGGAACCTAAAAAATGGTACAGATGAACTGGTTTGCAGGGAAGAAATAGAGACACAGAGGTAGAGAACAAACGTATGGACACCAAGTGTGGGAAGCCATGGGGTGGTGGTGGTGCGATGAGTTGGGAGTTTGCGATTGACCTGTATACATGTATATGCATAAAATACATAACTAATAATAACCCGCTGTATAAAAAAGTAAATAAAATTAAATTTCAAAATTTTAAGATATAAAATTTAAAAATAAAACAGAAAAAAGTTCTTCCCTTCACACAGATGTATTTAAAGGAAAGAATTATTTCCTTGCTTATATCTATAAATACATAAAAGAGGAATAAAATCTAACTTGAACCATAAACGAAAAAAAACCCTGAACCCACCCGTTATACAGAGGAAAACCCTATCAGGGCACTTGCTCCAGCGGTAAACAATTCTGAAATTGGTCAGAGGTGGGGAATCATCTCCCATACAGCCAGCAACCCACCCCCTATGCAAGGAGCGTCCTCATTGCAAAGCTGGGGGACCGAGCCGAGGCATCTCTGAAGAAAGGTGAGCTGAGCCCCAGGCCAGCTGCTGCTGAACTGTTCCCACCCTTCCCAGGTAAAACACCTGAATATGTACAAAGGCTTGAAAGCCTAGAGGAAGGGCCGTGGAGCCACACCAGCGACAGCACGCAGGCCAACTTGGTGACTGCAGGCCAGCCAGGGTGATCCTGGCCCTGGGCGCTCTTCCGGAAGATTTCCATTGTCCTGCCTGAGATACCCCTCTTGTCCCGGCCCCCACTGCTTTTTTCCATCCTCACCTCTGTGCGGAGAGAAATTCCAGCGGAAGGTATGGGTGACACATCCTCTTCTTTACAGGTGGCAGCCTGGCAACTCCTGCAGAAAGGCCAGCAGAACCCCACTCACACCGGGCCACCAACAAAGCTGTGGCCCCTCACTCCCTCCCACCAGCACAGCCCCGAGACTGCTGACGGGGCAGAGAATATGGAGTCAGGCACAGCTTCAGGGGCTATTGCTGCCTGGAGCGCTGTTTATATTGACCTCAACCAGGCAGACCTGTGGAGGGCCGGCCGGCAGGGTAAGGCTGCCCAGGTCAGCTAATCCACAACCCTCAGGGAATCACATTGTTGAAAATGGACCTCGCTAAGGCAGAATAGAAGCCAAGGAAAATAAGGACACAATGCCATTTGCAGCACCGTAGATGAGTCTAGAGGTAATCACGTGACTTGGAGTAAGTCAGAAAGTGAAAGACACATATCATTTCATATCACTTATAGGTGTTACCTAAAATAGAAACCAGGGCAGTCATTTCCACTGAGAAGTGCAATCATAGATTCATTAAACAAACTAATGGTTCACCAATGGAAAGGTGTGAGGATTGGTTTCATTACGATATCGGGGTTAACAGACATATACAAACAGAGGTGACATATATAATCACCAAAGACCTACGGAATACCAAGAGAGGACTACTCAACATTCTGTCATAACGTACATGGGAAAAGGATCCCAGGAAGAACAGACATCTGTATATGTGTAAAAGAACCACATCTTCCACACCTACAACAAGCCAAACATTGTAATCAAACTTGCTATAATAAAAAATAATAAAATTATATTAAAAATACGAACAAAAAGTAGGGAGTCAAACATGAGGGGCTTTCTCCTGGCACATTCCATTCTAAATTCCAATCTAGAACACGACGTCCATTGAGGCTCTGTTGCCCTAGTAACCAGATGTGTTAAGGGAGAACTGCTGCCAGCTAGTGGCCGTTTCACACAACAGCAGCTTTAATCCCAGTGCTAATGGTCAGTTGATATTCAAAATCATTGCAGGCCTGTAAATGACACCTGCCCTGAAAACAAATCCTGGGGCCACATATCGACCAAAAAATTTAAAGGACGTCCATATTTCAAAACGACCGTTTCAAAAGGCATATTTTATGCACATTAGTGTTCTGCTTCTTTTTCTTTCTTTCTTTTTTGGTTAAAAACACGGGAATGGAATAAGGCATCCCTCAGAAGGGGCGAAAATAGTTGCAAACGAATCAATGGACCAAGGTTTAATCTCCAATATATATAAACAGCTCATGCAGCTTATTAAGAAAACAAACAACCCAATACAAAAATGGGCAGAAGATCTAAAGAGACGTTTCTTCAAAGAAGACACAGAGATGGCCAAGACGCACATGAAAAGCTGCTCAAGAGCACTAATTATTAGAGAAATGCAAATCAAAACTACAATGAGGTATCACCTCAAACCTGTTAGAATCGGCATCATCAGAAAATCTACAAACAACAAATTCTGGGGAGGGTGTGGACAAAAGGAGCCCTCTTCCACTATTGGTGGGAATGTAAATTGATACAGTCACTATGGAGAAGAGTATGGAGTTTCCTTTAAAAAACTAGAAATAGAATTACCATCTGACCCAGCAATCCCACTTTTGGGCATATACCCAGAGACAACCATAAACCAAAAAGGCACATTCACCACAAGGTTCATTGCAGCACTATTTACAATAGCCAGGTAATGGAAGCAACCAAAATGCCCACAGACAGATGAATGGATAAAGATGGGGTACATATATAAAATGGAATATTACTCGGCCATAAAAAGGAATGAAACTGGGTCATTTGTAGAGACATCGATGGATCTAGAGACTGTCATACAGAATGAAGTAAGTCAGAAAGAGGAAAACAAATATTGTATATTAATGCATATATATGGAACCTAAAAAATGGTACAGATGAACTGGTTTGCAGGGAAGAAATAGAGACACAGAGGTAGAGAACAAACGTATGGACACCAAGTGTGGGAAGCCATGGGGTGGTTGTGGTGCGATGAGTTGGGAGTTTGCGAGAGACCTGTATACATGTATATGCATAAAATACATAACTAATAATAACCCGCTGTATAAAAAAGTAAATAAAATTAAATTTCAAAATTTTAAAATATAAAATTTAAAAATAAAACAGAAAAAAGTTCTTCCCTTCACACAGATGTATTTATAGGAATGAATTATTTCCATGCTTATATCTATAAATACATAAAAGAGGAATAAAATCTAACTTGAACCATAAACGAAAAAAAACCCTGAACCCACCAGTTATACAGAGGAAAACCCTATCAGGGCACTTGCTCCAGCGGTAAACAATTCTGAAATTGGTCAGAGGTGGGGAATCATCTCCCATACAGCCAGGAACCCACCCCCTATGCAAGGAGCGTCCTCATTGCAAAGCTGGGGGACCGAGCCGAGGCATCTCTGAAGAAACGTGAGCTGAGCCCCAGGCCAGCTGCTGCTGAACTGTTCCCACCCTTCCCAGGTAAAACACCTGAATATGTACAAAGGCTTGAAAGCCTAGAGGAAGGGCCGTGGAGCCACACCAGCGACAGCACGCAGGCCAACTTGGTGACTGCAGGCCAGCCAGGGTGATCCTGGCCCCGGGCGCTCTTCCGGAATCTTTCCATTGCCCTGCCTGAGATACCCCTCTTGTCCTGGCCCCCACTGCTTTTTTCCTTCCTCACCTCTGTGCGGAGAGAAATTCCAGCGGAAGGTATGGGTGACACATCCTCTTCTTTACAGGTGGCAGCCTGGCAACTCCTGCAGAAAGGCCAGCAGAACCCCACTCACACCGGGCCACCAACAAAGCTGTGGCCCCTCACTCCCTCCCACCAGCACAGCCCCGAGACTGCTGACGGGGCAGAGAATATGGTGTCAGGCACAGCTTCAGTGGCTATTGCTGCCTGGAGCGCTGTTTATATTGACCTCAACCAGGCAGACATGGGGAGGGCCGGTCGGCAGGGTAAGGCTGCCCAGGTCAGCTAATCCACAACCCTCAGGGAATCACATTGTTGAAAATGGACCTCGCTAAGGCAGAATAGAAGCCAAGGAAAATAAGGACACAATGCCATTTGCAGCACCGTAGATGAGTCTAGAGGTAATCACGTGACTTGGAGTAAGTCAGAAAGTGAAAGACACATATCATTTCATATCACTTATAGGTGTTACCTAAAATAGAAACCAGGGCAGTCACTTCCACTGAGAAGTGCAATCATAGATTCATTAAACAAACTTATGGTTCACCAATGGAAAGGTGTGAGGATTGGTTTCATTACGATATCGGGGTTAACAGACATATACAAACAGAGGTGACATATATAATCACCAAAGACCTACGGAATACCAAGAGAAGACTACTCAACATTCTGTCATAACGTACATGGGAAAAGGATCCCAGGAAGAACAGACATCTGTATATGTGTAAAAGAACCACATCTTCCACACCTACAACAAGCCAAACATTGTAATCAAACTTGCTATAATAAAAAATAAAAAAATTAAATTAAAAATACGAACAAGAAGTAGGGAGTCAAACTTGAGGGGCTTTCTCCTGGCACATTCCATTCTAAATTCCAATCTAGAACACGACGTCCACTGAGGCTCTGTTGCCCTAGATACCAGATGTGTTATGGGAGAACTCCTGCCAGCTAGTGACCGTTTCACACAACAGCAGCTTTAATCCCAGTGCTAATGGTCAGTTGATATTCAAAATCATTGCAGGCCTGTAAATGACACCTGCCCTGAAAACAAATCCTGGGGCCACATATCGACCAAAAAATTTAAAGGACGTCCATATTTCAAAACGACCGTTTCAAAAGGCATATTTTATGCACATTAGTGTTCTGCTTCTTTTTCTTTCTTTCTTTTTTGGTTAAAAACACGGGAATGGAATAAGGCATCCCTCAGAAGGGGCGAAAATATTTGCAAACGAATCAATGGACCAAGGTTTAATCTCCAATATATATAAACAGCTCATGCAGCTTATTAAGAAAACAAACAACCCAATACAAAAATGGGCAGAAGATCTAAAGAGACGTTTCTTCAAAGAAGACACAGAGATGGCCAAGACGCACATGAAAAGCTGCTCAAGAGCACTAATTATTAGAGAAATGCAAATCAAAACTACAATGAGGTATCACCTCAAACCTGTTAGAATCGGCATCATCAGAAATCCTACAAACAACAAATTCTGGGGATGGTGTGGACAAAAGGAGCCCTCTTCCACTATTGGTGGGAATGTAAATTGATACAGTCACTATGGAGAAGAGTATGGAGTTTCCTTTAAAAAACTAGAAATAGAATTACCATCTGACCCAGCAATCCCACTTTTGGGCATATACCCAGAGACAACCATAAATCAAAAAGGCACATTCACCACAAGGTTCATTGCAGCACTATTTACAATACCCAGGTAATGGAAGCAACCTAAAGGCCCACAGACAGATGAATGGATAAAGATGGGGTACATATATAAAATGGAATATTACTCGGCCATAAAAAGGAATGAAACTGGGTCATTTGTAGAGACATCGATGGATCTAGAGACTGTCATACAGAATGAAGTAAGTCAGAAAGAGGAAAACAAATATTGTATATTAATGCATATATGTGGAACCTAAAAAATGGTACAGATGAACTGGTTTGCAGGGAAGAAATAGAGACACAGAGGTAGAGAACAAACATATGGACACCAAGTGTGGGATGCCATGGGGTGGTGGTGGTGCGATGAGTTGGGAGTTTGCGATTGACCTGTATACATGTATATGCATAAAATACATAACTAATAATAACCCGCTGTATAAAAAAGTAAATAAAATTAAATTTCAAAATTTTAAAATATAAAATTTAAAAATAAAACAGAAAAAAGTTCTTCCCTTCACACAGATGTATTTATAGGAATGAATTATTTCCATGCTTATATCTATAAATACATAAAAGAGGAATAAAATCTAACTTGAACCATAAACGTAAAAAAACCCTGAACCCACCAGTTATACAGAGGAAAACCCTATCAGGGCACTTGCTCCAGCGGTAAACAATTCTGAAATTGGTCAGAGGTGGGGAATCATCTCCCATACAGCCAGCAACCCACCCCCTATGCAAGGAGCGTCCTCATTGCAAAGCTGGGGGACTGAGCCGAGGCATCTCTGAAGAAAGGTAAGCTGAGCCCCAGGCCAGCTGCTGCTGAACTGTTCCCACCCTTCCCAGGTAAAACAGCTGAATATGTACAAATGCTTGAAAGCCTAGAGGAAGGGCCGTGGAGCCACACCAGCGACAGCACGCAGGCCAACTTGGTGACTGCAGGCCAGCCAGGGTGATCCTGGCCCCGGGAGCTCTTCCGGAACTTTCCATTGTCCTGCCTGAGATACCCCTCTTGTCCCGGCCCCCACTGCTTTTTTCCTTCCTCACCTCTGTCCGGAGAGAAATTCCAGCGGAAGGTATGAGTGACACATCCTCTTCTTTACAGGTGGCAGCCTGGGAACTCCTGCAGAAAGGCCAGCAGAACCCCACTCACACCGGGCCACCAACAAAGCTGTGGCCCCTCACTCCCTCCCACCAGCACAGCCCCGAGACTGCTGACGGGGCAGAGAATATGGAGTCAGGCACAGCTTCAGGGGCTATTGCTGCCTGGAGCGCTGTTTATATTGACCTCAACCAGGCAGACCTGGGGAGGGCCGGCCGGCAGGGTAAGGCTGCCCAGGTCAGCTAATCCACAACCCTCAGGGAATCACATTGTTGAAAATGGACCTCGCTAAGGCAGAATAGAAGCCAAGGAAAATAAGGACACAATGCCATTTGCAGCACCGTAGATGAGTCTAGAGGTAATCACGTGACTTGGAGTAAGTCAGAAAGTGAAAGACACATATCATTTCATATCACTTATAGGTGTTACCTAAAATAGAAACCAGGGCAGTCATTTCCACTGAGAAGTGCAATCATAGATTCATTCAACAAACTTATGGTTCACCAATGGAAAGGTGTGAGGATTGGTTTCATTACGATATCGGGGTTAACAGACATATACAAACAGAGGTGACATATATAATCACCAAAGACCTACGGAATACCAAGAGAAGACTACTCAACATTCTGTCATAACGTACATGGGAAAAGGATCCCAGGAAGAACAGACATCTGTATATGTGTAAAAGAACCACATCTTCCACACCTACAACAAGCCAAACATTGTAATCAAACTTGCTATAATAAAAAATAAAAAAATTAAATTAAAAATACGAACAAGAAGTAGGGATTCAAACTTGAGGGGCTTTCTCCTGGCACATTCCATTCTAAATTCCAATCTAGAACACGACGTCCATTGAGGCTCTGTTGCCCTAGTAACCAGATGTGTTAAGTGAGAACTGCTGCCAGCTAGTGGCCGTTTCACACAACAGCAGCTTTAATCCCAGGGCTAATGGTCAGTTGATATTCAAAATCATTGCAGGCCTGTAAATGACACCTGCCCTGAAAACAAATCCTGGGGCCACATATCGACCAACAAATTTAAAGGACGTCCATATTTCAAAACGACCGTTTCAAAAGGCATATTTTATGCACATTAGTGTTCTGCTTCTTTTTCTTTCTTTCTTTTTTGGTTAAAAACACGGGAATGGAATAAGGCATCCCTCAAAAGGGGCGAAAATAGTTGCAAAGGAATCAATGGACAAAGGTTTAATCTCCAATATATATAAACAGCTCATGCAGCTTATTAAGAAAACAAACAACCCAATACAAAAATGGGCAGAAGATCTAAAGAGACGTTTCTTCAAAGAAGACACATAGATGGCCAAGACGCACATGAAAAGCTGCTCAAGAGCACTAATTATTAGAGAAATGCAAATCAAAACTACAATGAGTTATCACCTCACACCTGTTAGAATCGGCATCATCAGAAAATCTACAGACAACAAATTCTGGGGAGGGTGTGGACAAAAGGAGCCCTCTTCCACTATTGGTGGGAATGTAAATTGATACAGTCACTATGGAGAACAGTATGGAGTTTCCTTTAAAAAACTAGAAATAGAATTACCATCTGACCCAGCAATCCCACTTTTGGGCATATACCCAGAGACAACCATAAATCAAAAAGGCACATTCACCACAAGGTTCATTGCAGCACTATTTACAATAGCCAGGTAATGGAAGCAACCTAAATGCCCACAGACAGATGAATGGATAAAGATGGGGTACATATATAAAATGGAATATTACTCGGCCATAAAAAGCAATGAAACTGGGTCATTTGTAGAGACATCGATGGATCTAGAGACTGTCATACAGAATGAAGTAAGTCAGAAAGAGGAAAACAAATATTGTATATTAATGCATATATGTGGAACCTAAAAAATGGTACAGATGAACTGGTTTGCAGGGAAGAAATAGAGACACAGAGGTAGAGAACAAACGTATGGACACCAAGAGTGGGAAGCCATGGGGTGGTGGTGGTGGGATGAGTTGGGAGTTTGCGATTGACCTGTATACATGTATATGCATAAAATACATAACTAATAATAACCCGCTGTATAAAAAAGTAAATAAAATTAAATTTCAAAATTTTAAAATATAAAATTTAAAAATAAAACAGAAAAAAGTTCTTCCCTTCACACAGATGTATTTATAGGAATGAATTATTTCCATGCTTATATCTACAAATACATAAAAGAGGAATAAAATCTAACTTGAACCATAAACGAAAAAAAACCCTGAACCCACCAGTTATACAGAGGAAAACCCTATCAGGGCACTTGCTCCAGCGGTAAACAATTCTGAAATTGGTCAGAGGTGGGGAATCATCTCCCATACAGCCAGCAACCCACCCCCCATGCAAGGAGCGTCCTCATTGCAAAGCTGGGGGACCGTGCCGAGGCATCTCTGAATAAAGGTGAGCTGAGCCCCAGGCCAGCTGCTGCTGAACTGTTCCCACCCTTCCCAGGTAAAACAGCTGAATATGTACAAAGGCTTGAAAGCCTAGAGGAAGGGCCGTGGAGCCACACCAGCGACAGCACGCAGGCCAACTTGGTGACTGCAGGCCAGCCAGGGTGATCCTGGCCCCGGGCGCTCTTCCGGAAGCTTTCCATTGTCCTGCCTGAGAAACCCCTCTTGTCCCGGCCCCCACTGCTTTTTTCCTTCCTCACCTCTGTCCGGAGAGAAATTCCAGCGGAAGGTATGAGTGACACATCCTCTTCTTTACAGGTGGCAGCCTGGGAACTCCTGCAGAAAGGCCAGGAGAACCCCACTCACACCGGGCCACCAACAAAGCTGTGGCCCCTCACTCCCTCCCACCAGCACAGCCCCGAGACTGCTGACGGGGCAGAGAATATGGAGTCAGGAACAGCTTCAGGGGCTATTGCTGCCTGGAGCGCTGTTTATATTGACCTCAACCAGGCACACCTGGGGAGGGCTGGGTGGCAGGGTAAGGCTGCCCAGGTCAGCTAATCCACAACACTCAGGGAATCACATTGTTGAAAATGGACCTCGCTAACGGTGAAGAGAAGCCAGGAAAAAAAGAACACAATGCCATTTGCACCACCGTAGATGAGTCTAGAGGTAATCACGTGACTTGTAGTAAGTCAGAAAGTGAAAGACACATATCATATCATATCATTTATAGGTGTTACCTAAAAATGGATACCAGGGCAGATATTTCCACCGAGAAGGGCAATCAGAGATTCATTAAACAAACTTATGGTTCACCAATGGAAAGGTGTGAGGATTGGTTTCATTACGATATCGGGGTTAACACACTTATACAACCAGAGGTGACATATATAATCAACAAAGACCTACGGAATACCAAGAGAAAAGTACTCAACATTCTGTCATAACGTACATGGGAAAAGGATCCCAGGAAGAACAGACATCTGTATATGTGTAAAAGAACCACATCTTCCACACCTACAACAAGCCAAACATTGTAATCAAACTTGCTATAATAAAAAAATAAAAAAATTAAATTAAAAATACGAACAAGAATTAGGGAGTCAAACTTGAGGGGCTTTCTCCTGGCACATTCCATTCTAAATTCCAATCTAGAACACGACGTCCATTGAGGCTCTGTTGCCCTAGTAACCAGATGTGTTAAGGGAGAACTGCTGCCAGCTAGTAGCCGTTTCACACAACAGCAGCTTTAATCCCAGGGCTAATGGTCAGTTGATATTCAAAATCATTGCAGGCCTGTAAATGACACCTGCCCTGAAAACAAATCCTGGGGCCACATATCGACCAAAAAATTTAAAGGACGTCCATATTTCAAAACGACCGTTTCAAAAGGCATATTTTATGCACATTAGTGTTCTGCTTCTTTTTCTTTCTTTCTTTTTTGGTTAAAAACACGGGAATGGAATAAGGCATCCCTCAGAAGGGGCAAAAATAGTTGCAAACGAATCAATGGACAAAGGTTTAATCTCCAATATATATAAACAGCTCATGCAGCTTATTAAGAAAACAAACAACCCAATACAAAAATGGGCAGAAGATCTAAAGAGACGTTTCTTCAAAGAAGACACAGAGATGGCCAAGACGCACATGAAAAGCTGCTCAAGAGCACTAATTATTAGAGAAATGCAAATCAAAACTACAATGAGGTATCACCTCACACCTGTTAGAATCGGCATCATCAGAAAATCTACAGACAACAAATTCTGGGGAGGGTGTGGACAAAAGGAGCCCTCTTCCACTATTGGTGGGAATGTAAATTGATACAGTCACTATGGAGAACAGTATGGAGTTTCCTTTAAAAAACTAGAAATAGAATTACCATTTGACCCAGCAATCCCACTTTTGGGCATATACCCAGAGACAACCATAAATCAAAAAGGCACATTCACCACAAGGTTCATTGCAGCACTATTTACAAAAGACAGGTAATGGAAGCAACCTAAATGCCCACAGACAGATGAATGGATAAAGATGGGGTACATATATAAAATGGAATATTACTCGGCCATAAAAAGCAATGAAACTGGGTCATTTGTAGAGACATCGATGGATCTAGAGACTGTCATACAGAATGAAGTAAGTCAGAAAGAGGAAAACAAATATTGTATATTAATGCATATATTTGGAACCTAAAAACTGGTACAGATGAACTGGTTTGCAGGGAAGAAATAGAGACACAGAGGTAGAGAACAAACGTATGGACACCAAGTGTGGGAAGCCATGGGGTGGTGGTGGTGGGATGAGTTGGGAGTTTGCGATTGACCTGTATACATGTATATGCATAAAATACATAACTAATAATAACCCGCTGTATAAAAAAGTAAATAAAATTAAATTTCAAAATTTTAAAATATAAAATTTAAAAATAAAACAGAAAAAAGTTCTTCCCTTCACACAGATGTATTTATAGGAATGAATTATTTCCATGCTTATATCTACAAATACATAAAAGAGGAATAAAATCTAACTTGAACCATAAACGAAAAAAAACCCTGAACCCACCAGTTATACAGAGGAAAACCCTATCAGGGCACTTGCTCCAGCGGTAAACAATTCTGAAATTGGTCAGAGGTGGGGAATCATCTCCCATACAGACAGCAACCCACCCCCCATGCAAGGAGCGTCCTCATTGCAAAGTTGGGGGACCGTGCCGAGGCATCTCTGAAGAAAGGTGAGCTGAGCCCCAGGCCAGCTGCTGCTGAACTGTTCCCACCCTTCCCAGGTAAAACACCTGAATATGTAGAAAGGCTTGAAAGCCTAGAGGAAGGGCCGTGGAGCCACACCAGCGACAGCATGCAGGCCAACTTGGTGACAGCAGGCCAGCCAGGGTGATCCTGGCCCCGGGCGCTCTTCCGGAAGCTTTCCATTGTCCTTCCTGAGATACCCCTCTTGTCCCGGCCCCCACTTCTTTTTTCCTTCCTCACCTCTGTCCGGAGAGAAATTCCAGCGGAAGGTATGAGTGACAGATCCTCTTCTTTACAGGTGGCAGCCTGGGAACTCCTGCAGAAAGGCCAGCAGAACCTCACTCACACAGGGCCACCAACAAAGCTGTGGCCCCTCACTCCCTCCCACCAGCACAGCCCCGAGACTGCTGACGGGGCAGAGAATATGGAGTCAGGCACAGCTTCAGGGGCTATTGCTGCCTGGAGCGCTGTTTATATTGACCTCAACCAGGCAGACCTGGGGAGGGCCGGCCGGCAGGGTAAGGCTGCCCAGGTCAGCTAATCCACAACCCTCAGGGAATCACATTGTTGAAAATGGACCTCGCTAAGGCAGAATAGAAGCCAAGGAAAATAAGGACACAATGCCATTTGCAGCACCGTAGATGAGTCTAGAGGTAATCACGTGACTTGGAGTAAGTCAGAAAGTAAAAGACACATATCATTTCATATCACTTATAGGTGTTACCTAAAATAGAAACCAGGGCAGTCACTTCCACTGAGAAGTGCAATCATAGATTCATTAAACAAACTTATGGTTCACCAATGGAAAGGTGTGAGGATTGGTTTCATTACGATATCGGGGTTAACAGACATATACAAACAGAGGTGACATATATAATCACCAAAGACCTACGGAATACCAAGAGAAGACTACTCAACATTCTGTCATAACGTACATGGGAAAAGGATCCCAGGAAGAACAGACATCTGTATATGTGTAAAAGAACCACATCTTCCACACCTACAACAAGCCAAACATTGTAATCAAACTTGCTATAATAAAAAATAAAAAAATTAAATTAAAAATACGAACAAGAAGTAGGGAGTCAAACTTGAGGGGCTTTCTCCTGGCACATTTCATTCTAAATTCCAATCTAGAACACGACGTCCATTGAGGCTCTGTTGCCCTAGTAACCAGATGTGTTAAGGGAGAACAGCTGCCAGCTAGTGGCCGTTTCACACAACAGCAGATTTAATCCCAGTGCTAATGGTCAGTTGATATTCAAAATCATTGCAGGCCTGTAAATGACACCTGCCCTGAAAACAAATCCTGGGGCCACATATCGACCAAAAAATTTAAAGGACGTCCATATTTCAAAACGACCGTTTCAAAAGGCATATTTTATGCACATTAGTGTTCTGCTTCTTTTTCTTTCTTTCTTTTTTGGTTAAAAACACGGGAATGGAATAAGGCATCCCTCAGAAGGGGCGAAAATAGTTGCAAAGGAATCAATGGACAAAGGTTTAATCTCCAATATATATAAACAGCTCATGCAGCTTATTAAGAAAACAAACAACCCAATACAAAAATGGGCAGAAAATCTAAAGAGACGTTTCTTCAAAGAAGACACAGAGATGGCCAAGACGCACATGAAAAGCTGCTCAAGAGCACTAATTATTAGAGAAATGCAAATCAAAACTACAATGAGGTATCACCTCACACCTGTTAGAATCGGCATCATCAGAAAATCTACAGACAACAAATTCTGGGGAGGGTGTGGACAAAAGGAGCCCTCTTCCACTATTGGTGGGAATGTAAATTGATACACTCACTATGGAGAACAGTATGGAGTTTCCTTTAAAAAACCAGAAATAGAATTACCATCTGACCCAGCAATCCCACTTTTGGGCATATACCCAGAGACAACCATAAATCAAAAAGGCACATTCATCAGAAGGTTCACTGCAGCACTATTTACAATAGCCACGTAATGGAAGCAACCTAAATGCCCACAGACAGATGAATGGATAAAGATGGGGTACATATATAAAATGGAATATTACTCGGCCATAAAAAGGAATGAAACTGGGTCATTTGTAGAGACATCGATGGATCTAGAGACTGTCATACAGAATGAAGTAAGTCAGAAAGAGGAAAACAAATATTGTATATTAATGCATATATGTGGAACCTAAAAAATGGTACAGATGAACTGGTTTGCAGAGAAGAAATAGAGACACAGAGGTAGAGAACAAACGTATGGACACCAAGTGTGGGAAGCCATGGGGTGGTGGTGGTGGGATGAGTTGGGAGTTTGCGATTGACCTGTATACATGTATATGCATAAAATACATAAATAATAATAACCCGCTGTATAAAAAAGTAAATAAAATTAAATTTCAAAATTTTAAAATATAAAATTTAAAAATAAAACAGAAAAAAGTTCTTCCCTTCACACAGATGTATTTATAGGAATGAATTATTTCCATGCTTATATCTATAAATACATAAAAGAGGAATAAAATCTAACTTGAACCATAAACGAAAAAAAACCCTGAACCCACCAGTTATACAGAGGAAAACCCTATCAGGGCACTTGATCCAGCGGTAAACAATTCTGAAATTGGTCAGAGGTGGGGAATCATCTCCCATACAGCCAGCAACCCACACCCCATGCAAGGAGCGTCCTCATTGCAAAGCTGGGGGACCGTGCCAAGGCATCTCTGAAGAAAGGTGAGCTGAGCCCCAGGCCAGCTGCTGCTGAACTGTTCCCACCCTTCCCAGGTAAAACACCTGAATATGTACAAAGGCTTGAAAGCCTAGAGGAAGGGCCGTGGAGCCACACCAGCGACAGCACGCAGGCCAACTTGGTGACTGCAGGCCAGCCAGGGTGATCCTGGCCCCGGGCGCTCTTCCGGAAGCTTTCCATTGTCCTGCCTGAGATACCCCTCTTGTCCCGGCCCCCACTGCTTTTTTCCTTCCTCACCTCTGTCCGGAGAGAAATTCCAGCGGAAGGTATGGGTGACACATCCTCTTCTTTACAGGTGGCAGCCTGGCAACTCCTGCAGAAAGGCCAGCAGAACCCCACTCACACCGGGCCACCAACAAAGCTGTGGCCCTTCACTCCCTCCCACCAGCACAGCCCCGAGACTGCTGACGGGGCAGAGAATATGGAGTCAGGCACAGCTTCAGGGGCTATTGCTGCCTGGAGCGCTGTTTATATTGACCTCAACCAGGCAGACCTGGGGAGGGCCGGCCGGCAGGGTAATGCTGCCCAGGTCAGCTAATCCACAACCCTCAGGGAATCACATTGTTGAAAATGGACCTCGCTAAGGCAGAATAGAAGCCAAGGAAAATAAGGACACAATGCCATTTGCAGCACCGTAGATGAGTCTAGAGGTAATCACGTGACTTGGAGTAAGTCAGAAAGTGAAAGACACATATCATTTCATATCACTTATAGGTGTTACCTAAAATAGAAACCAGGGCAGTCACTTCCACTGAGAAGTGCAATCATAGATTCATTAAACAAACTTATGGTTCACCAATGGAAAGGTGTGAGGATTGGTTTCATTACGATATCGGGGTTAACAGACATATACAAACAGAGCTGACATATATAATCACCAAAGACCTACGGTATACCAAGAGAAGACTACTCAACATTCTGTCATAACGTACATGGGAAAAGGATCCCAGGAAGAACAGACATCTGTATATGTGTAAAAGAACCACATCTTCCACACCTACAACAAGCCAAACATTGTAATCAAACTTGCTATAATAAAAAATAAAAAAATTAAATTAAAAATACGAACAAGAAGTAGGGAGTCAAACTTGAGGGGCTTTCTCCTGGCACATTCCATTCTAAATTCCAATCTAGAACACGAAGTCCATTGAGGCTCTGTTGCCCTAGTAACCAGATGTGTTATGGGAGAACTGCTGCCAGCTAGTGGCCGTTTCACACAACAGCAGCTTTAATCCCAGTGCTAATGGTCAGTTGATATTCAAAATCATTGCAGGCCTGTAAATGACACCTGCCCTGAAAACAAATCCTGGGGCCACATATCGACCAACAAATTTAAAGGACGTCCATATTTCAAAACGACCGTTTCAAAAGGCATATTTTATGCACATTAGTGTTCTGCTTCTTTTTCTTTCTTTCTTTTTTGGTTAAAAACAAGGGAATGGAAAAAGGCATCCCTCAGAAGGGGCGAAAATAGTTGCAAAGGAATCAATGGACAAAGGTTTAATCTCCAATATATATAAACAGCTCATGCAGCTTATTAAGAAAACAAACAACCCAATACAAAAATGGGCAGAAGATCTAAAGAGACGTTTCTTCAAAGAAGACACAGAGATGGCCAAGACGCACATGAAAAGCTGCTCAAGAGCACTAATTATTAGAGAAATGCAAATCAAAACTACAATGAGGTATCACCTCACACCTGTTAGAATCGGCATCATCAGAAAATCTACAGACAACAAATTCTGGGGAGGGTGTGGACAAAAGGAGCCCTCTTCCACTATTGGTGGGAATGTAAATTGATACACTCACTATGGAGAACAGTATGGAGTTTCCTTTAAAAAACTAGAAATAGAATTACCATCTGACCCAGCAATCCCACTTTTGGGCATATACCCAGAGACAACCATAAATCAAAAAAGCACATTCACCACAAGGTTCATTGCAGCACTATTTACAATAGCCAGGTAATGGAAGCAACCTAAAGGCCCACAGACAGATGAATGGATAAAGATGGGGTACATATATAAAATGGAATATTACTCGGCCATAAAAAGGAATGAAACTGGGTCATTTGTAGAGACATCGATGGATCTAGAGACTGTCATACAGAATGAAGTAAGTCAGAAAGAGGAAAACAAATATTGTATATTAATGCATATATGTGGAACCTAAAAAATGGTACAGATGAACTGGTTTGCAGGGAAGAAATAGAGACACAGAGGTAGAGAACAAACATATGGACACCAAGTGTGGGAAGCCATGGGGTGGTGGTGGTGCGATGAGTTGGGAGTTTGCGATTGACCTGTATACATGTATATGCATAAAATACATAACTAATAATAACCCGCTGTATAAAAAAGTAAATAAAATTAAATTTCAAAATTTTAAAATATAAAATTTAAAAATAAAACAGAAAAAAGTTCTTCCCTTCACACAGATGTATTTATAGGAATGAATTATTTCCATGCTTATATCTATAAATACATAAAAGAGGAATAAAATCTAACTTGAACCATAAACGAAAAAAAACCCTGAACCCACCAGTTATACAGAGGAAATCCCTATCAGGGCACTTGCTCCAGCGGTAAACAATTCTGAAATTGGTCAGAGGTGGGGAATCATCTCCCATACAGCCAGCAACCCACCCCCTATGCAAGGAGCGTCCTCATTGCAAAGCTGGGGGACCGAGCCGAGGCATCTCTGAAGAAAGGTGAGCTGAGCCCCAGGCCAGCTGCTGCTGAACTGTTCCCACCCTTCCCAGGTAAAACAGCTGAATATGTACAAATGCTTGAAAGCCTAGAGGAAGGGCCGTGGAGCCACACCAGCGACAGCACGCAGGCCAACTTGGTGACTGCAGGCCAGCAAGGGTGATCCTGGCCCCGGGAGCTCTTCCGGAAGCTTTCCATTGTCCTGCCTGAGATACCCCTCTTGTCCCGGCCCCCACTGCTTTTTTCCTTCCTCACCTCTGTCCGGAGAGAAATTCCAGCGGAAGGTATGAGTGACACATCCTCTTCTTTACAGGTGGCAGCCTGGGAACTCCTGCAGAAAGGCCAGCAGAACCCCACTCACACCGGGCCACCAACAAAGCTGTGGCCCCTCACTCCCTCCCACCAGCACAGCCCCGAGACTGCTGACGGGGCAGAGAATATGGTGTCAGGAACAGCTTCAGGGGCTATTGCTGCCTGGAGCGCTGTTTATATTGACCTCAACCAGGCACACCTGGGGAGGGCTGGGTGGCAGGGTAAGGCTGCCCAGGTCAGCTAATCCACAACACTCAGGGAATCACATTGTTGAAAATGGACCTCGCTAACGGAGAAGAGAAGCCAGGAAAAAAAGAACACAATGCCATTTGCACCACCGTAGATGAGTCTAGAGGTAATCACGTGACTTGTAGTAAGTCACAAAGTGAAAGACACATATCATATCATATCACTTATAGGTGTTACCTAAAAATGGATACCAGGGCAGATATTTCCACTGAGAAGGGCAATCAGAGATTCATTAAACAAACTTATAGTTCACCAATGGAAAGGTGTGAGGATTGGTTTCATTACGATATCGGGGTTAACAGACTTATACAACCAGAGGTGACATATATAATCACCAAAGACCTACGGAATACCAAGAGAAAAGTACTCAACATTCTGTCATAACGTTCATGGGAAAAGGATCCCAGGAAGAACAGACATCTGTATATGTGTAAAAGAACCACATCTTCCACACCTACAACAAGCCAAACATTGTAATCAAACTTGCTATAATAAAAAATAAAAAAAATAAATTAAAAATACGAACAAGAAGTAGGGAGTCAAACTCGAGGGGCTTTCTCCTGGCACATTCCATTCTAAATACCAATCTAGAACACGACGTCCATTGAGGCTCTGTTGCCCTAGTAACCAGATGTGTTATGGGAGCACTGCTGCCAGCTAGTGGCCGTTTCACACAACAGCAGCTTTAATCCCAGTGCTAATGGTCAGTTGATATTTAAAATCATTGCAGGCCTGTAAATGACACCTGCCCTGAAAACAAATCCTGGGGCCACATATCGACCAAAAAATTTAAAGGACGTCCATATTTCAAAACGACCGTTTCAAAAGGCATATTTTATGCACATTAGTGTTCTGCTTCTTTTTCTTTCATTCTTTTTTGGTTAAAAACAAGGGAATGGAATAAGGCATTCCTCAGAAGGGGCGAAAATAGTTGCAAAGGAATCAATGGACAAAGGTTTAATCTCCAATATATATAAACAGCTCATGCAGCTTATTAAGAAAACAAACAACCCAATACAAAAATGGGCAGAAGATCTAAAGAGACGTTTCTTCAAAGAAGACACAGAGATGGCCAAGACGCACATGAAAAGCTGCTCAAGAGCACTAATTATTAGAGAAATGCAAATCAAAACTACAATGAGGTATCACCTCACACCTGTTAGAATCGGCATCATCAGTAAATCTACAGACAACAAATTCTGGGGAGGGTGTGGACAAAAGGAGCCCTCTTCCACTATTGGTGGGAATGTAAATTGATACAGTCACTATGGAGAACAGTATGGAGTTTCCTTTAAAAAACTAGAAATAGAATTACCATCTGACCCAGCAATCCCACTTTTGGGCATATACCCAGAGACAACCATAAATCAAAAAGGCACATTCACCACAAGGTTCATTGCAGCACTATTTACAATAGCCAGGTAATGGAAGCAACCTAAATGCCCACAGACAGATGAATGGATAAAGAAGGGGTACATATATAAAATGGAATATTACTCGGCCATAAAAAGCAATGAAACTGGGTCATTTGTAGAGACATCGATGGATCTAGAGACTGTCATACAGAATGAAGTAAGTCAGAAAGAGGAAAACAAATATTGTATATTAATGCATATATGTGGAACCTAAAAAATGGTACAGATGAACTGGTTTGCAGGGAAGAAATAGAGACAGAGAGGTAGAGAACAAACGTATGGACACCAAGTGTGGGAAGCCATGGGGTGGTGGTGGTGCGATGAGTTGGGAGTTTGCGATTGACCTGTATACATGTATATGCATAAAATACATAACTAATAATAACCCGCTGTATAAAAAAGTAAATAAAATTAAATTTCAAAATTTTAAAATATAAAATTTAAAAATAAAACAGAAAAAAGTTCTTCCCTTCACACAGATGTATTTATAGGAATGAATTATTTCCATGCTTATATCTATAAATACATAAAAGAGGAATAAAATCTAACTTGAACCATAAACGAAAAAAAACCCTGAACCCACCAGTTATACAGAGGAAAACCCTATCAGGGCACTTGCTCCAGCGGTAAACAATTCTGAAATTGGTCAGAGGTGGGGAATCATCTCCCATACAGCCAGCAACCCACCCCCTATGCAAGGAGCGTCCTCATTGCAAAGCTGGGGGACCGTGCCGAGGCATCTCTGAATAAAGGTGAGCTGAGCCCCAGGCCAGCTGCTGCTGAACTGTTCCCACCCTTCCCAGGTAAAACACCTGAATATGTACAAAGGCTTGAAAGCCTAGAGGAAGGGCCGTGGAGCCACACCAGCGACAGCACGCAGGCCAACTTGGTGACTGCAGGCCAGCCAGGGTGATCCTGGCCCCGGGCGCTCTTCCGGAAGCTTTCCATTGTCCTGCCTGAGATACCCCTCTTGTCCCGGCCCCCACTGCTTTTTTCCTTCCTCACCTCTGTGCGGAGAGAAATTCCAGCGGAAGGTATGGGTGACACATCCTCTTCTTTACAGGTGGCAGCCTGGCAACTCCTGCAGAAAGGCCAGCAGAACCCCACTCACACAGGGCCACCAACAAAGCTGTGGCCCCTCACTCCCTCCCACCAGCACAGCCCCGAGACTGCTGACGGGGCAGAGAATATGGAGTCAGGCACAGCTTCAGGGGCTATTGCTGCCTGGAGCGCTGTTTATATTGACCTCAACCAGGCAGACCTGGGGAGGGCCGGCCGGCAGGGTAAGGCTGCCCAAGTCAGCTAATCCACAACCCTCAGGGAATCACATTGTTGAAAATGGACCTCGCTAAGGCAGAATAGAAGCCAAGGAAAATAAGGACACAATGCCATTTGCAGCACCGTAGATGAGTCTAGAGGTAATCACGTGACTTGGAGTAAGTCAGAAAGTGAAAGACACATATCATTTCATATCACTTATAGGTGTTACCTAAAATAGAAACCAGGGCAGTCATTTCCACTGAGAAGTGCAATCATAGATTCATTCAACAAACTTATGGTTCACCAATGGAAAGGTGTGAGGATTGGTTTCATTACGATATCGGGGTTAACAGACATATACAAACAGAGGTGACATATATAATCACCAAAGACCTACGGAATACCAAGAGAAGACTACTCAACATTCTGTCATAACGTACATGGGAAAAGGATCCCAGGAAGAACAGACATCTGTATATGTGTAAAAGAACCACATCTTCCACACCTACAACAAGCCAAACATTGTAATCAAACATGCTATAACAAAAAATAAAAAAATTAAATTAAAAATACGAACAAGAAGTAGGGATTCAAACTTGAGGGGCTTTCTCCTGGCACATTCCATTCTAAATTCCAATCTAGAACACGACGTCCATTGAGGCTCTGTTGCCCTAGTAACCAGATGTGTTAAGTGAGAACTGCTGCCAGCTAGTGGCCGTTTCACACAACAGCAGCTTTAATCCCAGGGCTAATGGTCAGTTGATATTCAAAATCATTGCAGGCCTGTAAATGACACCTGCCCTGAAAACAAATCCTGGGGCCACATATCGACCAACAAATTTAAAGGACGTCCATATTTCAAAACGACCGTTTCAAAAGGCATATTTTATGCACATTAGTGTTCTGCTTCTTTTTCTTTCTTTCTTTTTTGGTTAAAAACACGGGAATGGAATAAGGCATCCCTCAAAAGGGGCGAAAATAGTTGCAAAGGAATCAATGGACAAAGGTTTAATCTCCAATATATATAAACAGCTCATGCAGCTTATTAAGAAAACAAACAACCCAATACAAAAATGGGCAGAAGATCTAAAGAGACGTTTCTTCAAAGAAGACACAGAGATGGCCAAGACGCACATGAAAAGCTGCTCAAGAGCACTAATTATTAGAGAAATGCAAATCAAAACTACAATGAGGTATCACCTCACACCTGTTAGAATCGGCATCATCAGAAAATCTACAGACAACAAATTCTGGGGAGGGTGTGGACAAAAGGAGCCCTCTTCCACTATTGGTGGGAATGTAAATTGATACAGTCACTATGGAGAACAGTATGGAGTTTCCTTTAAAAAACTAGAAATAGAATTACCATCTGACCCAGCAATCCCACTTTTGGGCATATACCCAGAGACAACCATAAATCAAAAAGGCACATTCACCACAAGGTTCATTGCAGCACTATTTACAATAGCCAGGTAATGGAAGCAACCTAAATGCCCACAGACAGATGAATGGATAAAGATGGGGTACATATATAAAATGGAATATTACTCGGCCATAAAAAGCAATGAAACTGGGTCATTTGTAGAGACATCGATGGATCTAGAGACTGTCATACAGAATGAAGTAAGTCAGAAAGAGGAAAACAAATATTGTATATTAATGCATATATGTGGAACCTAAAAAATGGTACAGATGAACTGGTTTGCAGGGAAGAAATAGAGACACAGAGGTAGAGAACAAACGTATGGACACCAAGTGTGGGAAGCCATGGGGTGGTGGTGGTGGGATGAGTTGGGAGTTTGCGATTGACCTGTATACATGTATATGCATAAAATACATAACTAATAATAACCCGCTGTATAAAAAAGTAAATAAAATTAAATTTCAAAATTTTAAAATATAAAATTTAAAAATAAAACAGAAAAAAGTTCTTCCCTTCACACAGATGTATTTATAGGAATGAATTATTTCCATGCTTATATCTACAAATACATAAAAGAGGAATAAAATCTAACTTGAACCATAAACGAAAAAAAACCCTGAACCCACCAGTTATACAGAGGAAAACCCTATCAGGGCACTTGCTCCAGCGGTAAACAATTCTGAAATTGGTCAGAGGTGGGGAATCATCTCCCATACAGCCAGCAACCCACCCCCCATGCAAGGAGCGTCCTCATTGCAAAGCTGGGGGACCGTGCCGAGGCATCTCTGAATAAAGGTGAGCTGAGCCCCAGGCCAGCTGCTGCTGAACTGTTCCCACCCTTCCCAGGTAAAACAGATGAATATGTACAAAGGCTTGAAAGCCTAGAGGAAGGGCCGTGGAGCCACACCAGCGACAGCACGCAGGCCAACTTGGTGACTGCAGGCCAGCCAGGGTGATCCTGGCCCCGGGCGCTCTTCCGGAAGCTTTCCATTGTCCTGCCTGAGATACCCCTCTTGTCCCGGCCCCCACTGCTTTTTTCCTTCCTCACCTCTGTCCGGAGAGAAATTCCAGCGGAAGGTATGAGTGACACATCCTCTTCTTTACAGGTGGCAGCCTGGGAACTCCTGCAGAAAGGCCAGCAGAACCCCACTCACACCGGGCCACCAACAAAGCTGTGGCCCCTCACTCCCTCCCACCAGCACAGCCCCGAGACTGCTGACGGGGCAGAGAATATGGAGTCAGGAACAGCTTCAGGGGCTATTGCTGCCTGGAGCGCTGTTTATATTGACCTCAACCAGGCACACCTGGGGAGGGCTGGGTGGCAGGGTAAGGCTGCCCAGGTCAGCTAATCCACAACACTCAGGGAATCACATTGTTGAAAATGGACCTCGCTAACGGTGAAGAGAAGCCAGGAAAAAAAGAACACAATGCCATTTGCACCACCGTAGATGAGTCTAGAGGTAATCACGTGACTTGTAGTAAGTCAGAAAGTGAAAGACACATATCATATCATATCATTTATAGGTGTTACCTAAAAATGGATACCAGGGCAGATATTTCCACCGAGAAGGGCAATCAGAGATTCATTAAACAAACTTATGGTTCACCAATGGAAAGGTGTGAGGATTGGTTTCATTACGATATCGGGGTTAACACACTTATACAACCAGAGGTGACATATATAATCAACAAAGACCTACGGAATACCAAGAGAAAAGTACTCAACATTCTGTCATAACGTACATGGGAAAAGGATCCCAGGAAGAACAGACATCTGTATATGTGTAAAAGAACCACATCTTCCACACCTACAACAAGCCAAACATTGTAATCAAACTTGCTATAATAAAAAAATAAAAAAATTAAATTAAAAATACGAACAAGAATTAGGGAGTCAAACTTGAGGGGCTTTCTCCTGGCACATTCCATTCTAAATTCCAATCTAGAACACGACGTCCATTGAGGCTCTGTTGCCCTAGTAACCAGATGTGTTAAGGGAGAACTGCTGCCAGCTAGTAGCCGTTTCACACAACAGCAGCTTTAATCCCAGGGCTAATGGTCAGTTGATATTCAAAATCATTGCAGGCCTGTAAATGACACCTGCCCTGAAAACAAATCCTGGGGCCACATATCGACCAAAAAATTTAAAGGACGTCCATATTTCAAAACGACCGTTTCAAAAGGCATATTTTATGCACATTAGTGTTCTGCTTCTTTTTCTTTCTTTCTTTTTTGGTTAAAAACACGGGAATGGAAAAAGGCATCCCTCAGAATGGGCGAAAATAGTTGCAAACGAATCAATGGACAAAGGTTTAATCTCCAATATATATAAACAGCTCATGCAGCTTATTAAGAAAACAAACAACCCAATACAAAAATGGGCAGAAGATCTAAAGAGACGTTTCTTCAAAGAAGACACAGAGATGGCCAAGACGCACATGAAAAGCTGCTCAAGAGCACTAATTATTAGAGAAATGCAAATCAAAACTACAATGAGGTATCACCTCACACCTGTTAGAATCGGCATCATCAGAAAATCTACAGACAACAAATTCTGGGGAGGGTGTGGACAAAAGGAGCCCTCTTCCACTATTGGTGGGAATGTAAATTGATACAGTCACTATGGAGAACAGTATGGAGTTTCCTTTAAAAAACTAGAAATAGAATTACCATCTGACCCAGCAATCCCACTTTTGGGCATATACCCAGAGACAACCATAAATCAAAAAGGCACATTCACCACAAGGTTCATTGCAGCACTATTTACAAAAGCCAGGTAATGGAAGCAACCTAAATGCCCACAGACAGATGAATGGATAAAGATGGGGTACATATATAAAATGGAATATTACTCGGCCATAAAAAGCAATGAAACTGGGTCATTTGTAGAGACATCGATGGATCTAGAGACTGTCATACAGAATGAAGTAAGTCAGAAAGAGGAAAACAAATATTGTATATTAATGCATATATTTGGAACCTAAAAACTGGTACAGATGAACTGGTTTGCAGGGAAGAAATAGAGACACAGAGGTAGAGAACAAACGTATGGACACCAAGTGTGGGAAGCCATGGGGTGGTGGTGGTGGGATGAGTTGGGAGTTTGCGATTGACCTGTATACATGTATATGCATAAAATACATAACTAATAATAACCCGCTGTATAAAAAAGTAAATAAAATTAAATTTCAAAATTTTAAAATATAAAATTTAAAAATAAAACAGAAAAAAGTTCTTCCCTTCACACAGATGTATTTATAGGAATGAATTATTTCCATGCTTATATCTACAAATACATAAAAGAGGAATAAAACCTAACTTGAACCATAAACGAAAAAAAACCCTGAACCCACCAGTTATACAGAGGAAAACCCTATCAGGGCACTTGCTCCAGCGGTAAACAATTCTGAAATTGGTCAGAGGTGGGGAATCATCTCCCATACAGACAGCAACCCACCCCCCATGCAAGGAGCGTCCTCATTGCAAAGTTGGGGGACCGTGCCGAGGCATCTCTGAAGAAAGGTGAGCTGAGCCCCAGGCCAGCTGCTGCTGAACTGTTCCCACCCTTCCCAGGTAAAACACCTGAATATGTAGAAAGGCTTGAAAGCCTAGAGGAAGGGCCGTGGAGCCACACCAGCGACAGCATGCAGGCCAACTTGGTGACAGCAGGCCAGCCAGGGTGATCCTGGCCCCGGGCGCTCTTCCGGAAGCTTTCCATTGTCCTTCCTGAGATACCCCTCTTGTCCCGGCCCCCACTTCTTTTTTCCTTCCTCACCTCTGTCCGGAGAGAAATTCCAGCGGAAGGTATGAGTGACAGATCCTCTTCTTTACAGGTGGCAGCCTGGGAACTCCTGCAGAAAGGCCAGCAGAACCCCACTCACACAGGGCCACCAACAAAGCTGTGGCCCCTCACTCCCTCCCACCAGCACAGCCCCGAGACTGCTGACGGGGCAGAGAATATGGAGTCAGGCACAGCTTCAGGGGCTATTGCTGCCTGGAGCGCTGTTTATATTGACCTCAACCAGGCAGACCTGGGGAGGGCCGGCCGGCAGGGTAAGGCTGCCCAGGTCAGCTAATCCACAACCCTCAGGGAATCACATTGTTGAAAATGGACCTCGCTAAGGCAGAATAGAAGCCAAGGAAAATAAGGACACAATGCCATTTGCAGCACCGTAGATGAGTCTAGAGGTAATCACGTGACTTGGAGTAAGTCAGAAAGTGAAAGACACATATCATTTCATATCACTTATAGGTGTTACCTAAAATAGGAACCAGGGCAGTCATTTCCACTGAGAAGTGCAATCATAGATTCATTCAACAAACTTATGGTTCACCAATGGAAAGGTGTGAGGATTGGTTTCATTACGATATCGGGGTTAACAGACATATACAAACAGAGGTGACATATATAATCACCAAAGACCTACGGAATACCAAGAGAAGACTACTCAACATTCTGTCATAACGTACATGGGAAAAGGATCCCAGGAAGAACAGACATCTGTATATGTGTAAAAGAACCACATCTTCCACACCTACAACAAGCCAAACATTGTAATCAAACTTGCTATAATAAAAAATAAAAAAATTAATTTAAAAATACGAACAAGAAGTAGGGAGTCAAACTTGAGGGGCTTTCTCCTGGCACATTCCATTCTAAATTCCAATCTAGAACATGACGTCCATTGAGGCTCTGTTGCCCTAGTAACCAGATGTGTTAAGGGAGAACTGCTGCCAGCTAGTGGCCGTTTCACACAACAGCAGCTTTAATCCCAGGGCTAATGGTCAGTTGATATTCAAAATCATTGCAGGCCTGTAAATGACACCTGCCCTGAAAACAAATCCTGGGGCCACATATCGACCAAAAAATTTAAAGGACGTCCATATTTCAAAACGACCGTTTCAAAAGGCATATTTTATGCACATTAGTGTTCTGCTTCTTTTTCTTTCTTTCTTTTCTGGTTAAAAACACGGGAATGGAAAAAGGCATCCCTCAGAAGGGGCGAAAATAGTTGCAAACGAATCAATGGACAAAGGTTTAATCTCCAATATATATAAACAGCTCATGCAGCTTATTAAGAAAACAAACAACCCAATACAATAATGGGCAGAAGATCTAAAGAGACGTTTCTTCAAAGAAGACACAGAGATGGCCAAGACGCACATGAAAAGCTGCTCAAGAGCACTAATTATTAGAGAAATGCAAATCAAAACTACCATGAGGTATCACCTCACACCTGTTAGAATCGGCATCATCAGAAAATCTACAAACAACAAATTCTGGGGAGGGTGTGGACAAAAGGAGCCCTCTTCCACTATTGGTGGGAATGTAAATTGATACAGTCTCTATGGAGAACAGTATGGAGTTTCCTTTAAAAAACTAGAAATAGAATTACCATCTGACCCAGCAATCCCACTTTTGGGCATATACCCAGAGACAACCATAAATCAAAAAGGCACATTCACCACAAGGTTCATTGCAGCACTATTTACAATAGCCAGGTAATGGAAGCAACCTAAATGCCCACAGACAGATGAATGGATAAAGATGGGGAACATATATAAAATGGAATATTACTCGGCCATAAAAAGGAATGAAACTGGGTCATTTGTAGAGACATCGATGGATCTAGAGACTGTCATACAGAATGAAGTAAGTCAGAAAGAGGAAAACAAATATTGTATATTAATGCATATATGTGGAACCTAAAAAATGGTACAGATGAACTGGTTTGCAGGGAAGAAATAGAGACACAGAGGTAGAGAACAAACGTATGGACACCAAGTGTGGGAAGCCCTGGGGTGGTGGTGGTGGGATGAGTTGGGAGTTTGCGACTGACCTGTATACATGTATATGCATAAAATACATAACTAATAATAACCCGCTGTATAAAAAAGTAAATAAAATTAAATTTCAAAATTTTAAAATATAAAATTTAAAAATAAAACAGAAAAAAGTTCTTCCCTTCACACAGATGTATTTATAGGAATGAATTATTTCCATGCTTATATCTATAAATACATAAAAGAGGAATAAAATCTAACTTGAACCATAAACGAAAAAAAACCCTGAACCCACCAGTTTTACAGAGGAAAACCCTATCAGGGCACTTGCTCCAGCGGTAAACAATTCTGAAATTGGTCAGAGGTGGGGAATCATCTCCCATACAGCCAGCAACCCACCCCCCATGCAAGGAGCGTCCTCATTGCAAAGCTGGGGGACCGTGCCGAGGCATCTCTGAATAAAGGTGAGCTGAGCCCCAGGCCAGCTGCTGCTGAAGTGTTCCCACCCTTCCCAGGTAAAACACCTGAATATGTACAAAGGCTTGAAAGCCTAGATGAAGGGCCGTGGAGCCACACCAGCGACAGCACGCAGGCCAACTTGGTGACTGCAGGCCAGCCAGGGTGATCCTGGCCCCGGGCGCTCTTCCGGAAGCTTTCCATTGTCCTGCCTGAGATACCCCTCTTGTCCCGGCCCCCACTGCTTTTTTCCTTCCTCACCTCTGTGTGGAGAGAAATTCCAGCGGAAGGTATGGGTGACACATCCTCTTCTTTACAGGTGGCAGCCTGGCAACTCCTGCAGAAAGGCCAGCAGAACCCCACTCACACCGGGCCACCAACAAAGCTGTGGCCCCTCACTCCCTCCCACCAGCACAGCCCCGAGACTGCTCACGGGGCAAAGAATATGGAGGCAGGCACAGCTTCAGGGGCTATTGCTGCCTGGAGCGCTGTTTATATTGACCTCAACCAGGCACACCTGGGGAGGGCCGGCCGGCAGGATATGGCTGCCCAGGTCAGCTAATCCACAACCCTCAGGGAATCACATTGTTGAAAATGGACCTCGCTAAGGCAGAATAGAAGCCAAGGAAAATAAGGACACAATGCCATTTGCAGCACCGTAGATGAGTCTAGAGGTAATCACGTGACTTGGAGTAAGTCAGAAAGTGAAAGACACATATCATTTCATATCACTTATAGGTGTTACCTAAAATAGGAACCAGGGCAGTCATTTCCACTGACAAGTGCAATCATAGATTCATTAAACAAACTTATGGTTCACCAATGGAAAGGTGTGAGGATTGGTTTCATTACGATATTGGGGTTAACAGACATATACAAACAGAGGTGACATATATAATCACCAAAGACCTACGGAATACCAAGAGAAGACTACTCAACATTCTGTCATAACGTACATGGGAAAAGGATCCCAGGAAGAACAGACATCTGTATATGTGTAAAAGAACCACATCTTCCACACCTACAACAAGCCAAACATTGTAATCAAACTTGCTATAATAAAAAATAAAAAAATTAAATTAAAAATACGAACAAGAAGTAGGGAGTCAAACTTGAGGGGCTTTCTCCTGGCACATTCCATTCTAAATTCCAATCTAGAACATGACTTCCCTTGAGGCTCTGTTGCCCTAGTAACCAGATGTGTTAAGGGAGAACTGCTGCCACCTAGTGGCCGTTTCACACAACAGCAGCTTTAATCGCATTGCTAAAGGTCAGTTGATATTCAAAATCATTGCAGGCCTGTAAATGACACCTGCCCTGAAAACAAATCCTGGGGCCACATATCGACCAAAAAATTTAAAGGACGTCCATATTTCAAAACGACCATTTCAAAAGGCATATTTTATGCACATTAGTGTTCTGCTTCTTTTTCTTTCTTTCTTTTTTGGTTAAGAACACGGGAATGGAAAAAGGCATCCCTCAGAAGGGGCGAAAATAGTTGCAAAGGAATCAATGGACAAAGGTTTAATCTCCAATATATATAAACAGCTCATGCAGCTTATTAAGAAAACAAACAACCCAATACAAAAATGGGCAGAAGATCTAAAGAGACGTTTCTTCAAAGAAGACACAGAGATGGCCAAGGCGCACATGAAAAGCTGCTCAAGAGCACTAATTATTAGAGAAATGCAAATAAAACTACAATGAGGTATCACCTCACACCTGTTAGAATCGGCATCATCAGAAAATCTACAAACAACAAATTCTGGGGAGGGTGTGGACAAAAGGAGCCCTCTTCCACTATTGGTGGGAATGTAAATTGATACAGTCTCTATGGAGAACAGTATGGAGTTTCCTTTAAAAAATTAGAAATAGAATTACCATCTGACCCAGCAATCCCACTTTTGGGCATATACCCAGAGACAACCATAAATCAAAAAGGCACATTCACCACAAGGTTCATTGCAGCACTATTTACAATAGCCAGGTAATGGAAGCAACCTAAATGCCCACAGACAGATGAATGGATAAAGATGGGGTACATATATAAAATGGAATATTACTCGGCCATAAAAAGGAATGAAACTGGGTCATTTGTAGAGACATCGATGGATCTAGAGACTGTCATACAGAATGAAGTAAGTCAGAAAGAGGAAAACAAATATTGTATATTAATGCATATATGTGGAACCTAAAAAATGGTACAGATGAACTGGTTTGCAGGGAAGAAATAGAGACACAGAGGTAGAGAACAAACGTATGGACACCAAGTGTGGGAAGCCCTGGGGTGGTGGTGGTGGGATGAGTTGGGAGTTTGCGATTGACCTGTATACATGTATATGCATAAAATACATAACTAATAATAACCCGCTGTATAAAAAAATAAATAAAATTAAATTTCAAAATTTTAAAATATAAAATTTAAAAATAAAACAGAAAAAAGTTCTTCCCTTCACACAGATGTATTTATAGGAATGAATTATTTCCATGCTTATATCTATAAATACATAAAAGAGGAATAAAATCTAACTTGAACCATAAACGAAAAAAAACCCTGAACCCACCAGTTTTACAGAGGAAAACCCTATCAGGGCACTTGCTCCAGCGGTAAACAATTCTGAAATTGGTCAGAGGTGGGGAATCATCTCCCATACAGCCAGCAACCCACCCCCCATGCAAGGAGCGTCCTCATTGCAAAGCTGGGGGACCGTGCCGAGGCATCTCTGAAGAAAGGTGAGCTGAGCCCCAGGCCAGCTGCTGCTGAACTGTTCCCACCCTTCCCAGGTAAAACACCTGAATATGTACAAAGGCTTGAAAGCCTAGAGGAAGGGCCGTGGAGCAACACCAGCGACAGCACGCAGGCCAACTTGGTGACTGCAGGCCAGCCAGGGTGATCCTGGCCCAGGGCGCTCTTCTGGAAGCTTTCCATTGTCCTGCCTGAGATACCCCTCTTGTCCCGGCCCCCACTGCTTTTTTCCTTCCTCACCTCTGTGCGGAGAGAAATTCCAGCGGAAGGTATGGGTGACACATCCTCTTCTTTACAGGTGGCAGCCTGGCAACTCCTGCAGAAAGGCCAGCAGAACCCCACTCACACCGGGCCACCAACAAAGCTGTGGCCCCTCACTCCCTCCCACCAGCACAGCCCCGAGACTGCTGACGGGGCAGAGAATATGGAGTCAGGCACAGCTTCAGGGGCTATTGCTGCCTGGAGCGCTGTTTATATTGACCTCAACCAGGCAGACCTGGGGAGGGCCGGCCGGCAGGGTAAGGCTGCCCAGGTCAGCTAATCCACAACCCTCAGGGAATCACATTGTTGAAAATGGACCTCGCTAAGGCAGAATAGAAGCCAAGGAAAATAAGGACACAATGCCATTTGCAGCACCGTAGATGAGTCTAGAGGTAATCACGTGACTTGGAGTAAGTCAGAAAGTGAAAGACACATATCATTTCATATCACTTATAGGTGTTACCTAAAATAGGAACCAGGGCAGTCATTTCCACTGACAAGTGCAATCATAGATTCATTCAACAAACTTATGGTTCACCAATGGAAAGGTGTGAGGATTGGTTTCATTACGATATCGGGGTTAACAGACATATACAAACAGAGGTGACATATATAATCACCAAAGACCTACGGAATACCAAGAGAAGACTACTCAACATTCTGTCATAACGTACATGGGAAAAGGATCCCAGGAAGAACAGACATCTGTATATGTGTAAAAGAACCACATCTTCCACACCTACAACAAGCCAAACATTGTAATCAAACTTGCTATAATAAAAAATAAAAAAATTAATTTAAAAATACGAACAAGAAGTAGGGAGTCAAACTTGAGGGGCTTTCTCCTGGCACATTCCATTCTAAATTCCAATCTAGAACACGACGTCCATTGAGGCTCTGTTGCCCTAGTAACCAGATGTGTTAAGGGAGAACTGCTGCCAGCTAGTGGCCGTTTCACACAACAGCAGCTTTAATCCCAGGGCTAATGGTCAGTTGATATTCAAAATCATTGCAGGCCTGTAAATGACACCTGCCCTGAAAACAAATCCTGGGGCCACATATCGACCAAAAAATTTAAAGGACGTCCATATTTCAAAACGACCGTTTCAAAAGGCATATTTTATGCACATTAGTGTTCTGCTTCTTTTTCTTTCTTTCTTTTTTGGTTAAAAACACGGGAATGGAAAAAGGCATCCCTCAGAAGGGGCGAAAATAGTTGCAAACGAATCAATGGACAAAGGTTTAATCTCCAATATATATAAACAGCTCATGCAGCTTATTAAGAAAACAAACAACCCAATACAAAAATGGGCAGAAGATCTAAAGAGACGTTTCTTCAAAGAAGACACAGAGATGGCCAAGACGCACATGAAAAGCTGCTCAAGAGCACTAATTATTAGAGAAATGCAAATCAAAACTACAATGAGGTATCACCTCACACCTGTTAGAATCGGCATCATCAGAAAATCTACAAACAACAAATTCTGGGGAGGGTGTGGACAAAAGGAGCCCTCTTCCACTATCGGTGGGAATGTAAATTGATACAGTCTCTATGGAGAACAGTATGGAGTCTCCTTTAAAAAACTAGAAATAGAATTACCATCTGACCCAGCAATCCCACTTTTGGGCGTATACCCAGAGACAACCATAAATCAAAAAGGCACATTCACCACAAGGTTCATTGCAGCACTATTTACAATAGCCAGGTAATGGAAGCAACCTAAATGCCCACAGACAGATGAATGGATAAAGATGGGGTACATATATAAAATGGAATATTACTCGGCCATAAAAAGGAATGAAACTGGGTCATTTGTAGAGACATCGATGGATCTAGAGACTGTCATACAGAATGAAGTAAGTCAGAAAGAGGAAAACAAATATTGTATATTAATGCATATATGTGGAACCTAAAAAATGGTACAGATGAACTGGTTTGCAGGGAAGAAATAGAAACACAGAGGTAGAGAACAAACGTATGGACACCAAGAGTGGGAAGCCATGGGGTGGTGGTGGTGGGATGAGTTGGGAGTTTGCGACTGACCTGTATACATGTATATGCATAAAATACATAACTAATAATAACCCGCTGTATAAAAAAGTAAATAAAATTAAATTTCAAAATTTTAAAATATAAAATTTAAAAATAAAACAGAAAAAAGTTCTTCCCTTCACACAGATGTATTTATAGGAATGAATTATTTCCATGCTTATATCTATAAATACATAAAAGAGGAATAAAATCTAACTTGAACCATAAACGAAAAAAAACCCTGAACCCACCAGTTTTACAGAGGAAAACCCTATCAGGGCACTTGCTCCAGCGGTAAACAATTCTGAAATTGGTCAGAGGTGGGGAATCATCTCCCATACAGCCAGCAACCCACCCCCCATGCAAGGAGCGTCCTCATTGCAAAGCTGGGGGACCGTGCCGAGGCATCTCTGAATAAAGGTGAGCTGAGCCCCAGGCCAGCTGCTGCTGAACTGTTCCCACCCTTCCCAGGTAAAACACCTGAATATGTACAAAGGCTTGAAAGCCTAGAGGAAGGGCCGTGGAGCCACACCAGCGACAGCACGCAGGCCAACTTGGTGACTGCAGGCCAGCCAGGGTGATCCTGGCCCCGGGCGCTCTTCCGGAAGCTTTCCATTGTCCTGCCTGAGATACCCCTCTTGTCCCGGCCCCCACTGCTTTTTTCCTTCCTCACCTCTGTGCGGAGAGAAATTCCAGCGGAAGGTATGGGTGACACATCCTCTTCTTTACAGGTGGCAGCCTGGCAACTCCTGCAGAAAGGCCAGCAGAACCCCACTCACACCGGGCCACCAACAAAGCTGTGGCCCCTCAATCCCTCCCACCAGCACAGCCCCGAGACTGCTGACGGGGCAGAGAATATGGAGTCAGGCACAGCTTCAGGGGCTATTGCTGCCTGGAGCGCTGTTTATATTGACCTCAACCAGGCAGACCTGGGGAGGGCCGGCCGGCAGGGTAAGGCTGCCCAGGTCAGCTAATCCACAACCCTCAGGGAATCACATTGTTGAAAATGGACCTCGCTAAGGCAGAATAGAAGCCAAGGAAAATAAGGACACAATGCCATTTGCAGCACCGTAGATGAGTCTAGAGGTAATCACGTGACTTGGAGTAAGTCAGAAAGTGAAAGACACATATCATTTCATATCACTTATAGGTGTTACCTAAAATAGGAACCAGGGCAGTCATTTCCACTGAGAAGTGCAATCATAGATTCATTCAACAAACTTATGGTTCACCAATGGAAAGGTGTGAGGATTGGTTTCATTACGATATCGGGGTTAAGAGACATATACAAACAGAGGTGACATATATAATCACCAAAGACCTACGGAATACCAAGAGAAGACTACTCAACATTCTGTCATAACGTACATGGGAAAAGGATCCCAGGAAGAACAGACATCTGTATATGTGTAAAAGAACCACATCTTCCACACCTACAACAAGCCAAACATTGTAATCAAACTTGCTATAATAAAAAATAAAAAAATTAATTTAAAAATACGAACAAGAAGTAGGGAGTCAAACTTGAGGGGCTTTCTCCTGGCACATTCCATTCTAAATTCCAATCTAGGACACGACGTCCTTTGAGGCTCTGTTGCCCTAGTAACCAGATGTGTTAAGGGAGAACTGCTGCCAGCTAGTGGCCGTTTCACACAACAGCAGCTTTAATCCCAGGGCTAATGGTCAGTTGATATTCAAAATCATTGCAGGCCTGTAAATGACACCTGCCCTGAAAACAAATCCTGGGGCCACATATCGACCAAAAAATTTAAAGGACGTCCATATTTCAAAACGACCGTTTCAAAAGGCATATTTTATGCACATTAGTGTTCTGCTTCTTTTTCTTTCTTTCTTTTTTGGTTAAAAACACGGGAATGGAAAAAGGCATCCCTCAGAATGGGCGAAAATAGTTGCAAACGAATCAATGGACAAAGGTTTAATCTCCAATATATATAAACAGCTCATGCAGCTTATTAAGAAAACAAACAACCCAATACAAAAATGGGCAGAAGATCTAAAGAGACGTTTCTTCAAAGAAGACACAGAGATGGCCAAGACGCACATGAAAAGCTGCTCAAGAGCACTAATTATTAGAGAAATGCAAATCAAAACTACAATGAGGTATCACCTCACACCTGTTAGAATCGGCATCATCAGAAAATCTACAAAGAACAAATTCTGGGGAGGGTGTGGACAAAAGGAGCCCTCTTGCACTATTGGTGGGAATGTAAATTGATACAGTCACTATGGAGAACAGTATGGAGTTTCCTTTAAAAAACTAGAATTAGAATTACCATCTGACCCAGCAATCCCACTTTTGGGCATATACCCAGAGACAACCATAAATCAAAAAGGCACATTCACCACAAGGTTCATTGCAGCACTATTTACAATAGCCAGGTAATGGAAGCAACCTAAATGCCCACAGACAGATGAATGGATAAAGATGGGGTACATATATAAAATGGAATATTACTCGGCCATAAAAAGGAATGAAACTGGGTCATTTGTAGAGACATCGATGGGTCTAGAGACTGTCATACAGAATGAAGTAAGTCAGAAAGAGGAAAACAAATATTGTATATTAATGCATATATGTGGAACCTAAAAAATGGTACAGATGAACTGGTTTGCAGGGAAGAAATAGAGACACAGAGGTAGAGAACAAACGTATGGACACCAAGTGTGGGAAGCCCTGGGGTGGTGGTGGTGGGATGAGTTGGGAGTTTGCGATTGACCTGTATACATGTATATGCATAAAATACATAACTAATAATAACCCGCTGTATAAAAAAGTAAATAAAATTAAATTTCAAAATTATAAAATATAAAATTTAAAAATAAAACAGAAAAAAGTTCTTCCCTTCACACAGATGTATTTATAGGAATGAATTATTTCCATGCTTATATCTATAAATACATAAAAGAGGAATAAAATCTAACTTGAACCATAAACGAAAAAAAACCCTGAACCCACCAGTTTTACAGAGGACAACCCTATCAGGGCACTTGCTCCAGCGGTAAACAATTCTGAAATTGGTCAGAGGTGGGGAATCATCTCCCATACAGCCAGCAACCAACCCCCCATGCAAGGAGCGTCCTCATTGCAAAGCTGGGGGACCGTGCCGAGGCATCTCTGAAGAAAGGTGAGCTGAGCCCCAGGCCAGCTGCTGCTGAACTGTTCCCACCCTTCCCAGGTAAAACACCTGAATATGTATAAAGGCTTGAAAGCCTAGAGGAAGGGCCGTGGAGCCACACCAGTGACAGCACGCAGGCCAACTTGGTGACTGCAGGCCAGCCAGGGTGATCCTGGCCCCGGGCGCTCTTCCGGAAGCTTTCCATTGTCCTGCCTGAGATACCCCTCTTGTCCCGGCCCCCACTGCTTTTTTCCTTCCTCACCTCTGTGCGGAGAGAAATTCCAGCGGAAGGTATGGGTGACACATCCTCTTCTTTACAGGTGGCAGCCTGGCAACTCCTGCAGAAAGGCCAGCAGAACCCCACTCACACCGGGCCACCAACAAAGCTGTGGCCCCTCACTCCCTCCCACCAGCACAGCCCCGAGACTGCTGACGGGGCAGAGAATATGGAGTCAGGCACAGCTTCAGGGGCTATTGCTGCCTGGAGCGCTGTTTATATTGACCTCAACCAGGCAGACCTGGGGAGGGCCGGCCGGCAGGGTAAGGCTGCCCAGGTCAGCTAATCCACAACCCTCAGGGAATCACATTGTTGAAAATGGACCTCGCTAAGGCAGAATAGAAGCCAAGGAAAATAAGGACACAATGCCATTTGCAGCACCGTAGATGAGTCTAGAGGTAATCACGTGACTTGGAGTAAGTCAGAAAGTGAAAGACACATATCATTTCATATCACTTATAGGTGTTACCTAAAATAGAAACCAGGGCAGTCATTTCCACTGAGAAGTGCAATCATAGATTCATTAAACAAACTTATGGTTCACCAATGGAAAGGTGTGAGGATTGGTTTCATTACGATATCGGGGTTAACAGACATATACAAACAGTGGTGACATATATAATCACCAAAGACCTACGGAATACCAAGAGAAGACTACTCAACATTCTGTCATAACGTACATGGGAAAAGGATCCCAGGAAGAACAGACATCTGTATATGTGTAAAAGAACCACATCTTCCACACCTACAACAAGCCAAACATTGTAATCAAACTTGCTATAATAAAAAATAAAAAAATTAATTTAAAAACACGAACAAGAAGTAGGGAGTCAAACTTGAGGGGCTTTCTCCTGGCACATTCCATTCTAAATTCCAATCTAGAACACGACTTCCATTGAGGCTCTGTTGCCCTAGTAACCAGATGTGTTAAGGGAGAACTGCTGCCAGCTAGTGGCCGTTTCACACAACAGCAGCTTTAATCCCAGGGCTAATGGTCAGTTGATATTCAAAATCATTGCAGGCCTGTAAATGACACCTGCCCTGAAAACAAATCCTGGGGCCACATATCGACCAAAAAATTTAAAGGACGTCCATATTTCAAAACGACCGTTTCAAAAGGCATATTTTATGCACATTAGTGTTCTGCTTCTTTTTCTTTCTTTCTTTTTTGGTTAAAAACACGGGAATGGAAAAAGGCATCCCTCAGAATGGGCGAAAATAGTTGCAAACGAATCAATGGACAAAGGTTTAATCTCCAATATATATAAACAGCTCATGCAGCTTATTAAGAAAACAAACAACCCAATACAAAAATGGGCAGAAGATCTAAAGAGACGTTTCTTCAAAGAAGACACAGAGATGGCCAAGACGCACATGTAAAGCTGCTCAAGAGCACTAATTATTAGAGAAATGCAAATCAAAACTACCATGAGGTATCACCTCACACCTGTTAGAATCGGCATCATCAGAAAATCTACAAACAACAAATTCTGGGGAGGGTGTGGACAAAAGGAGCCCTCTTCCACTATTGGTGGGAATGTAAATTGATACAGTCACTATGGAGAACAGTATGGAGTTTCCTTTAAAAAACTAGAAATAGAATTACCATCTGACCCAGCAATCCCACTTTTGGGCATATACCCAGAGACAACCATAAATCAAAAAGGCACATTCACCACAAGGTTCATTGCAGCACTATTTACAATAGCCAGGTAATGGAAGCAACCTAAATGCCCACAGACAGATGAATGGATAAAGATGGGGAACATATATAAAATGGAATATTACTCGGCCATAAAAAGGAATGAAACTGGGTCATTTGTAGAGACATCGATGGATCTAGAGACTGTCATACAGAATGAAGTAAGTCAGAAAGAGGAAAACAAATATTGTATATTAATGCATATATGTGGAACCTAAAAAATGGTACAGATGAACTGGTTTGCAGGGAAGAAATAGAGACACAGAGGTAGAGAACAAACGTATGTACACCAAGTGTGGGAAGCCCTGGGGTGGTGGTGGTGGGATGAGTTGGGAGTTTGCGATTGACCTGTATACATGTATATGCATAAAATACATAACTAATAATAACCCGCTGTATAAAAAAGTAAATAAAATTAAATTTCAAAATTTTAAAATATAAAATTTAAAAATAAAACAGAAAAAAGTTCTTCCCTTCACACAGATGTATTTATAGGAATGAATTATTTCCATGCTTATATCTATAAATACATAAAAGAGGAATAAAATCTAACTTGAACCATAAACGAAAAAAAACCCTGAACCCACCAGTTTTACAGAGGAAAACCCTATCAGGGCACTTGCTCCAGCGGTAAACAATTCTGAAATTGGTCAGAGGTGGGGAATCATCTCCCATACAGCCAGCAACCCACCCCCCATGCAAGGAGCGTCCTCATTGCAAAGCTGGGGGACCGTGCCGAGGCATCTCTGAATACAGGTGAGCTGAGCCCCAGGCCAGCTGCTGCTGAACTGTTCCCACCCTTCCCAGGTAAAACACCTGAATATGTACAAAGGCTTGAAAGCCTAGAGGAAGGGCCGTGGAGCCACACCAGCGACAGCACGCAGGCCAACTTGGTGACTGCAGGCCAGCCAGGGTGATCCTGGCCCCGGGCGCTCTTCCGGAAGCTTTCCATTGTCCTGCCTGAGATACCCCTCTTGTCCCGGCCCCCACTGCTTTTTTCCTTCCTCACCTCTGTGCGGAGAGAAATTCCAGCGGAAGGTATGGGTGACACATCCTCTTCTTTACAGGTGGCAGCCTGGCAACTCCTGAAGAAAGGCCAGCAGAACCCCACTCACACCGGGCCACCAACAAAGCTGTGGCCCCTCACTCCCTCCCACCAGCACAGCCCCGAGACTGCTGACGGGGCAGAGAATATGGAGTCAGGCACAGCTTCAGGGGCTATTGCTGCCTGGAGCGCTGTTTATATTGACCTCAACCAGGCAGACCTGGGGAGGGCCGGCCGGCAGGGTAAGGCTGCCCAGGTCAGCTAATCCACAACCCTCAGGGAATCACATTGTTGAAAATGGACCTCGCTAAGGCAGAATAGAAGCCAAGGAAAATAAGGACACAATGCCATTTGCAGCACCGTAGATGAGTCTAGAGGTAATCACGTGACTTGGAGTAAGTCAGAAAGTGAAAGACACATATCATTTCATATCACTTATAGGTGTTACCTAAAATAGGAACCAGGGCAGTCATTTCCACTGAGAAGTGCAATCATAGATTCATTCAACAAACTTATGGTTCACCAATGGAAAGGTGTGAGGATTGGTTTCATTACGATATCGGGGTTAACAGACATATACAAACAGAGGTGACATATATAATCACCAAAGACCTACGGAATACCAAGAGAAGACTACTCAACATTCTGTCATAACGTACATGGGAAAAGGATCCCAGGAAGAACAGACATCTGTATATGTGTAAAAGAACCACATCTTCCACACCTACAACAAGCCAAACATTGTAATCAAACTTGCTATAATAAAAAATAAAAAAATTAATTTAAAAATACGAACAAGAAGTAGGGAGTCAAACTTGAGGGGCTTTCTCCTGGCACATTCCATTCTAAATTCCAATCTAGAACACGACGTCCATTGAGGCTCTGTTGCCCTAGTAACCAGATGTGTTAAGGGAGAACTGCTGCCAGCTAGTGGCCGTTTCACACAACAGCAGCTTTAATCCCAGGGCTAATGGTCAGTTGATATTCAAAATCATTGCAGGCCTGTAAATGACACCTGCCCTGAAAACAAATCCTGGGGCCACATATCGACCAAAAAATTTAAAGGACGTCCATATTTCAAAACGACCGTTTCAAAAGGCATATTTTATGCACATTAGTGTTCTGCTTCTTTTTCTTTCTTTCTTTTTTGGTTAAAAACACGGGAATGGAAAAAGGCATCCCTCAGAAGGGGCGAAAATAGTTGCAAACGAATCAATGGACAAAGGTTTAATCTCCAATATATATAAACAGCTCATGCAGCTTATTAAGAAAACAAACAACCCAATACAAAAATGGGCAGGGCCTCCCTGGTGGCGCAGTGGTTGAGAGTCCGCCTGCCGATGCAGGGGATACGGGCTCGTGCCCCGGTGCGGGAGGATCCCATATGCCGCGGAGCGGCTGGGCCCGTGAGCCATGGCCGCTGGGCCTGCGCATCCGGAGCCTGTGCTCTGCAACGGGAGAGGCCACAACAGTGAGAGGCCCGCGTACCGCAAAAACAAAAAAAAAAAAAAAAAAATGGGCAGAAGATCTAAAGAGACGTTTCTTCAAAGAAGACACAGAGATGGCCAAGACGCACATGAAAAGCTGCTCAAGAGCACTAATTATTAGAGAAATGCAAATCAAAACTACCATGAGGTATCACCTCACACCTGTTAGAATCGGCATCATCAGAAAATCTACAAACAACAAATTCTGGGGAGGGTGTGGACAAAAGGAGCCCTCTTCCACTATTGGTGGGAATGTAAATTGATACAGTCACTATGGAGAACAGTATGGAGTTTCCTTTAAAAAACTAGAAATAGAATTACCATCTGACCCAGCAATCCCACTTTTGGGCATATACCCAGAGACAACCATAAATCAAAAAGGCACATTCACCACAAGGTTCATTGCAGCACTATTTACAATAGCCAGATAATGGAAGCAACCTAAATGCCCACAGACAGATGAATGGATAAAGATGGGGTACATATATAAAATGGAATATTACTCGGCCATAAAAAGGAATGAAACTGGGTCATTTGTAGAGACATCGATGGATCTAGAGACTGTCATACAGAATGAAGTAAGTCAGAAAGAGGAAAACAAATATTGTATATTAATGCATATATGTGGAACCTAAAAAATGGTACAGATGAACTGGTTTGCAGGGAAGAAATAGAGACACAGAGGTAGAGAACAAACGTATGGACACCAAGTGTGGGAAGCCATGGGGTGGTGGTGGTGGGATGAGTTGGGAGTTTGCGATTGACCTGTATACATGTATATGCATAAAATACATAACTAATAATAACCCGCTGTATAAAAAAGTAAATAAAATTAAATTTCAAAATTTTAAAATATAAAATTTAAAAATAAAACAGAAAAAAGTTCTTCCCTTCACACAGATGTATTTATAGGAATGAATTATCTCCATGCTTATATCTATAAATACATAAAAGAGGAATAAAATCTAACTTGAACCATAAACGAAAAAAAACCCTGAACCCACCAGTTTTACAGAGGAAAACACTATCAGGGCACTTGCTCCAGCGGTAAACAATTCTGAAATTGGTCAGAGGTGGGGAATCATCTCCCATACAGCCAGCAACCCACCCCCCATGCAAGGAGCGTCCTCATTGCAAAGCTGGGGGACTGTGCCGAGGCATCTCTGAATACAGGTGAGCTGAGCCCCAGGCCAGCTGCTGCTGAACTGTTCCCACCCTTCCCAGGTAAAACACCTGAATATGTACAAAGGCTTGAAAGCCTAGAGGAAGGGCCGTGGAGCCACACCAGTGACAGCACGCAGGCCAACTTGGTGACTGCAGGCCAGCCAGGGTGATCCTGGCCCCGGGCGCTCTTCCGGAAGCTTTCCATTGTCCTGCCTGAGATACCCCTCTTGTCCCGGCCCCCACTGCTTTTTTCCTTCCTCACCTCTGTGCGGAGAGAAATTCCAGCGGAAGGTATGGGTGACACATCCTCTTCTTTACAGGTGGCAGCCTGGCAACTCCTGCAGAAAGGCCAGCAGAACCCCACTCACACCGGGCCACCAACAAAGCTGTGGCCCCTCACTCCCTCCCACCAGCACAGCCCCGAGACTGCTGACGGGGCAGAGAATATGGAGTCAGGCACAGCTTCAGGGGCTATTGCTGCCTGGAGCGCTGTTTATATTGACCTCAACCAGGCAGACCTGGGGAGGGCCGGCCGGCAGGGTAAGGCTGCCCAGGTCAGCTAATCCACAACCCTCAGGGAATCACATTGTTGAAAATGGACCTCGCTAAGGCAGAATAGAAGCCAAGGAAAATAAGGACACAATGCCATTTGCAGCACCGTAGATGAGTCTAGAGGTAATCACGTGACTTGGAGTAAGTCAGAAAGTGAAAGACACATATCATTTCATATCACTTATAGGTGTTACCTAAAATAGAAACCAGGGCAGTCATTTCCACTGAGAAGTGCAATCATAGATTCATTCAACAAACTTATGGTTCACCAATGGAAAGGTGTGAGGATTGGTTTCATTACGATATCGGGGTTAACAGACATATACAAACAGAGGTGACATATATAATCACCAAAGACCTACGGAATACCAAGAGAAGACTACTCAACATTCTGTCATAACGTACATGGGAAAAGGATCCCAGGAAGAACAGACATCTGTATATGTGTAAAAGAACCACATCTAGCATACCTACAACAAGCCAAACATTGTAATCAAACTTGCTGTAATAAAAAATAAAAAATTAAATTAAAAACACGAACAAGAAGTAGTGAGACAAACTTGAGGGGCTTTTTCCTGTCACATTCTGTTCTACATTCCAATCTAGAAGGCGACTTCCATTGAGGCTCTGTTGCCCTAGTAACCAGAATTGGTAAGGGAGAACTGCTGCCACCTTGTGGCCGTTTCACACAACAGCAGCTTTAATCCCAGCGCTCATGGTCAGTTGATATTCAAAATCATTGCAGGCCTGTAAATGACACCTGCCCTGAAAACAAATCCTGGGGTCACATATCGACCAAAAAATTTAAAGGACGTCCATATTTCAAAACGACCGTTTCAAAAGGCATATTTTATGCACATTAATGTTCTGCTTCTTTTTCTTTCTTTCTTTTTTGGTTAAAAACACGGGAATGGAAAAAGGCATCCCTCAGAAGGGGCGAAAATACTTGCAAACGAATCAATGGACAAAGGTTTAATCTCCAATATATATAAACAGCTCATGCAGCTTATTAAAAAAACAAACAA
Source organism: Mesoplodon bidens (assembly GCF_964165515.1). Classification (NCBI taxonomy): domain Eukaryota; kingdom Metazoa; phylum Chordata; class Mammalia; order Artiodactyla; family Ziphiidae; genus Mesoplodon; species Mesoplodon bidens. Next base: position 39,985 of record NW_027671698.1, on the reverse strand, counting down.
CCCAATACAAAAATGGGCAGAAGATCTAAAGAGACGTTTCTTCAAAGAAGACACAGAGATGGCCAAGACGCACATGAAAAGCTGCTCAAGAGCACTAATTATTAGAGAAATGCAAATCAAAACTACAATGAGGTATCACCTCACACCTGTTAGAATCGGCATCATCAGAAAATCTACAAACAAATTCTGGGGAGGGTGTGGACAAAAGGAGCCCTCTTCCACTATGGTGGGAATGCAAATTGATACAGTCACTATGGAGAACAGTATGGAGTTTCCTTAAAAGAACTAGAAATAGAAACCTTGACTTTCCCTAACCCTAACCATAGCCCGGAACGGAATCCTACCACCAACCCTACACCTTATCTATGCCGTACACTAATCCTAATCCGTACGCTGGCACTAACCAGTGAGTCAACACGTACCCTGACCCTAACACGTTTCCATACCCTCAGCTGTGCCCTAAAACTTGTCGTTGCCTATCCTTAACCTTAGCCCGGAACGGAAACCTCCCATCAGCCCTACACCTTACCCTAAGGGGTACCCTAATCCTAATTCATACATCAACACGTACCCTGACCCTAACACGTTTCCGTACCCTCACCTCTGCCATAAACCTTGCCGTTCCCTAACCCTAACCCTAGCCCGGAACGGAAACCTACCACCAACCCTACACCTTACCTTACGCCGTACCCTAATCCTAATTCGTATGCTGACACTAACCTGTGCATCAACACATACCCTGACCCTAATACGTTTCGTACCCTCACCTGTGCCCTAAACTTTGCCGGTCCCTAAACATAACCCTAGACTGGAACGGAAACGTACCACCAACCCTACACCTTACTCTATGCGGTACCCTAATCCTCATGCGTATGCTGACACTAACCCGTGAGTCAACACGTACCCTGAACCTAACACATTTCTGTACCATCACCTGTGCCCAAAACCTTGCAATTCGCTAACCCTAACCCTACAACGGAATGGAAACCTACCGCCCTCCGTACACCTTACCCTACGCCGTACCCTAATCCTAATGCGTATGATGACACTATTCCATGTATCAACATGTATCATGACCCTAACACGTTTCTGTACCGTCACCTGTAGCCTAAACCTTGCCGTACCCTAACACTAACCCTAGCCCAGAATGGAAAACTACCACAAACCGTACAGCATACCCTACACGGTACCCTAATCCTAATCCGTACACTGACACTAACCCGTGCGTCAACACGTACACTGACCCTAACACTTTTCCGTTCCCTCACCTGTGCCCTAAACCGTGCCGTTGCCTAACCCTAACCCTAGCCCAAAACGGAAACCTACCACCAACCCTACACGTTACTCTACGCCATACCCTAATCATAATCCGAGCGTCAACACGTACCCTGACCCTAACACATTTCCGTACCCTCACCTATGCCCTAAACCTTGCCGTTCCATAACACTAACCCTAGCCTGGAACGGAAACCTACCACCAACCCTAGACCTTAACCTACGAAGGACCATAAACCTACTCCGTACGCTGACACTAACACATGCGTCAACACTTACCCTGACCCTAACACGTTTCCGTACCTTCACCTGTGACCTAAACCTTGCCATTCCCTAACCCTAACCCTAGACCACAATGGAAACCTACCACCAAGCCTACACCTTACCCTAAGCCGTACCCTAATGCTAATCCATATGTCAACACGTACCCTGACACTAACACGTTTCCATACCCTCATCTGTGCCCAAAACCTTGCCGTTCCCTAACACTAACCCTAGCCTGAAACGGAAACCTACCACCAACCATACACTTTACCCTATGCCGCACCATAATCCTCATCTGTACGTTCACACTAACCCGTGCGTCAACACGTACCCTGAGCCTAACACGTTTCGATACCCTCACGTGTGCCCTAAACCTTGCCGTTCCCTAACCCTAACCCTAGCCCAGAACGGAAACCCACCACCAGCCCTACACCTTACCCTACGACGTACACTACTCCTGGCCCGTACGCTGGCACTGACCCATGCGTCAGCACATAGCCTGACTCTCCCACGTTTCCGTACCCGCACCTGTGCCCTAAGACTTGCCGTTCCCTAACCCTAACCCTAGCCCGGAAAGGAAGCCCACCACCAGCCCTACACCTTTCCCTACGCCGTAGCCTACGACTGGCCCATACGCTGGCACTGACACGTGTGTCAGCACGTAGCATGACCCTCCCACGTTTCCATACCCTCACCTGTGCCCTAAGCCTTGACATTCCCTAACCCTAACCCTAGCCCGGAAAGGAAACCAACCACCAGCCCTACACCTTACCCTACGTTGTTGCCTACTCCTGGCCTGTATGCTGGCACTGACCCGTGCGTCAGCACATAGCCTGACCCTCCACCATTTCCGTACCCTCAACTGTGCCCTAAGTCTTGTCCTTCCCTAACCCTAACCTTAGCCCAGAACAGAAACCCACCACCAGCCCTACAGCTTACCCTACGCCGTAGCCTAATCCTGGCCCGTACGCTGGCACTGATCCGTGCGTCAGCACGTAGCCTGAGCTTCCCACGTTCCCGTACCCTCACCTGTGTCCTAAGCCTTGCCGTTCCATAACCCTAACCATAACCCCAAACGGAAACCCACCACCAGCCCTAAACCTTACCCTACGCCGTACCCTAAACCTGGCCCGTACGCTGGCACTGATCCGTGCGTCAGCATGTAGCCTAACCCTGCCACTTTTCCTTACCCTCACCTGTTCCCTAAGCCTTGCCGATCCCTAACTCTAACCCTAGCCCGGAACGGAAACCCACCACCAGCCCTACACCCTACCCTACGTCGTAGCCTACTGCTGGCCCGTAAGCTGGCACTCTCCCATGTGTCAGCCCGTAGCCTGCCTCTCCCACGTTTCCGTACCCTCACCTGTGCCCTAAGCCTTGCAGTTCCCTACCTCTAACCCTAGCCCGGAACGGAAACCACCACCAGCCCTACACATTACGCTATGCCGTACCCTACTCCTGGCCCGTACGCTTGCACTGACCCATTCTTCAGCACGTATCCTGACCCTCCCACGTTTCCGTACCCTCACCTGTGTCCTAAGCCTTAACGTTCCCTAACCCTAACCCTAGACCGGAATGGACACCCACCACCGCCCTTACACCATACCCGACGCCGTACCCTACTCCTGGTCCACACCCTGGCACTGACCCGTTCTTCAGCATGTAGCCTGACCCTCCCACGTTTCCGTACCCTCACCTGTGCCCTAAGCCTTGCCGCTCCCTAACCCTAACACTAGCCCGGAATGGACACCCACCACCAGCCTTACACTTTACCCTACGCCGTACCCTACTCCTGGTCCATACCCTGGCATTGAACCATGCTTCAGCATGGAGCCTAACCCTCCCACGTTTCCATACCCTCACCTGTGCCCTAAGCCTTGCCTTTCCCTATCCCTAACCCTAGCCCGGAACGGAAACCCACCACAAAACCTAAACCTTAACGTACGCCGTAGACTACTCCTGACCCGTACGCTGGCAGTGACCCTTGCGTCAGCACATAGCCTGCCTCTGCCACGTTTCCATACCCTCACCTGTGCACTAAGCCTTGCCGTTCCCTAACTCTAACCTTGAACGGAAACCCACAACCAGCCCTACACCTTACCCAATGCCGTACCCGAATCCTGGCGCGTACGCTGGCAAAGACCCGTGCGTCATCACGTAGCCTGACCCTCCCACGTTTCCGTACCCTCACCTGTGCCCTAAGCCTTGCCGTTCCCTAACCCTAACCCTACACCTAACCCTACGCCATACCCTACACTTGGCCCATACGCTGGCACTGACCCATGCGTCAGCACGTAGCCTGACCCTCCCACTTTTCCGTACCATCTTCTGTGCCCTAAGCTTTGCCGTTCCCTAACCCTAAACCTAGCCTGGAACGGAAACCCACCACCAGCCCTAAACCTTACCCTACGCCGTACCCTAATCCTGCCCCGTACGCTGGCACTGACCCGTGCGTCAGCACGTAGCCTGCCTCTCCCACGTTTCCATACCCTCACCTGTGTCCTAAGCCTTGCCGTTCCCTAACCCTAACCCTAGCCTGGAACGGAAACCCACCACCAGCTGTAAACCTTACGCTACGATGTACCCTAATCCTGGCCCGTACGCTGGCACAGACCCGTGCGTCAACACGTAGCCTGCCACTCCCACGTTTCCGTACGTTCACCTGTGCCCTAAGCCTTGCTGTTCCCTCACCCTAACCCTAGCCCGGAACGGAAACCCACCACCAGCCCTAAACCTTACCCTACGCCATACCCTACTCCTGGCCCGTACGCTGGCACTGACCCGTGTGTCAGCACGTAGCCTGACCCTCCCACGTTTCCTTACGTTCACCTGTGCCCTAAGCCTTGCCATTCCCTAACCCTAACCCTAGCCCGGAACGGTATCTCACAACCAGCCCTACACCTTACCCTACGCCGTTCCCTATTCCTGGCCCGTACGCTGGCACTGATCCGTGCGTCAGCACATAGCCGGACCCTCCCACGTTTCCGTACCCTCACCTGTGCCCTAAGCCTTGTCATTCCCTTACCCTAACCCTAGCACGGAACGGAAACCCACCACCAGCCCTACACATTAGCCTACGCCGTAGCCTATTCCTGGCCCGTACATTGGCACTGACCCATGCGTAAGAACGTAGCCTGACCATCCCACGTTTCCGTACCCTCACCTGGGCCCTAAGCCTTGCCGTTCCCAAACCCTAAACCTAGCCCGGAACGGAAACCACCACCAGACCTACACCTTACCCTACGCAGTACCCTACTCCTGGCCCTTACGCTGGCACTGACACGTGCGTGAGCACATAGCCTTACCCTCCAACCACCCTCCCAATACAGAAATGATCAGAAGATCTCATGAGACGATCCTTCAAAGAAGACACAGACATGGCCAAGACGCAGATGAAAAGCTGCTCAACATCACTAATTATTAGAGAAATGCAAATCAAAACTACAATGAGGGGGCTTCCCTGGTGGCGCAGTGGTTGAGAGTCCGCCTGCCGATGCAGGGGACACGGGTTCGTGCCCCGGTCCGGGAAGATCCCACATGTCGCGGAGCAGCTGGGCCCGTGAGTCATGGCCACTGAGCCTGCGCGTCCGGAGCCTGTGCTCCGCAACGGGAGAGGCCACAACAGTGAGAGGCCCGCGTACCTCAAAAAAAAAAAAAAAAAAAAAAAAAAAAACTACAATGAGGTATCACCTCACACATGTTAGAATCGGCATCATCAGAAAACCTACAAACAACAAATTCTGGGGAGGGTGTGGACAAAAGGAGCCCTCTTCCACTACTGGTGGGAATGTAAATTGATACAGTCACTATGGAGAACAGTGTGGAGTTTCCTTAAAAAAACTAGAAATAGAATTACCATCTGATCCAGCAATCGCACTTCTGGGCATATACCCAGAGAAAACCATAAATCAAAAAGGCACATTCACCACAATGTTCATTGCAGCACTATTTACAATAGCCAGGTAAGGGAGCAAACTAAATACCCAAAAACAGATGAATGGGTAAAGATGTGGTACATATATAAAATGGAATATTACTCGGCCATAAAAAGGAATGAAACTGGGTCATTTGTAGAGACATCGATGGATCTAGAGACTGTTATACAGAATGAAGTAAGTCAGAAAGAGGAAAACAAATATTGTATATTAATGCATATATGTGGAACCTAAAAAGTGGTACAGATGAACTGGTTGGCAGGGAAGAAATAGAGACACAGGTAGAGAACAAACTTATGGACACCAAGTGTGGGAAGCCATGGGGTGGTAGAGGTGGGATGAGTTGGGAGATTGGGATTGGCCTGCATACATGCATATGCATAAAATACATAACTAATAATAACCTGCTGTATAAAAAAATAAAACAAAATTTCAAAATTTTAAAAAATAAAATTTAAAAATAAAAGAGAAAAAAGTTCTTCCCTTCACACAGATGTATTTATAGGAATGTATTATTTCCATGCTTATATCTATAAATACATAAAAGAGGTATAAAATCTAACTTGAACCATAAACGAAAAAAAACCTGAACCCACCAGTTATACAGAGGAAAGCCCTATCAGGGAACTTGCTCCAGCGGTAAACAATTCTGAAACTGGTCAGAGGTGGGGAATCATCTCCCATACAGCCAGCAACCCACCCCGCATGCAAGGAGCGTCCTCATTGCAAAGCTGGGGGACCGTGCCGAGGCATCTCTGAATAAAGGTGAGCTGAGCCCCAGGCCAGCTGCAGCTGAACTGTTCCCACCCTTCCCAGGTAAAACACCTGAATATGTACAAGGGCATGAAATCCTAGAGGAAGGGCCGTGGAGCCACACAGGCGACAGCACACAGGCCAACTTGGTGCCTGCAGGCGAGGCAGGATGGTCCTGACCCCGGGCGCTCTTCTGGAAGCTTTCCATTTCCCTGCCTGAGATACCCCTCCTGTCCCGGACCCCACCCCTTTTTTTCCTTCCTTACCTCAGCCCGGAGAGAAATTCCAGTGGAACTTATGGGTGACACATCCTCTTCTTTACAGGTGGCAGCCTGGCAACTCCTGCACAAAGTCCAGCATAGCCCCACACACACCGGGCCACCCACAAAGCCGTGGCCCCTCACACGCTCCCACCAGCAGAGCCCCGAGACTGCTGACGGGGCAGAGAATATGGAGTCAGGCACAGCTTCAGGGGCTATTGCTGCCTGGAGCGCTGTTTATATTGACCTCAACCAGGCACACCTGGGGAGGGCCGGCCGGCACGGTAAGGCTGCCCAGGTCAGCTAATCCACAACCCTCAGGGAATCACATTGTTGAAAATGGACCTCGCTAAGGCAGAATAGAAGCCAAGGAAAATAAGGACACAATGCCATTTGCAGCACCGTAGATGAGACTAGAGGTAAAAATGTGACATGTAGTAAGTCAGAAAGTGAAAGGCACATATCGTATCATATCACTTATAGGTGTTACCTAAAAATGGATACCAGGGCAGATATTTCCCCGGAGAAGGGCAATCACATATTCATTAAACAAAATTATGGTTCACCAATGGAAAGGTGTGAGGATTGGTTTCATTACGATATTGGGGTTAACAGACATACAAACACAGGTGATATATATAATAACCAAAGAGCTACGGAATACAAAGAGAGGAGTACACAACATTCTGTCATAACGTACATGGGAAAAGGATCCCAGGAAGAACAGACATCTGTATATGTGTAAAAGAACCACATCTAGCATACCTACAACAAGACAAACATTGTAATCAAACTTGCTGTAATAAAAAATAAAAAATTAAATTAAAAACACGAACAAGAAGTAGTGAGACAAACTTGAGGGGCTTTTTCCTGTCACATTCTGTTCTACATTCCAATCTAGAAGGCGACTTCCATTGAGGCTCTGTTGCCCTAGTAACCAGAATTGGTAAGGGAGAACTGCTGCCACCTTGTGGCCGTTTCACACAACAGCAGCTTTAATCCCAGCGCTCATGGTCAGTTGATATTCAAAATCATTGTAGGCCTGTAAATGACACCTGCCCTGAAAACAAATCCTGGGGTCACATATCGACCAAAAAATTTAAAGGACGTCCATATTTCAAAACGACCGTTTCAAAAGGCATATTTTATGCACATTAATGTTCTGCTTCTTTTTCTTTCTTTCTTTTTTGGTTAAAAACACGGGAATGGAAAAAGGCATCCCTCAGAAGGGGCGAAAATACTTGCAAACGAATCAATGGACAAAGGTTTAATCTCCAATATATATAAACAGCTCATGCAGCTTATTAAAAAAACAAACAACCCAATACAAAAATGGGCAGAAGATCTAAAGAGACGTTTCTTCAAAGAAGACACAGAGATGGCCAAGACGCACATGAAAAGCTGCTCAAGAGCACTAATTATTAGAGAAATGCAAATCAAAACTACAATGAGGTATCACCTCACACCTGTTAGAATCGGCATCATCAGAAAATCTACAAACAAATTCTGGGGAGGGTGTGGACAAAAGGAGCCCTCTTCCACTATGGTGGGAATGTAAATTGATACAGTCACTATGGAGAACAGTATGGAGTTTCCTTAAAAGAACTAGAAATAGAAACCTTGACTTTCCCTAACCCTAACCATAGCCCGGAACGGAATCCTACCACCAACCCTACACCTTATCTATGCCGTACACTAATCCTAATCCGTACGCTGGCACTAACCAGTGAGTCAACACGTACCCTGACCCTAACACGTTTCCATACCCTCAGCTGTGCCCTAAAACTTGTCGTTGCCTATCCTTAACCTTAGCCCGGAACGGAAACCTCCCATCAGCCCTACACCTTACCCTAAGGGGTACCCTAATCCTAATTCATACATCAACACGTACCCTGACCCTAACACGTTTCCGTACCCTCACCTCTGCCATAAACCTTGCCGTTCCCTAACCCTAACCCTAGCCCGGAACGGAAACCTACCACCAACCCTACACCTTACCTTACGCCGTACCCTAATCCTAATTCGTATGCTGACACTAACCTGTGCATCAACACATACCCTGACCCTAACACGTTTCGTACCCTCACCTGTGCCCTAAACTTTGCCGGTCCCTAAACATAACCCTAGACTGGAACGGAAACGTACCACCAACCCTACACCTTACTCTATGCGGTACCCTAATCCTCATGCGTATGCTGACACTAACCCGTGAGTCAACACGTACCCTGAACCTAACACATTTCTGTACCATCACCTGTGCCCAAAACCTTGCAATTCGCTAACCCTAACCCTACAACGGAATGGAAACCTACCGCCCTCCGTACACCTTACCTTACGCCGTACCCTAATCCTAATGCGTATGATGACACTATTCCATGTATCAACATGTATCATGACCCTAACACGTTTCTGTACCGTCACCTGTAGCCTAAACCTTGCCGTACCCTAACACTAACCCTAGCCCAGAATGGAAAACTACCACAAACCGTACAGCATACCCTACACGGTACCCTAATCCTAATCCGTACACTGACACTAACCCGTGCGTCAACACGTACACTGACCCTAACACTTTTCCGTTCCCTCACCTGTGCCCTAAACCGTGCCGTTGCCTAACCCTAACCCTAGCCCAAAACGGAAACCTACCACCAACCCTACACGTTACTCTACGCCATACCCTAATCATAATCCGAGCGTCAACACGTACCCTGACCCTAACACATTTCCGTACCCTCACCTATGCCCTAAACCTTGCCGTTCCATAACACTAACCCTAGCCTGGAACGGAAACCTACCACCAACCCTAGACCTTAACCTACGAAGGACCATAAACCTACTCCGTACGCTGACACTAACACATGCGTCAACACTTACCCTGACCCTAACACGTTTCCGTACCTTCACCTGTGACCTAAACCTTGCCATTCCCTAACCCTAACCCTAGACCACAATGGAAACCTACCACCAAGCCTACACCTTACCCTAAGCCGTACCCTAATGCTAATCCATATGTCAACACGTACCCTGACACTTACACGTTTCCATACCCTCATCTGTGCCCAAAACCTTGCCGTTCCCTAACACTAACCCTAGCCTGAAACGGAAACCTACCACCAACCATACACTTTACCCTATGCCGCACCATAATCCTCATCTGTACGTTCACACTAACCCGTGCGTCAACACGTACCCTGAGCCTAACACGTTTCGATACCCTCACGTGTGCCCTAAACCTTGCCGTTCCCTAACCCTAACCCTAGCCCAGAACGGAAACCCACCACCAGCCCTACACCTTACCCTACGACGTACACTACTCCTGGCCCGTACGCTGGCACTGACCCGTGCGTCAGCACATAGCCTGACTCTCCCACGTTTCCGTACCCGCACCTGTGCCCTAAGACTTGCCGTTCCCTAACCCTAACCCTAGCCCGGAAAGGAAGCCCACCACCAGCCCTACACCTTTCCCTACGCCGTAGCCTACGACTGGCCCATACGCTGGCACTGACACGTGTGTCAGCACGTAGCATGACCCTCCCACGTTTCCATACCCTCACCTGTGCCCTAAGCCTTGACATTCCCTAACCCTAACCCTAGCCCGGAAAGGAAACCAACCACCAGCCCTACACCTTACCCTACGTTGTTGCCTACTCCTGGCCTGTATGCTGGCACTGACCCGTGCGTCAGCACATAGCCTGACCCTCCACCATTTCCGTACCCTCAACTGTGCCCTAAGTCTTGTCCTTCCCTAACCCTAACCCTAGCCCAGAACAGAAACCCACCACCAGCCCTACAGCTTACCCTACGCCGTAGCCTAATCCTGGCCCGTACGCTGGCACTGATCCGTGCATCAGCACGTAGCCTGACCTTCCCACGTTCCCGTACCCTCACCTGTGTCCTAAGCCTTGCCGTTCCATAACCCTAACCATAACCCCAAACGGAAACCCACCACCAGCCCTAAACCTTACCCTACGCCGTACCCTAAACCTGGCCCGTACGCTGGCACTGATCCGTGCGTCAGCATGTAGCCTAACCCTCCCACATTTCCTTACCCTCACCTGTTCCCTAAGCCTTGCCGATCCCTAACTCTAACCCTAGCCCGGAACGGAAACCCACCACCAGCCCTACACCCTACCCTACGTCGTAGCCTACTGCTGGCCAGTAAGCTGGCACTCTCCCATGTGTCAGCCCGTAGCCTGCCTCTCCCACGTTTCCGTACCCTCACCTGTGCCCTAAGCCTTGCAGTTCCCTACCTCTAACCCTAGCCCGGAACGGAAACCACCACCAGCCCTACACATTACGCTATGCCGTACCCTACTCCTGGCCCGTACGCTTGCACTGACCCATTCTTCAGCACGTATCCTGACCCTCCCACGTTTCCGTACCCTCACCTGTGTCCTAAGCCTTAACGTTCCCTAACCCTAACCCTAGACCGGAATGGACACCCACCACCGCCCTTACACCATACCCGACGCCGTACCCTACTCCTGGTCCACACCCTGGCACTGACCCGTTCTTCAGGATGTAGCCTGACCCTCCCACGTTTCCGTACCCTCACCTGTGCCCTAAGCCTTGCCGCTCCCTAACCCTAACACTAGCCCGGAATGGACACCCACCACCAGCCTTACACTTTACCCTACGCCGTACCCTACTCCTGGTCCATACCCTGGCATTGAACCATGCTTCAGCATGGAGCCTAACCCTCCCACGTTTCCATACCCTCACCTGTGCCCTAAGCCTTGCCTTTCCCTATCCCTAACCCTAGCCCGGAACGGAAACCCACCACAAAACCTAAACCTTAACGTACGCCGTAGACTACTCCTGACCCGTACGCTGGCAGTGACCCTTGCGTCAGCACATAGCCTGCCTCTGCCACGTTTCCATACCCTCACCTGTGCACTAAGCCTTGCCGTTCCCTAACTCTAACCTGGAACGGAAACCCACAACCAGCCCTACACCTTACCCAATGCCGTACCCGAATCCTGGCGCGTACGCTGGCAAAGACCCGTGCGTCATCACGTAGCCTGACCCTCCCACGTTTCCGTACCCTCACCTGTGCCCTAAGCCTTGCCGTTCCCTAACCCTAACCCTACACCTAACCCTACGCCATACCCTACACTTGGCCCATACGCTGGCACTGACCCATGCGTCAGCACGTAGCCTGACCCTCCCACTTTTCCGTACCATCTTCTGTGCCCTAAGCTTTGCCGTTCCCTAACCCTAAACCTAGCCTGGAACGGAAACCCACCACCAGCCCTAAACCTTACCCTACGCCGTACCCTAATCCTGCCCCGTACGCTGGCACTGACCCGTGCGTCAGCACGTAGCCTGCCTCTCCCACGTTTCCATACCCTCACCTGTGTCCTAAGCCTTGCCGTTCCCTAACCCTAACCCTAGCCTGGAACGGAAACCCACCACCAGCTGTAAACCTTACGCTACGATGTACCCTAATCCTGGCCCGTACGCTGGCACAGACCCGTGCGTCAACACGTAGCCTGCCACTCCCACGTTTCCGTACGTTCACCTGTGCCCTAAGCCTTGCTGTTCCCTCACCCTAACCCTAGCCCGGAACGGAAACCCACCACCAGCCCTAAACCTTACCCTACGCCATACCCTACTCCTGGACCGTACGCTGGCACTGACCCGTGTGTCAGCACGTAGCCTGACCCTCCCACGTTTCCTTACGTTCACCTGTGCCCTAAGCCTTGCCATTCCCTAACCCTAACCCTAGCCCGGAACGGTATCTCACAACCAGCCCTACTCCTTACCCTACGCCGTTCCCTATTCCTGGCCCGTACGCTGGCACTGACCCGTGCGTCAGCACATAGCCGGACCCTCCCACGTTTCCGTACCCTCACCTGTGCCCTAAGCCTTGTCATTCCCTAACCCTAACCCTAGCACGGAACGGAAACCCACCACCAGCCCTACACATTAGCCTACGCCGTAGCCTATTCCTGGCCCGTACATTGGCACTGACCCATGCATAAGAACGTAGCCTGACCATCACACGTTTCCGTACCCTCACCTGGGCCCTAAGCCTTGCCGTTCCCAAACCCTAAACCTAGCCCGGAACGGAAACCACCACCAGACCTACACCTTACCCTACGCAGTACCCTACTCCTGGCCCTTACGCTGGCACTGACACGTGCGTGAGCACATAGCCTTACCCTCCAACCACCCTCCCAATACAGAAATGGTCAGAAGATCTCATGAGACGATCCTCCAAAGAAGACACAGACATGGCCAAGACGCAGATGAAAAGCTGCTCAACATCACTAATTATTAGAGAAATGCAAATCAAAACTACAATGAGGGGGCTTCCCTGGTGGCGCAGTGGTTGAGAGTCCGCCTGCCAAAGCAGGGGTCACGGGTTCGTGCCCCGGTCCGGGAAGATCCCACATGTCGCGGAGCAGCTGGGCCCGTGAGCCATGGCCACTGAGCCTGCGTGTCCGGAGCCTGTGCTCCGCAACGGGAGAGGCCACAACAGTGAGAGGCCCGTGTACCACAAAAAAAATAAAAAAAATAAAAATAAATCAAAAACACTACAATGAGGTATCACCTCACACATGTTAGAATCGGCATCATCAGAAAACCTACAAACAACAAATTCTGGGGAGGGTGTGGACAAAAGGAGCCCTCTTCCACTATTGGTGGGAATGTAAATTGATACAGTCACTATGGAGAACAGTGTGGAGTTTCCTTAAAAAAACTAGAAATAGAATTACCATCTGATCCAGCAATCGCACTTCTGGGCATATACCCAGAGAAAACCATAAATCAAAAAGGCACATTCACCACAATGTTCATTGCAGCACTATTTACAATAGCCAGGTAATGGAAGCAACCTAAATGCCCTCACACAGATGAATGGATAAAGATGTGGTACATGTATAAAGTGGAATATTACTCAACCATAAAAAGGAATGAAACTGGGTCATTTGTAGAGACATCGATGGATCTAGAGACTGTCATACAGAATGAAGTAGGTCAGAAAGAGGAAAACAAATATTGTATATTAATGCATATATGTGGAACCTAAAAAATGGTACAGATGAACTGGTTTGCAGGGAAGAAATAGAGACACACAGGTAGAGAACAAACGTATGGACACCAAGTGTGGGAAGCCATGGGGTGGTGGTGGTGGGATGAGTTGGGAGTTTGAGATTGACCTGTATACATGTATATGCATAAAATACATAACTAATAATAACCTGCTGTATATAAAAGTAAATAAAATTAAATTTCAAATTCTTAAAAAATAAAATTTAAATATAAAACAGAAAAAAGTTCTTCCCTTCACACAGATGTATTTATAGGAATGAATTATTTCCATGCTTATATCTATAAATATATAAAAAGGAATAAAATCTAACTTGAACCATAAAAGGAAAAAAACCTGAACCCACCAGTTATACAGAGGAAAACCCTATCAGGGCACTTGCTCCAGCGGCAAACAATTCTGAAATTGGTCAGAGGTGGGGAATCATCCCCATACATCCAGCAACCCACACCCCACACAAGGAGCACCCTCATTGCAAAGCTGGGGGACCGAGCCGAGGCATCTCTAAAAAAAGGTGAGCTGAGCCGCAGGCCAGCTGTTGCTGAACTGTTCCCACCCTTCCCAGGTAAAACAACTGAATATGTACAAGGGCTTGAAAGACTAGTGGAAGGGCCGTGGAGCCACAACAGTGACAGCACGCAGGCCAACTTGGTGCCTGCAGGCCAGCCAGGGTGGTCCTGGCCCCGGTCGCTCTTCCGGAAGCTTTCCATTGTCCTGCCTGAGATACCCCACCTGTCCCGGCACCCACTGCTTTTTTCCTTCCTCACCTCTGTCCGGAGAGAAATTCCATCAGAAGGTATGGTTGACACATCCTCTTCTTTACAGGAGGCAGCCTGGCAACTATTGCAAAAAGGCCAGGAGAACCCCACTCACACCGGGCCACCAACAAATCTGTGGCACCTCATTCCCTCCCACCAGCACAACCCCGAGACTGCTGACGGGGCAGAGAATATGGAGTCAGGAACAGCTTCAGTGGCTATTGCTGCCTGGAGCGCTGTTTATATTGACCTCAACCAGGCACACCTGGGGAGGGCCGGGCGGCACGGTAAGGCTGCCCAGGTCAGCTAATCCACAACACTCAGGGAATCACATTGTTGAAAATGGACCACGCTAAGGCAGAAGAGAAGCCAAGGAAAAAAGGAACACAATGCCATTTGCAACACCGTAGATGAGTCTAGAGGTAATCACGTGACTTGTAGTAAGTCAGAAAGTGAAAGACACATATCATATCATATCACTTATAGGTGTTACCTAAAAATGGATACCAGGGCAGATATTTCCACCGAGAAGGGCAATCAGAGATTCATTAAACAAACTTATGGTTCACCAATGGAAAGGTGTGAGGATTGGTTTCATTATGATATCAGGGTTAACAGACTTATACAAACACAGGTGACATATATAATCACCAAAGACCTACGGAATACCAAAAGACTACTCAACATTCTGTCATAACGTACATGGGAAAAGGATCCCAGGAAAAACAGACATCTGTATATGTGTAAAAGAACCACATCTTCCACACCTACAACAAGCCAAACATTGTAATCAAACTTGCTGTAATAAAAAACAAAAAATTAAATTAAAAACACGAACAAGAAGTAGGGAGACAAACATGTGGGGCTTTCTCCTGTCACATTCCATTCTAAATTCCAATCTAGAACGCGACTTCCATTGAGGCTCTGTTGCCCTAGTAACCAGAATTGGTAAGGGAGAACTGCTGCCACCTTGTGGCCGTTTCACACAACAGCAGCTTTAATCCCAGCGCTCATGGTCAGTTGATATTCAAAATCATTGCAGGCCTGTAAATGACACCTGACCTGAAAACAAATCCTGGGGTCACATATCGACCAAAAAATTTAAAGGACGTCCATATTTCAAAATGACCGTTTCAAAAGGCATATTATATGCACATTAGTGTTCTGCTTCTTTTTCTTTCTTTCTTTTTTGGTTAAAAACACGGGAATGGAAAAAGGCATCCCTCAGAAGGGGCGAAAATAGTTGCAAACGAATCAATGGACAAAGGTTTAATCTCCAATATATATAAACAGCTCATGCAGCTTATTAAAAAAACAAACAACCCAATACAAAAATGGGCAGAAGATCTAAAGAGACGTTTCTTCAAAGAAGACACAGAGATGGCCAAGACGCACATGAAAAGCTGCTCAAGACCACTAATTATTAGAGAAATGTAAATCAAAACTACAATGAGGTATCACCTCACACCTGTTAGAATCGGCATCATCAGAAAATCTACAAACAAATTCTGGGGAGGGTGTGGACAAAAGGAGCCCTCTTCCACTATGGAGGGAATGCAAATTGATACAGTCACTATGGAGAACAGTATGGAGTTTCCTTAAAAGAACTAGAAATAGAAACCTTGACTTTCCCTAACCCTAACCATAGCCCGGAACGGAATCCTACCACCAACCGTACACCTTATCTATGCCGTACACTAATCCTAATCCGTACGCTGGCACTAACCAGTGAGTCAACACGTACCCTGACCCTAACACGTTTCCATACCCTCAGCTGTGCCCTAAAACTTGTCGTTGCCTATCCTTAACCTTAGCCCGGAACGGAAACCTACCATCAGCCCTACACCTTACCCTAAGGGGTACCCTAATCCTAATTCATACATCAACACGTACCCTGACCCTAACACGTTTCCGTACCCTCACCTCTGCCATAAACCTTGCCGTTCCCTAACCCTAACCCTAGCCCGGAATGGAAACCTACCACCAACCCTACACCTTACCTTACGCCGTACCCTAATCCTAATTCGTATGCTGACACTAACCTGTGCATCAACACATACCCTGACCCTAACACGTTTCGTACCCTCACCTGTGCCCTAAACTTTGCCGGTCCCTAAACATAACCCTAGACTGGAACGGAAACGTACCACCAACCCTACACCTTACTCTATGCGGTACCCTAATCCTCATGCGTATGCTGACACTAACCCGTGAGTCAACACGTACCCTGAACCTAACACATTTCTGTACCATCACCTGTGCCCAAAACCTTGCAATTCGCTAACCCTAACCCTACAACGGAATGGAAACCTACCGCCCTCCGTACACCTTACCCTACGCCGTACCCTAATCCTAATGCGTATGATGACACTATTCCATGTATCAACATGTATCATGACCCTAACACGTTTCTGTACCGTCACCTGTACCCTAAACCTTGCCGTACCCTAACACTAACCCTAGCCCAGAATGGAAAACTACCACAAACCGTACAGCATACCCTACACGGTACCCTAATCCTAATCCGTACACTGACACTAACCCGTGCGTCAACACGTACACTGACCCTAACACTTTTCCGTTCCCTCACCTGTGCCCTAAACCGTGCCGTTGCCTAACCCTAACCCTAGCCCAAAACGGAAACCTACCACCAACCCTACACGTTACTCTACGCCATACCCTAATCATAATCCGAGCGTCAACACGTACCCTGACCCTAACACATTTCCGTACCCTCACCTATGCCCTAAACCTTGCCGTTCCATAACACTAACCCTAGCCTGGAACGGAAACCTACCACCAACCCTAGACCTTAACCTACGAAGGACCATAAACCTACTCCGTACGCTGACACTAACACATGCGTCAACACTTACCCTGACCCTAACACGTTTCCGTACCTTCACCTGTGACCTAAACCTTGCCATTCCCTAACCCTAACCCTAGACCACAATGGAAACCTACCACCAAGCCTACACCTTACCCTAAGCCGTACCCTAATGCTAATCCATATGTCAACACGTACCCTGACACTAACACGTTTCCATACCCTCATCTGTGCCCAAAACCTTGCCGTTCCCTAACACTAACCCTAGCCTGAAACGGAAACCTACCACCAACCATACACTTTACCCTATGCCGCACCATAATCCTCATCTGTACGTTCACACTAACCCGTGCGTCAACACGTACCCTGAGCCTAACACGTTTCGATACCCTCACGTGTGCCCTAAACCTTGCCGTTCCCTAACCCTAACCCTAGCCCAGAACGGAAACCCACCACCAGCCCTACACCTTACCCTACGACGTACACTACTCCTGGCCCGTACGCTGGCACTGACCCGTGCGTCAGCACATAGCCTGACTCTCCCACGTTTCCGTACCCGCACCTGTGCCCTAAGACTTGCCGTTCCCTAACCCTAACCCTAGCCCGGAAAGGAAGCCCACCACCAGCCCTACACCTTTCCCTACGCCGTAGCCTACGACTGGCCCATACGCTGGCACTGACACGTGTGTCAGCACGTAGCATGACCCTCCCACGTTTCCATACCCTCACCTGTGCCCTAAGCCTTGACATTCCCTAACCCTAACCCTAGCCCGGAAAGGAAACCAACCACCAGCCCTACACCTTACCCTACGTTGTTGCCTACTCCTGGCCTGTATGCTGGCACTGACCCGTGCGTCAGCACATAGCCTGACCCTCCACCATTTCCGTACCCTCAACTGTGCCCTAAGTCTTGTCCTTCCCTAACCCTAACCCTAGCCCAGAACAGAAACCCACCACCAGCCCTACAGCTTACCCTACGCCGTAGCCTAATCCTGGCCCGTACGCTGGCACTGATCCGTGCGTCAGCACGTAGCCTGACCTTCCCACGTTCCCGTACCCTCACCTGTGTCCTAAGCCTTGCCGTTCCATAACCCTAACCATAACCCCAAACGGAAACCCACCACCAGCCCTAAACCTTACCCTACGCCGTACCCTAAACCTGGCCCGTACGCTGGCACTGATCCGTGCGTCAGCATGTAGCCTAACCCTCCCACTTTTCCTTACCCTCACCTGTTCCCTAAGCCTTGCCGATCCCTAACTCTAACCCTAGCCCGGAACGGAAACCCACCACCAGCCCTACACCCTACCCTACGTCGTAGCCTACTGCTGGCCCGTAAGCTGGCACTCTCCCATGTGTCAGCCCGTAGCCTGCCTCTCCCACGTTTCCGTACCCTCACCTGTGCCCTAAGCCTTGCAGTTCCCTACCTCTAACCCTAGCCCGGAACGGAAACCACCACCAGCCCTACACATTACGCTATGCCGTACCCTACTCCTGGCCCGTACGCTGGCACTGACCCATTCTTCAGCACGTATCCTGACCCTCCCACGTTTCCGTACCCTCACCTGTGTCCTAAGCCTTAACGTTCCCTAACCCTAACCCTAGACCGGAATGGACACCCACCACCGCCCTTACACCATACCCGACGCCGTACCCTACTCCTGGTCCACACCCTGGCACTGACCCGTTCTTCAGCATGTAGCCTGACCCTCCCACGTTTCCGTACCCTCACCTGTGCCCTAAGCCTTGCCGCTCCCTAACCCTAACACTAGCCCGGAATGGACACCCACCACCAGCCTTACACTTTACCCTACGCCGTACCCTACTCCTGGTCCGTACCCTGGCATTGAACCATGCTTCAGCATGGAGCCTAACCCTCCCACGTTTCCATACCCTCACCTGTGCCCTAAGCCTTGCCTTTCCCTATCCCTAACCCTAGCCCGGAACGGAAACCCACCACAAAACCTAAACCTTAACGTACGCCGTAGACTACTCCTGACCCGTACGCTGGCAGTGACCCTTGCGTCAGCACATAGCCTGCCTCTGCCACGTTTCCATACCCTCACCTGTGCACTAAGCCTTGCCGTTCCCTAACTCTAACCTGGAACGGAAACCCACAACCAGCCCTACACCTTACCCAATGCCGTACCCGAATCCTGGCGCGTACGCTGGCAAAGACCCGTGCGTCATCACGTAGCCTGACCCTCCCACGTTTCCGTACCCTCACCTGTGCCCTAAGCCTTGCCGTTCCCTAACCCTAACCCTACACCTAACCCTACGCCATACCCTACACTTGGCCCATACGCTGGCACTGACCCGTGCGTCAGCACGTAGCCTGACCCTCCCACTTTTCCGTACCATCTTCTGTGCCCTAAGCTTTGCCGTTCCCTAACCCTAAACCTAGCCTGGAACGGAAACCCACCACCAGCCCTAAACCTTACCCTACGCCGTACCCTAATCCTGCCCCGTACGCTGGCACTGACCCGTGCGTCAGCACGTAGCCTGCCTCTCCCACGTTTCCATACCCTCACCTGTGTCCTAAGCCTTGCCATTCCCTAACCCTAACCCTAGCCTGGAACGGAAACCCACCACCAGCTGTAAACCTTACGCTACGATGTACCCTAATCCTGGCCCGTACGCTGGCACAGACCCGTGCGTCAACACGTAGCCTGCCACTCCCACGTTTCCGTACGTTCACCTGTGCCCTAAGCCTTGCTGTTCCCTCACCCTAACCCTAGCCCGGAACGGAAACCCACCACCAGCCCTAAACCTTACCCTACGCCATACCCTACTCCTGGCCCGTACGCTGGCACTGACCCGTGTGTCAGCACGTAGCCTGACCCTCCCACGTTTCCTTACGTTCACCTGTGCCCTAAGCCTTGCCATTCCCTAACCCTAACCCTAGCCCGGAACGGTATCTCACAACCAGCCCTACTCCTTACCCTACGCCGTTCCCTATTCCTGGCCCGTACGCTGGCACTGACCCGTGCGTCAGCACATAGCCGGACCCTCCCACGTTTCCGTACCCTCACCTGTGCCCTAAGCCTTGTCATTCCCTAACCCTAACCCTAGCACGGAACGGAAACCCACCACCAGCCCTACACATTAGCCTACGCCGTAGCCTATTCCTGGCCCGTACATTGGCACTGACCCATGCGTAAGAACGTAGCCTGACCATCACACGTTTCCGTACCCTCACCTGGGCCCTAAGCCTTGCCGTTCCCAAACCCTAAACCTAGCCCGGAACGGAAACCACCACCAGACCTACACCTTACCCTACGCAGTACCCTACTCCTGGCCCTTACGCTGGCACTGACACGTGCGTGAGCACATAGCCTTACCCTCCAACCACCCTCCCAATACAGAAATGGTCAGAAGATCTCATGAGACGATCCTCCAAAGAAGACACAGACATGGCCAAGACGCAGATGAAAAGCTGCTCAACATCAATAATTATTAGAGAAATACAAATCAAAACTACAATGAGGGGGCTTCCCTGGTGGTGCAGTGGTTGAGAGTCCGCCTGCCGATGCAGGGGACACGGGTTCGTGCCCCGGTCCGGGAAGATCCCACATGTCGCGGAGCAGCTGGGCCCGTGAGCCATGGCCACTGAGCCTGTGCGTCCGGAGCCTGTGCTCCGCAACGGGAGAGGCCACAACAGTGAGAGGCCCGTGTACCACAAAAAAATTAAAAAAAATAAAAATAAATCAAAAACACTACAATGAGGTATCACCTCACACATGTTAGAATCGGCATCATCAGAAAACCTACAAACAACAAATTCTGGGGAGGGTGTGGACAAAAGGAGCCCTCTTCCACTATTGGTGGGAATGTAAATTGATACAGTCACTATGGAGAACAGTGTGGAGTTTCCATAAAAAAACTAGAAATAGAATTACCATCTGATCCAGCAATCGCACTTCTGGGCATATACCCAGAGAAAACCATAAATCAAAAAGGCACATTCACCACAATGTTCATTGCAGCACTATTTACAATAGCCAGGTAATGGAAGCAACCTAAATGCCCTCACACAGATGAATGGATAAAGATGTGGTACATGTATAAAGTGGAATATTACTCAACCATAAAAAGGAATGAAACTGGGTCATTTGTAGAGACATCGATGGATCTAGAGACTGTCATACAGAATGAAGTAGGTCAGAAAGAGGAAAACAAATATTGTATATTAATGCATATATGTGGAACCTAAAAAATGGTACAGATGAACTGGTTTGCAGGGAAGAAATAGAGACACAGAGGTAGAGAACAAACGTATGGACACCAAGTGTGGGAAGCCATGGGGTGGTGGTGGTGGGATGAGTTGGGAGTTTGAGATTGACCTGTATACATGTATATGCATAAAATACATAACTAATAATAACCTGCTGTATATAAAAGTAAATAAAATTAAATTTCAAATTCTTAAAAAATAAAATTTAAATATAAAACAGAAAAAAGTTCTTCCCTTCACACAGATGTATTTATAGGAATGAATTATTTCCATGCTTATATCTATAAATATATAAAAAGGAATAAAATCTAACTTGAACCATAAAAGGAAAAAAACCTGATCCCACCAGTTATACAGAGGAAATCCCTATCAGGGCACTTGCTCCAGCGGCAAACAATTCTGAAATTGGTCAGAGGTGGGGAATCATCCCCATACATCCAGCAACCCACACCCCACACAAGGAGCGCCCTCATTGCAAAGCTGGGGGACCGAGCCGAGGCATCTCTAAAAAAAGGTGACCTGATCCGCAGGCCAGCTGTTGCTGAACTGTTCCCACCCTTCCCAGGTAAAACAACTGAATATGTACAAGGGCTTGAAAGACTAGAGGAAGGGCCGTGGAGCCACAACAGTGACAGCACGCAGGCCAACTTGGTGCCTGCAGGCCAGCCAGGGTGGTCCTGGCCCCGGTCGCTCTTCCGGAAGCTTTCCATTGTCCTGCCTGAGATACCCCACCTGTCCCGGCACCCACTGCTTTTTTCCTTCCTCACCTCTGTCCGGAGAGAAATTCCATCAGAAGGTATGGTTGACACATCCTCTTCTTACAGGAGGCAGCCTGGCAACTATTGCAAAAAGGCCAGGAGAACCCCACTCACACCGGGCCACCAACAAATCTGTGGCACCTCATTCCCTCCCACCAGCACAACCCCGAGACTGCTGACGGGGCAGAGAATATGGAGTCAGGAACAGCTTCAGTGGCTATTGCTGCCTGGAGCGCTGTTTATATTGACCTCAACCAGGCACACCTGGGGAGGGCCGGGCGGCACGGTAAGGCTGCCCAGGTCAGCTAATCCACAACACTCAGGGAATCACATTGTTGAAAATGGACCACGCTAAGGCAGAAGAGAAGCCAAGGAAAAAAGGAACACAATGCCATTTGCAACACCGTAGATGAGTCTAGAGGTAATCACGTGACTTGTAGTAATTCAGAAAGTGAAAGACACATATCATATCATATCACTTATAGGTGTTACCTAAAAATGGATACCAGGGCAGATATTTCCACCGAGAAGGGCAATCAGAGATTCATTAAACAAACTTATGGTTCACCAATGGAAAGGTGTGAGGATTGGTTTCATTACGATATCGGGGTTAACAGACTTATACAAACACAGGTGACATATATAATCACCAAAGACCTACGGAATACCAAAAGACTACTCAACATTCTGTCATAACGTACATGGGAAAAGGATCCCAGGAAAAACAGACATCTGTATATGTGTAAAAGAACCACATCTTCCACACCTACAACAAGCCAAACATTGTAATCAAACTTGCTGTAATAAAAAACAAAATATTAAATTAAAAACACGAACAAGAAGTAGGGAGACAAACTTGTGGGGCTTTCTCCTGTCACATTCCATTCTAAATTCCAATCTAGAACGCGACTTCCATTGAGGCTCTGTTGCCCTAGTAACCAGAATTGGTAAGGGAGAACTGCTGCCACCTTGTGGCCGTTTCACACAACAGCAGCTTTAATCCCAGCGCTCATGGTCAGTTGATATTCAAAATCATTGCAGGCCTGTAAATGACACCTGCCCTGAAAACAAATCCTGGGGTCACATATCGACCAAAAAATTTAAAGGACGTCCATATTTCAAAATGACCGTTTCAAAAGGCATATTATATGCACATTAGTGTTCTGCTTCTTTTTCTTTCTTTCTTTTTTGGTTAAAAACACGGGAATGGAAAAAGGCATCCCTCAGAAGGGGCGAAAATAGTTGCAAACGAATCAATGGACAAAGGTTTAATCTCCAATATATATAAACAGCTCATGCAGCTTATTAAAAAAACAAACAACCCAATACAAAAATGGGCAGAAGATCTAAAGAGACGTTTCTTCAAAGAAGACACAGAGATGGCCAAGACGCACATGAAAAGCTGCTCAAGAGCACTAATTATTAGAGAAATGCAAATCAAAACTACAATGAGGTATCACCTCACACCTGTTAGAATCGGCATCATCAGAAAATCTACAAACAAATTCTGGGGAGGGTGTGGACAAAAGGAGCCCTCTTCCACTATGGTGGGAATGTAAATTGATACAGTCACTATGGAGAACAGTATGGAGTTTCCTTAAAAGAACTAGAAATAGAAACCTTGACTTTCCCTAACCCTAACCATAGCCCGGAACGGAATCCTACCACCAACCCTACACCTTATCTATGCCGTTCACTAATCCTAATCCGTACGCTGGCACTAACCAGTGAGTCAACACGTACCCTGACCCTAACACGTTTCCATACCCTCAGCTGTGCCCTAAAACTTGTCGTTGCCTATCCTTAACCTTAGCCCGGAACGGAAACCTACCATCAGCCCTACACCTTACCCTAAGGGGTACCCTAATCCTAATTCATACATCAACACGTACCCTGACCCTAACACGTTTCCGTACCCTCACCTCTGCCATAAACCTTGCCGTTCCCTAACCCTAACCCTAGCCCGGAACGGAAACCTACCACCAACCCTACACCTTACCTTACGCCGTACCCTAATCCTAATTCGTATGCTGACACTAACCTGTGCATCAACACATACCCTGACCCTAACACGTTTCGTACCCTCACCTGTGCCCTAAGCTTTGCCGGTCCCTAAACATAACCCTAGACTGGAACGGAAATGTACCACCAACCCAACACCTTACTCTATGCGGTACCCTAATCCTCATGCGTAGGCTGACACTAACCCGTGAGTCAACACGTACCCTGAACCTAACACATTTCTGTACCATCACCTGTGCCCAAAACCTTGCAATTCGCTAACCCTAACCCTACAACGGAATGGAAACCTACCGCCCTCCGTACACCTTACCCTACGCCGTACCCTAATCCTAATGCGTATGATGACACTATTCCATGTATCAACATGTATCATGACCCTAACACGTTTCTGTACCGTCACCTGTACCCTAAACCTTGCCGTACCCTAACACTAACCCTAGCCCAGAATGGAAAACTACCACAAACCGTACAGCATACCCTACACGGTACCCTAATCCTAATCCGTACACTGACACTAACCCGTGCGTCAACACGTACACTGACCCTAACACTTTTCCGTTCCCTCACCTGTGCCCTAAACCGTGCCGTTGCCTAACCCTAACCCTAGCCCAAAATGGAAACCTACCACCAACCCTACACGTTACTCTACGCCATACCCTAATCATAATCCGAGCGTCAACACGTACCCTGACCCTAACACATTTCCGTACCCTCACCTATGCCCTAAACCTTGCCGTTCCATAACACTAACCCTAGCCTGGAACGGAAACCTACCACCAACCCTAGACCTTAACCTACGAAGGACCATAAACCTACTCCGTACGCTGACACTAACACATGCGTCAACACTTACCCTGACCCTAACACGTTTCCGTACCTTCACCTGTGACCTAAACCTTGCCATTCCCTAACCCTAACCCTAGACCACAATGGAAACCTACCACCAAGCCTACACCTTACCCTAAGCCGTACCCTAATGCTAATCCATATGTCAACACGTACCCTGACACTAACACGTTTCCATACCCTCATCTGTGCCCAAAACCTTGCCGTTCCCTAACACTAACCCTAGCCTGAAACGGAAACCTACCACCAACCATACACTTTACCCTATGCCGCACCATAATCCTCATCTGTACGTTCACACTAACCCGTGCGTCAACACGTACCCTGAGCCTAACACGTTTCGATACCCTCACGTGTGCCCTAAACCTTGCCGTTCCCTAACCCTAACCCTAGCCCAGAACGGAAACCCACCACCAGCCCTACACCTTACCCTACGACGTACACTACTCCTGGCCCGTACGCTGGCACTGACCCGTGCGTCAGCACATAGCCTGACTCTCCCACGTTTCCGTACCCGCACCTGTGCCCTAAGACTTGCCGTTCCCTAACCCTAACCCTAGCCCGGAAAGGAAGCCCACCACCAGCCCTACACCTTTCCCTACGCCGTAGCCTACGACTGGCCCATACGCTGGCACTGACACGTGTGTCAGCACGTAGCATGACCCTCCCACGTTTCCATACCCTCACCTGTGCCCTAAGCCTTGACATTCCCTAACCCTAACCCTAGCCCGGAAAGGAAACCAACCACCAGCCCTACACCTTACCCTACGTTGTTGCCTACTCCTGGCCTGTATGCTGGCACTGACCCGTGCGTCAGCACATAGCCTGACCCTCCACCATTTCCGTACCCTCAACTGTGCCCTAAGTCTTGTCCTTCCCTAACCCTAACCCTAGCCCAGAACAGAAACCCACCACCAGCCCTACAGCTTACCCTACGCCGTAGCCTAATCCTGGCCCGTACGCTGGCACTGACCCGTGCGTCAGCACATAGCCTGACTCTCCCACGTTTCCGTACCCGCACCTGTGCCCTAAGACTTGCCGTTCCCTAACCCTAACCCTAGCCCGGAAAGGAAGCCCACCACCAGCCCTACACCTTTCCCTACGCCGTAGCCTATGACTGGCCCATACGCTGGCACTGACACGTGTGTCAGCACGTAGCATGACCCTCCCACGTTTCCATACCCTCACCTGTGCCCTAAGCCTTGACATTCCCTAACCCTAACCCTAGCCCGGAAAGGAAACCAACCACCAGCCCTACACCTTACCCTACGTTGTTGCCTACTCCTGGCCTGTATGCTGGCACTGACCCGTGCGTCAGCACATAGCCTGACCCTCCACCATTTCCGTACCCTCAACTGTGCCCTAAGTCTTGTCCTTCCCTAACCCTTACCCTAGCCCAGAACAGAAACCCACCACCAGCCCTACAGCTTACCCTACGCCGTAGCCTAATCCTGGCCCGTACGCTGGCACTGATCCGTGCGTCAGCACGTAGCCTGACCTTCCCACGTTCCCGTACCCTCACCTGTGTCCTAAGCCTTGCCGTTCCATAACCCTAACCATAACCCCAAACGGAAACCCACCACCAGCCCTAAACCTTACCCTACGCCGTACCCTAAACCTGGCCCGTACGCTGGCACTAAACCGTGCGTCAGCATGTAGCCTAACCCTCCCACTTTTCCTTACCCTCACCTGTTCCCTAAGCCTTGCCGATCCCTAACTCTAACCCTAGCCCGGAACGGAAACCCACCACCAGCCCTACACCCTACCCTACGTCGTAGCCTACTGCTGGCCCGTAAGCTGGCACTCTCCCATGTGTCAGCCCGTAGCCTGCCTCTCCCACGTTTCCGTACCCTCACCTGTGCCCTAAGCCTTGCAGTTCCCTACCTCTAACCCTAGCCCGGAACGGAAACCACCACCAGCCCTACACATTACGCTATGCCGTACCCTACTCCTGGCCCGTACGCTGGCACTGACCCATTCTTCAGCACGTATCCTGACCCTCCCACGTTTCCGTACCCTCACCTGTGTCCTAAGCCTTAACGTTCCCTAACCCTAACCCTAGACCGGAATGGACACCCACCACCGCCCTTACACCATACCCGACGCCGTACCCTACTCCTGGTCCACACCCTGGCACTGACCCGTTCTTCAGCATGTAGCCTGACCCTCCCACGTTTCCGTACCCTCACCTGTGCCCTAAGCCTTGCCGCTCCCTAACCCTAACACTAGCCCGGAATGGACACCCACCACCAGCCTTACACTTTACCCTACGCCGTACCCTACTCCTGGTCCATACCCTGGCATTGAACCATGCTTCAGCATGGAGCCTAACCCTCCCACGTTTCCATACCCTCACCTGTGCCCTAAACCTTGCCTTTCCCTATCCCTAACCCTAGCCCGGAACGGAAACCCACCACAAAACCTAAACCTTAACGTACGCCGTAGACTACTCCTGACCCGTACGCTGGCAGTGACCCTTGCGTCAGCACATAGCCTGCCTCTGCCACGTTTCCATACCCTCACCTGTGCACTAAGCCTTGCCGTTCCCTAACTCTAACCTTGAACGGAAACCCACAACCAGCCCTACACCTTACCCAATGCCGTACCCGAATCCTGGCGCGTACGCTGGCAAAGACCCGTGCGTCATCACGTAGCCTGACCCTCCCACGTTTCCGTACCCTCACCTGTGCCCTAAGCCTTGCCGTTCCCTAACCCTAACCCTACACCTAACCCTACGCCATACCCTACACTTGGCCCATACCCTGGCACTGACCCGTGCGTCAGCACGTAGCCTGACCCTCCCACTTTTCCGTACCATCTTCTGTGCCCTAAGCTTTGCCGTTCCCTAACCCTAAACCTAGCCTGGAACGGAAACCCACCACCAGCCCTAAACCTTACCCTACGCCGTACCCTAATCCTGCCCCGTACGCTGGCACTGACCCGTGCGTCAGCACGTAGCCTGCCTCTGCCACGTTTCCATACCCTCACCTGTGTCCTAAGCCTTGCCGTTCCCTAACCCTAACCCTAGCCTGGAACGGAAACCCACCACCAGCTGTAAACCTTACGCTACGATGTACCCTAATCCTGGCCCGTACGCTGGCACAGACCCGTGCGTCAACACGTAGCCTGCCACTCCCACGTTTCCGTACGTTCACCTGTGCCCTAAGCCTTGCTGTTCCCTCACCCTAACCCTAGCCCGGAACGGAAACCCACCACCAGCCCTAAACCTTACCCTACGCCATACCCTACTCCTGGCCCGTACGCTGGCACTGACCCGTGTGTCAGCACGTAGCCTGACCCTCCCACGTTTCCTTACGTTCACCTGTGCCCTAAGCCTTGCCATTCCCTAACCCTAACCCTAGCCCGGAACGGTATCTCACAACCAGCCCTACTCCTTACCCTACGCCGTTCCCTATTCCTGGCCCGTACGCTGGCACTGACCCGTGCGTCAGCACATAGCCGGACCCTCCCACGTTTCCGTACCCTCACCTGTGCCCTAAGCCTTGTCATTCCCTAACCCTAACCCTAGCACGGAACGGAAACCCACCACCAGCCCTACACATTAGCCTACGCCGTAGCCTATTCCTGGCCCGTACATTGGCACTGACCCATGCGTAAGAACGTAGCCTGACCATCCCACGTTTCCGTACCCTCACCTGGGCCCTAAGCCTTGCCGTTCCCAAACCCTAAACCTAGCCCGGAACGGAAACCACCACCAGACCTACACCTTACCCTACGCAGTACCCTACTCCTGGCCCTTACGCTGGCACTGACACGTGCGTGAGCACATAGCCTTACCCTCCAACCACCCTCCCAATACAGAAATGATCAGAAGATCTCATGAGACGATCCTTCAAAGAAGACACAGACATGGCCAAGACGCAGATGAAAAGCTGCTCAACATCACTAATTATTAGAGAAATGCAAATCAAAACTACAATGAGGGGGCTTCCCTGGTGGCGCAGTGGTTGAGAGTCCGCCTGCCGATGCAGGGGACACGGGTTCGTGCCCCGGTCCGGGAAGATCCCACATGTCGCGGAGCAGCTGGGCCCGTGAGTCATGGCCACTGAGCCTGCGCGTCCGGAGCCTGTGCTCCGCAACGGGAGAGGCCACAACAGTGAGAGGCCCGCGTACCTCAAAAAAAAAAAAAAAAAAAAAAAAAAAAACTACAATGAGGTATCACCTCACACATGTTAGAATCGGCATCATCAGAAATTCTACAAACAACAAATTCTGGGGAGGGTGTGGACAAAAGGAGCCCTCTTCCACTATTGGTGGGAATGTAAATTGATACAGTCACTATGGAGAACAGTGTGGAGTTTCCTTAAAAAAACTAGAAATAGAATTACCATCTGATCCAGCAATCGCACTTCTGGGCATATACCCAGAGAAAACCATAAATCAAAAAGGCACATTCACCACAATGTTCATTGCAGCACTATTTACAATAGCCAGGTAAGGGAGCAAACTAAATACCCAAAAACAGATGAAAGGGTAAAGATGTGGTACATATATAAAATGGAATATTACTCGGCCATAAAAAGGAATGAAACTGGGTCATTTGTAGAGACATCGATGGATCTAGAGACTGTTATACAGAATGAAGTAAGTCAGAAAGAGGAAAACAAATATTGTATATTAATGCATATATGTGGAACCTAAAAAGTGGTACAGATGAACTGGTTGGCAGGGAAGAAATAGAGACACAGGTAGAGAACAAACTTATGGACACCAAGTGTGGGAAGCCATGGGGTGGTAGAGGTGGGATGAGTTGGGAGATTGGGATTGGCCTGCATACATGCATATGCATAAAATACATAACTAATAATAACCTGCTGTATAAAAAAATAAAACAAAATTTCAAAATTTTAAAAAATAAAATTTAAAAATAAAAGAGAAAAAAGTTCTTCCCTTCACACAGATGTATTTATAGGAATGTATTATTTCCATGCTTATATCTATAAATACATAAAAGAGGTATAAAATCTAACTTGAACCATAAACGAAAAAAAACCTGAACCCACCAGTTATACAGAGGAAAGCCCTATCAGGGAACTTGCTCCAGCGGTAAACAATTCTGAAACTGGTCAGAGGTGGGGAATCATCTCCCATACAGCCAGCAACCCACCCCGCATGCAAGGAGCGTCCTCATTGCAAAGCTGGGGGACCGTGCCGAGGCATCTCTGAATAAAGGTGAGCTGAGCCCCAGGCCAGCTGCAGCTGAACTGTTCCCACCCTTCCCAGGTAAAACACCTGAATATGTACAAGGGCATGAAATCCTAGAGGAAGGGCCGTGGAGCCACACAGGCGACAGCACACAGGCCAACTTGGTGCCTGCAGGCGAGGCAGGATGGTCCTGACCCCGGGCGCTCTTCTGGAAGCTTTCCATTTCCCTGCCTGAGATACCCCTCCTGTCCCGGACCCCACCCCTTTTTTTCCTTCCTTACCTCAGCCCGGAGAGAAATTCCAGTGGAACTTATGGGTGACACATCCTCTTCTTTACAGGTGGCAGCCTGGCAACTCCTGCACAAAGTCCAGCATAGCCCCACACACACCGGGCCACCCACAAAGCCGTGGCCCCTCACACGCTCCCACCAGCAGAGCCCCGAGACTGCTGACGGGGCAGAGAATATGGAGTCAGGCACAGCTTCAGGGGCTATTGCTGCCTGGAGCGCTGTTTATATTGACCTCAACCAGGCACACCTGGGGAGGGCCGGCCGGCACGGTAAGGCTGCCCAGGTCAGCTAATCCACAACCCTCAGGGAATCACATTGTTGAAAATGGACCTCGCTAAGGCAGAATAGAAGCCAAGGAAAATAAGGACACAATGCCATTTGCAGCACCGTAGATGAGACTAGAGGTAATCATGTGACATGTAGTAAGTCAGAAAGTGAAAGGCACATATCGTATCATATCACTTATAGGTGTTACCTAAAAATGGATACCAGGGCAGATATTTCCCCGGAGAAGGGCAATCACATATTCATTAAACAAACTTATGGTTCACCAATGGAAAGGTGTGAGGATTGGTTTCATTACGATATTGGGGTTAACAGACATACAAACACAGGTGATATATATAATAACCAAAGAGCTACGGAATACAAAGAGAGGAGTACACAACATTCTGTCATAACGTACATGGGAAAAGGATCCCAGGAAGAACAGACATCTGTATATGTGTAAAAGAACCACATCTAGCATACCTACAACAAGCCAAACATTGTAATCAAACTTGCTGTAATAAAAAATAAAAAATTAAATTAAAAACACGAACAAGAAGTAGTGAGACAAACTTGAGGGGCTTTTTCCTGTCACATTCTGTTCTACATTCCAATCTAGAAGGCGACTTCCATTGAGGCTCTGTTGCCCTAGTAACCAGAATTGGTAAGGGAGAACTGCTGCCACCTTGTGGCCGTTTCACACAACAGCAGCTTTAATCCCAGCGCTCATGGTCAGTTGATATTCAAAATCATTGCAGGCCTGTAAATGACACCTGCCCTGAAAACAAATCCTGGGGTCACATATCGACCAAAAAATTTAAAGGACGTCCATATTTCAAAACGACCGTTTCAAAAGGCATATTTTATGCACATTAATGTTCTGCTTCTTTTTCTTTCTTTCTTTTTTGGTTAAAAACACGGGAATGGAAAAAGGCATCCCTCAGAAGGGGCGAAAATACTTGCAAACGAATCAATGGACAAAGGTTTAATCTCCAATATATATAAACAGCTCATGCAGCTTATTAAAAAAACAAACAACCCAATACAAAAATGGGCAGAAGATCTAAAGAGACGTTTCTTCAAAGAAGACACAGAGATGGCCAAGACGCACATGAAAAGCTGCTCAAGAGCACTAATTATTAGAGAAATGCAAATCAAAACTACAATGAGGTATCACCTCACACCTGTTAGAATCGGCATCATCAGAAAATCTACAAACAAATTCTGGGGAGGGTGTGGACAAAAGGAGCCCTCTTCCACTATGGTGGGAATGCAAATTGATACAGTCACTATGGAGAACAGTATGGAGTTTCCTTAAAAGAACTAGAAATAGAAACCTTGACTTTCCCTAACCCTAACCATAGCCCGGAACGGAATCCTACCACCAACCCTACACCTTATCTATGCCGTACACTAATCCTAATCCGTACGCTGGCACTAACCAGTGAGTCAACACGTACCCTGACCCTAACACGTTTCCATACCCTCAGCTGTGCCCTAAAACTTGTCGTTGCCTATCCTTAACCTTAGCCCGGAACGGAAACCTCCCATCAGCCCTACACCTTACCCTAAGGGGTACCCTAATCCTAATTCATACATCAACACGTACCCTGACCCTAACACGTTTCCGTACCCTCACCTCTGCCATAAACCTTGCCGTTCCCTAACCCTAACCCTAGCCCGGAACGGAAACCTACCACCAACCCTACACCTTACCTTACGCCGTACCCTAATCCTAATTCGTATGCTGACACTAACCTGTGCATCAACACATACCCTGACCCTAACACGTTTCGTACCCTCACCTGTGCCCTAAACTTTGCCGGTCCCTAAACATAACCCTAGACTGGAACGGAAACGTACCACCAACCCTACACCTTACTCTATGCGGTACCCTAATCCTCATGCGTATGCTGACACTAACCCGTGAGTCAACACGTACCCTGAACCTAACACATTTCTGTACCATCACCTGTGCCCAAAACCTTGCAATTCGCTAACCCTAACCCTACAACGGAATGGAAACCTACCGCCCTCCGTACACCTTACCCTACGCCGTACCCTAATCCTAATGCGTATGATGACACTATTCCATGTATCAACATGTATCATGACCCTAACACGTTTCTGTACCGTCACCTGTACCCTAAACCTTGCCGTACCCTAACACTAACCCTAGCCCAGAATGGAAAACTACCACAAACCGTACAGCATACCCTACACGGTACCCTAATCCTAATCCGTACACTGACACTAACCCGTGCGTCAACACGTACACTGACCCTAACACTTTTCCGTTCCCTCACCTGTGCCCTAAACCGTGCCGTTGCCTAACCCTAACCCTAGCCCAAAACGGAAACCTACCACCAACCCTACACGTTACTCTACGCCATACCCTAATCATAATCCGAGCGTCAACACGTACCCTGACCCTAACACATTTC
Source organism: Mesoplodon bidens (assembly GCF_964165515.1). Taxonomy (NCBI): domain Eukaryota; kingdom Metazoa; phylum Chordata; class Mammalia; order Artiodactyla; family Ziphiidae; genus Mesoplodon; species Mesoplodon bidens. The sequence goes on along the minus strand of NW_027671698.1, from coordinate 6,831 downwards.
CGTACCCTCACCTATGCCCTAAACCTTGCCGTTCCATAACACTAACCCTAGCCTGGAACGGAAACCTACCACCAACCCTAGACCTTAACCTACGAAGGACCATAAACCTACTCCGTACGCTGACACTAACACATGCGTCAACACTTACCCTGACCCTAACACGTTTCCGTACCTTCACCTGTGACCTAAACCTTGCCATTCCCTAACCCTAACCCTAGACCACAATGGAAACCTACCACCAAGCCTACACCTTACCCTAAGCCGTACCCTAATGCTAATCCATATGTCAACACGTACCCTGACACTAACACGTTTCCATACCCTCATCTGTGCCCAAAACCTTGCCGTTCCCTAACACTAACCCTAGCCTGAAACGGAAACCTACCACCAACCATACACTTTACCCTATGCCGCACCATAATCCTCATCTGTACGTTCACACTAACCCGTGCGTCAACACGTACCCTGAGCCTAACACGTTTCGATACCCTCACGTGTGCCCTAAACCTTGCCGTTCCCTAACCCTAACCCTAGCCCAGAACGGAAACCCACCACCAGCCCTACACCTTACCCTACGACGTACACTACTCCTGGCCCGTACGCTGGCACTGACCCGTGCGTCAGCACATAGCCTGACTCTCCCACGTTTCCGTACCCGCACCTGTGCCCTAAGACTTGCCGTTCCCTAACCCTAACCCTAGCCCGGAAAGGAAGCCCACCACCAGCCCTACACCTTTCCCTACGCCGTAGCCTACGACTGGCCCATACGCTGGCACTGACACGTGTGTCAGCACGTAGCATGACCCTCCCACGTTTCCATACCCTCACCTGTGCCCTAAGCCTTGACATTCCCTAACCCTAACCCTAGCCCGGAAAGGAAACCAACCACCAGCCCTACACCTTACCCTACGTTGTTGCCTACTCCTGGCCTGTATGCTGGCACTGACCCGTGCGTCAGCACATAGCCTGACCCTCCACCATTTCCGTACCCTCAACTGTGCCCTAAGTCTTGTCCTTCCCTAACCCTAACCTTAGCCCAGAACAGAAACCCACCACCAGCCCTACAGCTTACCCTACGCCGTAGCCTAATCCTGGCCCGTACGCTGGCACTGATCCGTGCGTCAGCACGTAGCCTGAGCTTCCCACGTTCCCGTACCCTCACCTGTGTCCTAAGCCTTGCCGTTCCATAACCCTAACCATAACCCCAAACGGAAACCCACCACCAGCCCTAAACCTTACCCTACGCCGTACCCTAAACCTGGCCCGTACGCTGGCACTGATCCGTGCGTCAGCATGTAGCCTAACCCTGCCACTTTTCCTTACCCTCACCTGTTCCCTAAGCCTTGCCGATCCCTAACTCTAACCCTAGCCCGGAACGGAAACCCACCACCAGCCCTACACCCTACCCTACGTCGTAGCCTACTGCTGGCCCGTAAGCTGGCACTCTCCCATGTGTCAGCCCGTAGCCTGCCTCTCCCACGTTTCCGTACCCTCACCTGTGCCCTAAGCCTTGCAGTTCCCTACCTCTAACCCTAGCCCGGAACGGAAACCACCACCAGCCCTACACATTACGCTATGCCGTACCCTACTCCTGGCCCGTACGCTTGCACTGACCCATTCTTCAGCACGTATCCTGACCCTCCCACGTTTCCGTACCCTCACCTGTGTCCTAAGCCTTAACGTTCCCTAACCCTAACCCTAGACCGGAATGGACACCCACCACCGCCCTTACACCATACCCGACGCCGTACCCTACTCCTGGTCCACACCCTGGCACTGACCCGTTCTTCAGCATGTAGCCTGACCCTCCCACGTTTCCGTACCCTCACCTGTGCCCTAAGCCTTGCCGCTCCCTAACCCTAACACTAGCCCGGAATGGACACCCACCACCAGCCTTACACTTTACCCTACGCCGTACCCTACTCCTGGTCCATACCCTGGCATTGAACCATGCTTCAGCATGGAGCCTAACCCTCCCACGTTTCCATACCCTCACCTGTGCCCTAAGCCTTGCCTTTCCCTATCCCTAACCCTAGCCCGGAACGGAAACCCACCACAAAACCTAAACCTTAACGTACGCCGTAGACTACTCCTGACCCGTACGCTGGCAGTGACCCTTGCGTCAGCACATAGCCTGCCTCTGCCACGTTTCCATACCCTCACCTGTGCACTAAGCCTTGCCGTTCCCTAACTCTAACCTGGAACGGAAACCCACAACCAGCCCTACACCTTACCCAATGCCGTACCCGAACCCTGGCGCGTACGTTGGCAAAGACCCGTGCGTCATCACGTAGCCTGACCCTCCCACGTTTCCGTACCCTCACCTGTGCCCTAAGCCTTGCCGTTCCCTAACCCTAACCCTACACCTAACCCTACGCCATACCCTACACTTGGCCCATACGCTGGCACTGACCCATGCGTCAGCACGTAGCCTGACCCTCCCACTTTTCCGTACCATCTTCTGTGCCCTAAGCTTTGCCGTTCCCTAACCCTAAACCTAGCCTGGAACGGAAACCCACCACCAGCCCTAAACCTTACCCTACGCCGTACCCTAATCCTGCCCCGTACGCTGGCACTGACCCGTGCGTCAGCACGTAGCCTGCCTCTCCCACGTTTCCATACCCTCACCTGTGTCCTAAGCCTTGCCGTTCCCTAACCCTAACCCTAGCCTGGAACGGAAACCCACCACCAGCTGTAAACCTTACGCTACGATGTACCCTAATCCTGGCCCGTACGCTGGCACAGACCCGTGCGTCAACACGTAGCCTGCCACTCCCACGTTTCCGTACGTTCACCTGTGCCCTAAGCCTTGCTGTTCCCTCACCCTAACCCTAGCCCGGAACGGAAACCCACCACCAGCCCTAAACCTTACCCTACGCCATACCCTACTCCTGGCCCGTACGCTGGCACTGACCCGTGTGTCAGCACGTAGCCTGACCCTCCCACGTTTCCTTACGTTCACCTGTGCCCTAAGCCTTGCCATTCCCTAACCCTAACCCTAGCCAGGAACGGTATCTCACAACCAGCCCTACACCTTACCCTACGCCGTTCCCTATTCCTGGCCCGTACGCTGGCACTGACCCGTGCGTCAGCACATAGCCGGACCCTCCCACGTTTCCGTACCCTCACCTGTGCCCTAAGCCTTGTCATTCCCTAACCCTAACCCTAGCACGGAACGGAAACCCACCACCAGCCCTACACATTAGCCTACGCCGTAGCCTATTCCTGGCCCGTACATTGGCACTGACCCATGCGTAAGAACGTAGCCTGACCATCCCACGTTTCCGTACCCTCACCTGGGCCCTAAGCCTTGCCGTTCCCAAACCCTAAACCTAGCCCGGAACGGAAACCACCACCAGACCTACACCTTACCCTACGCAGTACCCTACTCCTGGCCCTTACGCTGGCACTGACACGTGCGTGAGCACATAGCCTTACCCTCCAACCACCCTCCCAATACAGAAATTATCAGAAGATCTCATGAGACGATCCTTCAAAGAAGACACAGACATGGCCAAGACGCAGATGAAAAGCTGCTCAACATCACTAATTATTAGAGAAATGCAAATCAAAACTACAATGAGGGGGCTTCCCTGGTGGCGCAGTGGTTGAGAGTCCGCCTGCCGATGCAGGGGACACGGGTTCGTGCCCCGGTCCGGGAAGATCCCACATGTCGCGGAGCAGCTGGGCCCGTGAGTCATGGCCACTGAGCCTGCGCGTCCGGAGCCTGTGCTCCGCAACGGGAGAGGCCACAACAGTGAGTGGCCCGCGTACCTCAAAAAAAAAAAAAAAAAAAAAAAAAAAAACTACAATGAGGTATCACCTCACACATGTTAGAATCGGCATCATCAGAAAACCTACAAACAACAAATTCTGGGGAGGGTGTGGACAAAAGGAGCCCTCTTCCACTACTGGTGGGAATGTAAATTGATACAGTCACTATGGAGAACAGTGTGGAGTTTCCTTAAAAAAACTAGAAATAGAATTACCATCTGATCCAGCAATCGCACTTCTGGGCATATACCCAGAGAAAACCATAAATCAAAAAGGCACATTCACCACAATGTTCATTGCAGCACTATTTACAATAGCCAGGTAAGGGAGCAAACTAAATACCCAAAAACAGATGAATGGGTAAAGATGTGGTACATATATAAAATGGAATATTACTCGGCCATAAAAAGGAATGAAACTGGGTCATTTGTAGAGACATCGATGGATCTAGAGACTGTTATACAGAATGAAGTAAGTCAGAAAGAGGAAAACAAATATTGTATATTAATGCATATATGTGGAACCTAAAAAGTGGTACAGATGAACTGGTTGGCAGGGAAGAAATAGAGACACAGGTAGAGAACAAACTTATGGACACCAAGTGTGGGAAGCCATGGGGTGGTAGAGGTGGGATGAGTTGGGAGATTGGGATTGGCCTGCATACATGCATATGCATAAAATACATAACTAATAATAACCTGCTGTATAAAAAAATAAAACAAAATTTCAAAATTTTAAAAAATAAAATTTAAAAATAAAAGAGAAAAAAGTTCTTCCCTTCACACAGATGTATTTATAGGAATGTATTATTTCCATGCTTATATCTATAAATACATAAAAGAGGTATAAAATCTAACTTGAACCATAAACGAAAAAAAACCTGAACCCACCAGTTATACAGAGGAAAGCCCTATCAGGGAACTTGCTCCAGCGGTAAACAATTCTGAAACTGGTCAGAGGTGGGGAATCATCTCCCATACAGCCAGCAACCCACCCCGCATGCAAGGAGCGTCCTCATTGCAAAGCTGGGGGACCGTGCCGAGGCATCTCTGAATAAAGGTGAGCTGAGCCCCAGGCCAGCTGCAGCTGAACTGTTCCCACCCTTCCCAGGTAAAACACCTGAATATGTACAAGGGCATGAAATCCTAGAGGAAGGGCCGTGGAGCCACACAGGCGACAGCACACAGGCCAACTTGGTGCCTGCAGGCGAGGCAGGATGGTCCTGACCCCGGGCGCTCTTCTGGAAGCTTTCCATTTCCCTGCCTGAGATACCCCTCCTGTCCCGGACCCCACCCCTTTTTTTCCTTCCTTACCTCAGCCCGGAGAGAAATTCCAGTGGAACTTATGGGTGACACATCCTCTTCTTTACAGGTGGCAGCCTGGCAACTCCTGCACAAAGTCCAGCATAGCCCCACACACACCGGGCCACCCACAAAGCCGTGGCCCCTCACACGCTCCCACCAGCAGAGCCCCGAGACTGCTGACGGGGCAGAGAATATGGAGTCAGGCACAGCTTCAGGGGCTATTGCTGCCTGGAGCGCTGTTTATATTGACCTCAACCAGGCACACCTGGGGAGGGCCGGCCGGCACGGTAAGGCTGCCCAGGTCAGCTAATCCACAACCCTCAGGGAATCACATTGTTGAAAATGGACCTCGCTAAGGCAGAATAGAAGCCAAGGAAAATAAGGACACAATGCCATTTGCAGCACCGTAGATGAGACTAGAGGTAATCATGTGACATGTAGTAAGTCAGAAAGTGAAAGGCACATATCGTATCATATCACTTATAGGTGTTACCTAAAAATGGATACCAGGGCAGATATTTCCCCGGAGAAGGGCAATCACATATTCATTAAACAAACTTATGGTTCACCAATGGAAAGGTGTGAGGATTGGTTTCATTACGATATTGGGGTTAACAGACATACAAACACAGGTGATATATATAATAACCAAAGAGCTACGGAATACAAAGAGAGGAGTACACAACATTCTGTCATAACGTACATGGGAAAAGGATCCCAGGAAGAACAGACATCTGTATATGTGTAAAAGAACCACATCTAGCATACCTACAACAAGCCAAACATTGTAATCAAACTTGCTGTAATAAAAAATAAAAAATTAAATTAAAAACACGAACAAGAAGTAGTGAGACAAACTTGAGGGGCTTTTTCCTGTCACATTCTGTTCTACATTCCAATCTAGAAGGCGACTTCCATTGAGGCTCTGTTGCCCTAGTAACCAGAATTGGTAAGGGAGAACTGCTGCCACCTTGTGGCCGTTTCACACAACAGCAGCTTTAATCCCAGCGCTCATGGTCAGTTGATATTCAAAATCATTGCAGGCCTGTAAATGACACCTGCCCTGAAAACAAATCCTGGGGTCACATATCGACCAAAAAATTTAAAGGACGTCCATATTTCAAAACGACCGTTTCAAAAGGCATATTTTATGCACATTAATGTTCTGCTTCTTTTTCTTTCTTTCTTTTTTGGTTAAAAACACGGGAATGGAAAAAGGCATCCCTCAGAAGGGGCGAAAATACTTGCAAACGAATCAATGGACAAAGGTTTAATCTCCAATATATATAAACAGCTCATGCAGCTTATTAAAAAAACAAACAACCCAATACAAAAATGGGCAGAAGATCTAAAGAGACGTTTCTTCAAAGAAGACACAGAGATGGCCAAGACGCACATGAAAAGCTGCTCAAGAGCACTAATTATTAGAGAAATGCAAATCAAAACTACAATGAGGTATCACCTCACACCTGTTAGAATCGGCATCATCAGAAAATCTACAAACAAATTCTGGGGAGGGTGTGGACAAAAGGAGCCCTCTTCCACTATGGTGGGAATGCAAATTGATACAGTCACTATGGAGAACAGTATGGAGTTTCCTTAAAAGAACTAGAAATAGAAACCTTGACTTTCCCTAACCCTAACCATAGCCCGGAACGGAATCCTACCACCAACCCTACACCTTATCTATGCCGTACACTAATCCTAATCCGTACGCTGGCACTAACCAGTGAGTCAACACGTACCCTGACCC